>NC_091194.1:23677431-24035557 GCF_040958095.1 Procambarus clarkii
GATCCTTATTATATGTTAATGTGTAAAATATCATAGTGATTATCTGAAAGGTGTGTTTTGTTTATTTACACTTGATAATGTGTAAAATTCGTTGAAAAAATTAAAAAATTAAAATCTCCCTTTCTATTTACGCTGCAGTACTGAAACTTAGTACAAATGCAGCCCTTTTCATATACAACTGGTCAAAAAAATATTGGTTGACATTGAACGACTTTTGCGAAACCATTCAAATGCCCCCCTGAAGATCAACTCAGTTTCTCAAAATACTGACAACGAGTAATACTAATATACATGAAACACTCAAGGAAGTTCGCCTTCCTACCATTGATCTTCCTTATCTTCATGGTAGGGATGATGAGAATTTCGAATGATATTGGAACACATTTGACTCTTTAGTAAACTCAAAGGGTTCAATCAGTAAACCTAATAAATTTCTTTATTTGCAAAGTACCCTTGAGGGTGAAGCAAAGGCAGTTATCGAACATCTAATTCCTAGTGATAATGACTACGATACTTCCTTACAGTTATTGGAAGTTAAATACAGCAATAAAGAAATTGCTATAGCTAATATTTATTATAAGTTAAGAGCGATACCTACACCAGATACGACACCTGAAGCTGTACAAGAATTTAGACTCCAGGTAGAGTCTCTAATTAAACCTCTGGGTGCCAAAGCAGATGTACCTAGAGCAGAGTGGGTATTGAAATTGGAAATACAGAGAAAATTTCCTAAAGAGATTCTAGCATGCATCTGTTCTCATTATAGAACAGACATCCTATATCTAGATGAGATTTTCGTGGGATTAAGGATAACAGTTAATCGACTGAGAGCTCATGAGAAAATAATATCCGACACTGACAAATCAACCACTGATAAATCAGTAAAACCTAAAGGTACCTCCAAACAGCCTAATAAGTCTAAAACCACTACTTCCACTCCCAAATGGAAAAATAATACCATAGGTACATAAACAGTCAGCCTTTCTAATCCTGTAGTCAATACGTCCCCGAAAGTTGTGACTCCTGAACCAACTACAGGAAGGAGATGCTGTCTATTCTGTCAAAAAAATCATACCATTTATCAAGGTCACACCTTTCCTGATCGCGCTACCAGAGTAAGGCGCCTCAAGGAACTGCACAAGTGCACTAGGTGCTTGATGCAGCATGATCCTAATACCTGCACCACCCCATTATGCATATGCAACAGGTGCCATCAGGATCAACATCATTCTGCATTGTGTGGAGTTGATAGGCCAAAATCGGCTAAACTCCAGGTGGAACAGGATGTTTCCACCACTGTGCAGTAGTACAAAGTATGGCAAGAGGTTAATGTGCTTAATACCAAGTCTCATAATAATGTCGCATTACCTACTGTACAACTACAATTAAATAACAAGAAATCCAAGATCATTACACGTAGTCTATTCGACCAGGGATCACATATATCGTTCATCACTCAACAAGAGGCTAACTAGTTGAAACTTAAACCCTTACGTAAAGTGAAACTGAACATAGCAGAATTCCTGACTGATACTGGACCTCAAGAATATACAATAGTACAAACACTGGTACGCTAGGCGGTTATGTCCAACCTGTCCAAGCCATAGTTGTTGATCATATCCCATTTGACCTAAATGTTAAGGGTCTAGGGAACACAGCCAGATTCCTGCAGAAAAATGGAATCGAACTGGCTGACAGCAAGATAAACTCTGCCTCACCATTGTAGGTCTATTAATAGGGGCAGATTATTATTACCAGTTTATTACTGGACAGACAACACAACAGGGAATGAACCTGTTAAAGTTAGCAGGAGGCTATTTGACTACAGGTACAGTCTTAAACCTGAAGAAGCCTATGCCTGCTGACAACCAATACTAATCAGAAAATAAACTGTCATCTGAAATAAATATCCTGATACTAAGGACAAGGGAGAATGCAGCTGACAACATTAACTAAAGATTGAGTCATGGTACAATTAATATTAGCCGAGATAGTTTCTAAGGATCTCAGTGAATAAATCATTGGTTAGTAGCCTAACTGGCTACAGGTCACAACGACAAATACCTCTGACCCACTGCGGACCCAGAATCTATTCTCGATGGTAATGATTGACCACATTCTGTCCTTATTGCATTTATCATACCTT
Source organism: Procambarus clarkii (assembly GCF_040958095.1). Taxonomy (NCBI): domain Eukaryota; kingdom Metazoa; phylum Arthropoda; class Malacostraca; order Decapoda; family Cambaridae; genus Procambarus; species Procambarus clarkii. Next base: position 23,679,578 of record NC_091194.1, read on the forward strand.
ATGTTAAGTCTTCCAGAGAAGATGGCATCTTCAGTACCTTCAGGTAAGTCTTCCAGAGAAGACCACATCTACAGTGCCTTCGGGTAAGTCTTCCAGAGAAGACAGCATTTATAGTGCCTTCAGGTAAGTCTTCACTAGAAAACAGCATTCATTCCAAGTCTTCTGGACTAGGATTTAGTAATCCACTTAATGAAACGTCACCTGCAGCATTGTATCAATTTTGTTTGTAGCTACTTCTTCTTTCTCGTTTCTGCCTTTAAGCATTCTTAGAGACGGTTTGAAGAAGCATCTTAGCACAAGCAAAATTGGAATTTGCAATAGACTGTAAGTGAACATTTACCAGAGGACTACCAGTAGTGAAACAAATAGTTTCTTAACAGAATAAACTTATAATAATCCTTTAAGTTATTAAGCGCTTTGGTTTAAGTACTTAAGTACTTAAACTTAAATAGTACTTTAAGTATTAAGTACTTCAAAAGGGTTATAGAACTGTAACTTAACATGAATAAACCGAGCAGGTCTACTGCTCATTCATAATCTTTAGGTTGCTATGTGTTTTAGTTATACCTCAAGAGGGTTATAGCACTGTAGCCTAATCTATAATTAGCATTTACCCACTACTTAGGTAGGCCTTAGGGAAATTAATTAGGACAGCAGAGTGTAAGTTGAATCTATACTCACTAAAGCAATAGCACTGACTACATTGATACCATAATATTCAGTTCTCTACATTAAATAGAATTTAGCTAGGTTAGGAACTTAGTTATTATTATAGAATAGCCTAAAATACTTGTCCAGCAAGGACTACACATTAGGCTAAGTTTAATTTTGCATAAATGCAGACCATAAATCTTCGAGGTTGAGGTGATCTTATGAGTCTCCAGTAAATCAGTTAGTGTCTAGTAAACTCATCTAGTTATAAGTCACAGCGATGACTTGTAATTACCCTAGAAATTGATTTCACTGTAGATTCAGAATCACCTTGATCTCAAAGGGATATAAAGAATAATACATTAATCATTAACTAGATGCACCCGTGATGACAGATCAATGACTTAATTCCTATACCTGTCACACAGATCTGGGACATCCGTCATGTACATACTAACGTACTAACCTACTAACATGTAAGAATTTTATAACTTCAAGGGGGTAAGTAACATGCACCTTAGTACACACAGAAATCCCATTAGCGTGATGCATCAATTGAACAAGTCCACAAGGGCATATTGACATAGCTCGAATGCATGGGGGAGTTGTGTAAAACCCTAGTTTGTGCCTGGAAGAGTCTGCAGGATCCAGTAAGTTCAGTAGAACTTCGTTTTCAACTCTTTTTGACCATGTCGTAGCTCAGTCGATTAAGGCAGCGTCTGGAATGCTCCCGGACGTAAGTTCGAATCCTCCTCACGGCCCTAGTGAACTTGTTCATGCACCTTAATACTGAATCTTGAACTACGACCCATGTATTCTCTCCCCGGAAGTTATGTGGACATTTTCAAACAATTAATTACTAATCTCTAGTACATTAAGAAGTAGTTCTTGCACTAGGCATTCTATTCTACTTACATTACTAACCCATTGTGTAGTGATATTAAAATTCTTTCATTAAAATGTAGAACGTCATATATTTTCCTAGAATTCATGGCTGCAGTGTTGCATCAGCCAGGTAGCCACAGGGGTGTACAAATTTTACACATTTACAGATCGAGTAGAATCCAGCCTTATTTTGCCATTTTATTAGGGATAATCGTTTATTGATAGATTCATCTTTTAGTTTAGTAACTATATCATCGTTTCCTGGAATTAATTTATTCAGCTACGATCAGCTGTTCCAGTGAATAAAATGATAAGCCGAATTTCCACTCTGAATATGTCCTCGTTCATTTAACGTCGTCTAAATTAATTGACGTGCACTACGAGAAAACATTTGTTGCCGCACAATACACTTATTATGACGTAAATATTCGTAATACCCCATCTCCTTCCATACTGAACATTATGTGAATATTGTGATTTATACTCGTGATCCCAGCCTTGGGAGCTATTGCACATGTATACCACCTGGAGGAAGGAAAGAGACACGCGAGAGCTGCCATAGTTTTGAGGTATTCTGAAGTTTGCTTATGGCCACTGGTTCAAATTAGGAGCATCTGGCTGTCTATGAGCTCCTGACTGATTGTGCTGCTTCTATTATTTACGGACACCACTTTCGGCAGGGATTAAGTATCTTTACAAATATATACTGGTCCTTTATAACTTGTGTAAGTTGTTTCCCTTTCATAAGAAGCGCAGTAACATTAAATCCTACGTAAGTGCACCTTTGATCCCCACATCTATTTAGAATTTACAATTAAATAATTGATTCTAGGATTTGGAGTTTGAATTACATAATATTTGCATTTCAGCATGGAATTAACCATGAAAGATTAACCGTAGGTAGAAATTAACTATTTCTACTTACGGGTTTACGTGTTCTTGAGAGCTGCTGACTCGGACAAGAATAAACTGGTTGATGTTGTCGGACGTGATCGACGTTCATCTTTGACAGCTAAGCTGTTTACTTGTTCATTTTGTAGTTAGCCAACTGATTTATCTCTCAGTGAACTAGAGAATTTAAATGACTTATTTTATTATTAGAAGTCATTAATCTCATATTATAGAATAACCCCCAAGTTGTAGGGTATATGGATTAAGTTCTGAATTATTTTTAATATTACAGTTCATTTGTCTTGATATATTTAATCACATTTATGCATTAATTGTAGGAGATCCATAAGCCACTGGTTTTCTTATTTATTTATAGAATTCTTGTCCTTCGAAGCATTTAGCATTATTCATTGTAGAACTAAATTCTTCCCCACAGTAGTTGTAGGTGGGTATGGGTGTAGCCAGTTGAAGGGGTAGCTGGTTGAGGGTGTAGTCGTGTGTGGGAGTAGTCATTTGTGGGTGTAGCCAGGTGTGTGTGTGTGTGAGTGTAGCTGGTTGAGGGTGTAGCCAAGTGTGAGTGTAAGCAATTGAGGGTGTAGCCAGATGTGAGTGTAAGCAATTGAGGGTGTAGTCTTGTGCACTCACCTATTTGTGCAGGTGGGGGTTGAGCTCTGGCTCTTTGGTCACGCCTCTCAACTGTCAATCAACTTTTGTACAGGGTCCTAAGCCTACTGGGCTCTATCATATCTACACTTGAAATTGTGTATGGAGTCTGCCTCCACCACATCAATTCCTAATTCATTCCATTTGTCAACCACTCTAATACTGAACAAATTCTTTCTAATGTCTCTGTGGCTCATTTGCACATGCAATTTCCACCTGTGTGTCCCCTAGTGCGTGTGCCCCTTGGGTTAAATAGCATGTCCTTATGTACCCTACCAATTCTTTAGAGAAACTTTTATGTGGTGATCATGTCCCCCCTAACTCTTCTGTCTTGCAGCGATGTGAGGTTTAACTCCCGTAGTCTCTCCTAGTAGCTCATACCTCTCAGCTCGGGTACTAGTCTGGTGGCAAACCTTTGAACCTTCTCCAGTTTAGTCTTATGCTTGAGTAGATATGGACTCTATGTTGGAGCTGCATACTCCAAGATTGGTCTGACATATGTGATATACAAAGTACTGAATGATTCCTTAAACAAGTTTCTAAATGTCGCTCTTATGTTGGCCAACCAGCCGTATGCTGCTGATGTTATCCTCTTGATATGGGCTTCAGGGGACAGGTCTGGCATGATATCAACCCCCAAGTCTTTCTGTCTCACTGACTCTTGAAGAATTTCATCTCTCAAATGATACCTTGTATCTGGTGTCCTGCTCCCTACACCTATCTTCATTACATTTGCTTGGGTTAAACTCCAACAACCACTTGTTCGACCATTCCTTCAGTTTGTCTAGGTCTTCTTGAAGCCTTAGGCAGTCCTCCTCTGTCTTAATCCTTCTTTAAATTTTGGTGTTGTCAGCAAACATTGAGAGAAATAAGTTTATACCCTCCGGGAGATCATTTATGTATATCAGAAACAGGATAGGACCCAGAACAGAGCCCCGGGACTCCATTGGTGACTTCACGCTAATCTGAGGTCTCACTCCTCACTGTAACTCTCTGCTGCCTATTGCTTAGGTACTCCCTTATTCACTGGAGCACTTTACCAGTTACTCCTGCCTGTCTCTCCAGCTTATGCACCAGCCTCTTATGGGGTACGGTATCAAAGGCTTTCCGACGGTCTAAGAAAATGCAGTCCGCCCAGCCTTCTGTCAGCCTTCTCTCAATCTTTGTCACCTGGCCGTAGAACTCTATTAAGCCTGTAAGGCAAGATTTACTCTCCCTGAACCCATGTTGGCAATTTATCACGAAGTCCCTACTCTCCAGATATTTTACTAAGCTTTTTCTCATGATCTTCTCTGTCACCTTGCATGGTATTCAAGTCAAGGACTCTGGCCTATAGTTCAGTGTCTCTTGTCTGTCATCCTTTTTGTATATTGGGACCACATTAGCCGTCAACCATATTTCTGGTAGGTTTCCCGTCTCCAGTGACCTACTATACATTATGGAGAGTGGCAAGCATAGTTTCTCTGCACACTCTTTCAATGCCCATGGTGAAATCCCGTCTGGACCAACAGACTTTCTCACATTCAGATCCAACAGGTGCCTCTTGTAATTTCACACTCTTCCAAGGCCGCCTGGTTTACTGCCACCTCTCCTAGCTCAGTGAACTCTCCTTGTTCTATTGTGAAAACCTCCTGGAACCTCTTGTTGAGCTCTTCACACACCTCTTTGTCATTCTCTGTGTACCTATCCTCACCCGTTCTAAGTTTCATCACCTGTTCCTTCACTGTCGTTTTCCTCCTGATGTGATTGTGTAGTAGCTTTGGTTCGGTCTTGGTTTTTTTAGCTATATCATTTTCATACTTTTTCTCAGCTTCTTTTCTCACACTAACATACTCGTTCCTGGTTCTCTGGTATCTCTCTCTACTGTCTGGTATTTTCTTATTTCGGAAGTTCCTCCACGCCCTTTTATTCAGTTCCTTTGTTTTCATACATGCCCTATTAAACCACTGATTCTTCTTTTGCTTCTCGGGTTTTTTCCTATCGGGTCGGGATAAACCTGTTTACTGCCTCCTGACACTTTGGGTAACATAGTCCATCATGTCGAGTATGGACTTAGTTGTAAGTTCTGTGTCCCCATGGTATATCCCCTAGGAATTTTCTCATCTCATAATTTCCCTTTGGTTCGCCAGCCCTTTGTTTCCCAGTTCTTTTTTTGGGGGGGAGATAATTCCTAGCTCTACCAGGTACTCAAAGATCAATACACTGTGATCACTCATTCCCAAGTGGGATCCCAACTTAACTTCAAGGACACTGACCTGAGTCGGATATAAAGATATCCGACTCATTTAGGGCAAATATTAGATCAAGCATAGCTGGTTCATCCTCTCCTCTCTTTCTTGTCAGTCCCTTGATGTATTGGTTTAGAACGTTTTTTTGTTGCTATGTCCAGCAGCTTAGCTCTCCATGTGTCCGGTCCTCCATGTGGGTCTATGTTCTCCCAATCTATCTTTCCATGGTTGAAGTCTCACATGATTAGTAGTCTGTATCCGTTCCTGCTAGCTACAGAAGCTGCTCTCTCTATTATAATGATGGTGGGCCATGTTGTTTCTATTATATTCCTGTCTGGGTCTTCTGTCGTTTGGTGGGGGATTATATATGACTACTACTATAATTTGTTGTCCTCCAATTGCTATGGTACCTGTTATGTAGTAACTGAAATCTTCACAGCCCTGAACAACCATCTCTTAAAGCTCCAGCTATTTCTTGTCAGCAAAGCTACATCACCTCCTCCTCTTCCTTCTCTCTCTTTCCTCACTACATAGTAGTCCTGTGGAAACACTGCATTTGTTATGGTTTTCGTAAGTCTTGTTTCTATGGGTGCTATTATTTCTGGGATTTCTTCTAGTGTCCATTCTCCATATTCACTTGTTTTATTCATAGTCCCATATATGTTAGTGTACGTTGCCTTGAAGCTCACTTTCTTCTGTTCCTTCTCTTGTCCTCTTCTTAGTGAGGCGTTATGCTGATGGAGGAACGTGTTCTATAGGTGTGAAGATCTGTAGTTTTTTTTAGATCAGGATTATACAGAGGTCTCAGTGGATTCTGGGATGGGGGGTGGGGTTTCAAGGGAAGGGGGTACAGGTAGAGTATGGAGTAAGGAGGTAGGGGGACCTGGAAAATACAGGGTGAGGAGGGAGGAGGGGAAAAGGAGGGAGGAGGGAAAAGGAGGGTATGGGATGAAGGAGGAGTGGGGAAATTAAATGGTAGGAATGGGGGAGGGGTTACAGGGTCGAAATGAGGTGTTTTGAGTTAGCATTTGAGTGGGGGCAGGTAGGATGAGGGGTAGGGAGGGCTTCTATGCAGAGGAGGGTGGCAGTGTTGCCCTCCCCTCTGGTGTTGCTGGGATGCTGGCTGGAGGCTCCCCTCTTGTCTCTGGGACTATTGTGTTAGGGGCTGTGATTTCCTGGTCCTGTCCCTCTGAAGGAATATTTTTTTGTATTTCTCCACATACTGTAGATGACTCTTCAGGTGCTACAACTGAGGTAGCAGGGTGCGATCGTAGCCGATTGAGGGTGTAGTCGTGTGTGGGTGTAGACGGGTGTGGGTGTAGCTGGTTGAGGGTGTAGTCGTGTGTGGGTGTAGCCGAATGAGGGTGTAGCCGGTTGAGGGTGTAGCCATGGGTGGGTGTAGCCAGGTGTGAGTGTATCCGGTTGGGGGTGTAGTTGTGTGTTGGTGTTGTCGTGTGTGGAAACAGCTGAGTGAGGGTGTAGCCTATTCAGGGTGAATTGGATACTCCAGGCTAGTGTGGGTGTAGCCGGGTGAGGGTGTAGATGGATGTGGGTGAAGCCGTATGAGGGTGTAATCATGTGTGGGTGTAATCGTGTGTGGGTATTGTCATATGTGGATGTAGCTGGGATTAAGTGTAGCCGGTTGAGGGTGTAGTCGTGTATAGGTGTAGCCGGGTAAGGGTGTAGCCGGTTGAGGGTGTAGGCGTGTATGGGTGTAGACGGATGTTGGTGTAGCTTGTTGAGGGCCAGTCTCTTCGGAGGCGTGGGTTCGAATCCCACCGCTGCCACCAGTATTCGTTTGCCTTGTTCGGGTTGAATGTAGACACAGTAGTCGCTTCTATATATATTTATTGACCGAGACAACAAGGTATATATCTGCCTAGCCGAGGTCCTTCTACTCTGAGTCTGTGAGGAGAACTGAGGCTGCTGGGAGCAATGGCTGGTGCTCCTCTGTCTGGCATGACGTCAGAGGCCTACTTGCCTGTGATTGGTTACATTTCAACTGACATAGAATTTGAGTATAACATATAGTCTTTTGTGGGTGTAGTCATGTGTGGGTGTAGCCAGGTGTGAGTGTAGCCAGTTGAGGGTGTAGGCATGTATGATTGTAGATGGATGTGGGTGTAGCTGGTTGAGGGTATAGTCTTATGTGGGTGTAGCTGGTTGAGGGTATAGTCTTATGTGGGTGTGGGTGTAGCCAGGTGTAAGTGTAGCCAGTTGAGGGTGTATTCATGTTTAGGTGTAGACGGGTGAGGGTGCAATCGGGTGAGGGTGTATTCATGTGTGGGTGTAGATGGGTGAGAGTGCAGCGGGGTGAGGGTGTAGCGGGGTGAGGGTGTAGACGAGTACAGCAATGAAGGAGAAGGCTTTGTCACAGAATGTGGTCAAACCCTCAGTGAGTCCTTCCAATGCCATATTTCGGTTTATTTTCTTAAGGTCATGTTATATATGTACATTTTTTCCAACTTATATTGCAAGACAGCAAGGGAAATGCTGTCCATCACCAAACACCACCACCATCACCACTACAACACTACCTTTATCACTACTACCACATCACCACTACAACATCACCAATACCAGCACTACCACTACTACAACACCACCACCACTACCATACAACCACTATCACCACTACAACACTACCTCTATCACCATTACCACACCACCACTACAACATCACCACTACCAGACCTACCACTAGTCCCACTACCACACCACTACCACTAGGACAACACCCCTACCACAACACTACCAACTCCACCACTACAACAACACCACTACCCTCTGACTACTGTCTGTTATATGAGGAGGGACCACCAGCTAGGATATGAGGACAGACTACCAGCTGGGATATGAGGGCAGACTACCAGCTGGGATATGAGGATTGACTACCAGCTGGGATATGAGGACAGACCAACAGCTAGGATATGAGGACGGACTACCAACTGGGATATGAGGACAGACTATCAGCTGAGATATGAGGACGAATTTCCAGCTGGGATATGAGGTCGGACTACCAGCTGGGATATGAGAACAAACTACCAGCTGGGATATGAGAACAGACTACCGGCTTGGATATGAAGACGGATTACCAGCTGGGATATGAGGACGGTCTGCCAACAGGGATATGAGGACGAACTACCAGCCAGGATATGAGGACGGACTCTCCGCTTGGGTATGAGGACGGACTACCATCGGGGATATGAGAACAGACTATCAGCTGGGATTTAAAGATGGACTACCAGCTGAGATATATGGACTGACTACCATCCGTTATATGAAGTTGGACTTCCATCTGGAATATGAGGACGGACTTCCCTGCAAACATAAAACACTGTGGAAACCTTCATCAAAGTTTCAACATGGTTGTGGGGAGAGATAACTTTCATGTGTGGTTCAACAGGCACATGTGCAACCTTTAACCCAAGAATGGTTAAAGTATTTCTTTATGTAATACAGCAAATGTTGCCTTTTCTTACACAATTTTCTCCTTTATTTATTAAAAAATATTTTGTTCATGTTTAAATATAAAATTTATGTACATTATACATATAAATTGTGAATGCTGTGCCTTAGTTGTATGATAGGTGTGCGAAACATTTACTTTTTATTATGATCTTGCTAAAAATTGTTTTTATAACCCTGTTTGCTAAATGATGTATTAAGTAATACTGGTTTTATGTTTAAATTATATGTTGGTACTTTATGCATAATACATCAACATAAATGGAAAATGCTGCTGCATAGGTGTATGAAGGACACACGCAACATTTAATCTACCATTTTTTCGAATAAAAAATTAGAGTGCATCAAAATACCTCTTTATCACATGCATCTGTATTATAGTAGATTTTACATTATATATCACTGAAGCACAAATAGGTGAGTACAACTAGGTGAGTACAACTACATGAGAGCAACTAGGAGAGTACATGTAGGTGAGTACAACTTGGTGAACACTGTTAGGTGAATACAAGTAGGTGAGTAATCTACTCATAACACGCGTGCAACTAGTGTACTGTACAATGCCAGTACAAGAGACACACTAGTCCCCACTAGCATGGTGTACAATGCCAGTACAACTGACACACTAGTCCCCACTAGCATGGTGTACAATGCCAGTACAACTGACACACTAGTCCCCACTAGCATGGTGTACAATGCCAGTACAACTGACACACTAGTCCCCACTAGCATGGTGTACAATGCCAGTACAACAGATAATAGTCCCCACTAGCATGGTGTACAATGCCAGTACAACAGACACAATAGTCCCCACTAGCATGGTGTACAATGCCAGTACAACTGACACACTAGTCCCCACTAGCATGGTGTACAATGCCAGTACAACTGACACAGTCCTCACACCACACACTGTGTGTGGTGTGTGTGAGTGTAGCTGGTTGAGGGTGTAGTCGTGTGGCTGTAGCTGGTTGAGCGTGAAGTCGTGCGTGGGTGCAGTCATGTGTGGGTGTAGTCATGTGTGGGTGTAGTCGGGAGTGGGTCAAGTCGTGTGTAGGTGTAGTCATGTGTAGGTGTAGCCAGATGTGTGTGTAGCTGGTCGAGGGTGTAGTCGTGTCTGGGTGTAGCCAGTTGAGGGTGTTGTCGAGTGTGGATGTAGTCCGGTGTGAGTGTAGCTGGTCGAGGGTGTAGTTGTGTGGGGGTGTAGTTGTGTGTGAGTGTAGCCAGTTGAGGGTGTAGTCATGTTTGGGTGTAGCTGGGTGTGAGTGTAGCAGGTGGAGGGAGTAGCCGGTTGAGGGTGTAGCCAGTTGAGGCTGTAGCCGGTTTTGGGTGTAGCAGGTTGAGGCTGTAGCCGGTTTTGGGTGTAGCAGGTTGAGGGTGTAGCCGGTTGAGGGTGTAGCAGATTGAGGGTGTAGCCGGTTGAGGGTATAGCAGGTTGAGTGTGTAGTTGGTTGAGGGTGTAGCCGGTTGAGGTTGTAGCAGGTTAAGGGTGTAGCTAGTTGAGGGTGTAGCCTGTTGAGGGTGTAGCAGGTTGAGGGTTTAGCAAGTTGAGGGTGTAGCCTGTTGAGGGTGTAGCAGGTTGAGGGTGTGGCAGGTTAAAGGTGTAGCCGGTTGTGGGTGTATCAGTTTGAGGGTGTAGCAAAAAGTGTCACAAAGTTTCCTTTTAGCGTTAGGTACGTAGGTTTTGGTTATAAGTTTTGGAAACCTATTTAATTCCACACAAAATAACGTATTTAATGGGAGAAAACAAATGTTTCCAATTCTTTCAAACACTTTCCAGGAACATTGTGGAAACTTAAAATTGTTTCCTGGGTTAAAGGTTCGATATGAGGACGGTCTACCAGCTGGGATCTGAAGACGGACTACCTAATGTGATATGAGGACAAATTACCAGCTGGGATATGAGAACACACTACTATCTCAGAAATGAGGAGGGACTATCGGCTGGGATATGAGGACAGACTAACAGCTGGGATATGAGGACTTGCTACCAGCTGGGATATGAGGACTTGCTACCAGCTGGGTTATGAGGACAGACTACCAGCTGGGTTATGAGGACAGACTACCAGCTGGGTTATGAGGATGAACTACCAGCAGAGAAATGAGGACAGACTTCCAGCTGGAAGTCCAGCGGGAGCCAGCGGCTGAGCGGACAGGAGCCAGCGGCTGAGCGGACAGGAGCCAGCGGCTGAGCGGACAGAACAGTAGACACGTGATCCTGTGGTCCCAGGTTCGATCCCGGGCGCCGGCAAGAAACAATGGGCAGAGTTTCTTTCACCCTGATGCACCTGTTACCTAGCAGTAAATAGGTACCTGGGAGTTAGTCAGCTGTCACGGGCTGCTTCCTCGGAGTGGAGGCCTGGTCGAGGACCGGGCCGTGGGGACACTAATCCCCAAATCATCTCAAGATAACCAGCAGGGATTTGAAGGGGGATTACCAGCTGGGTTATGAAGACTATCCATCACCAATCCAATACCAGTACAATCACCACCCTGAACAATCAACACACATACCACCCTGTACAATCAACACCCACACCACCCTGTACAATCACCACACACACCACCCTGTACAATCTCCACCCACACCACCCTGTATAAGCACCACTCACACAACCCTGTACAATCACCTCTCACACCACCCTGTACAATCCACACCACCCTGTAAAATCACCACTAACAACACCCTGTACAATCACCACATAAGCCACCGTGTACAATCGCCACCGACACGTCCACGTTCAATCACCACCCACATCACCCGGTACAATCGCCACCCACACCACCCTATGCAATTACCACCCACATCATCCTGTATAATCGCCACCCACACTTCCCCGTACAATCACCACACACACACACCACCGTGTACAATCGCCACCCACACTTCCCCATACAATCACCATCCAGATCACCCTGTACAATCGCCAACCCACACCACCCCATACAATCACCACCCTGTGCAATCACCACCCTGTATAATCGCCACCCACACTTCCCCGTACAATCACAACCAACACCACCCTGTATAATCACCACGAGTAGTAGGGATGACACCTCAGCGATGATTTTTTTTGGGGGGGGGGGGGGGGAGGAAATCGTTTTTAGGGTTTCGGTTTTCCAGTTAATTTTAAAAATCGTGTGTGGGGTGTCAGGGGTTCCAGGTAAACTATAAGGACAATTTTTGTTTGTTTTCAAAATCGAGCATTTTTCAAAGACTATTTTTGGATAAAGTGATCATAAAATTTTATTAAGAGTTCTTATGAGGAAAATAATTTCATACAAGTTTGTTAAGGGTTCTTATGGGGAAAATTCTAAATTTTTCAGAATTCAGTTTTATAGTTTTATGAAAATATTTCAGAGTTCATTTTATCATAGAAGTTTATTTACGAGTTTGTAACTGAAATTTAGAAAAACGTCCATTATCAAAGAATATGTTCATAGAAGTTTTGTTAAGGAAAACAGACATCTTAGCTGTGACTTTTAGTTTTTATATCCATTTATGGCTATTTCATCTGAAAAAAAACCCATTTTCATCAGAGACAATATGAAGACTAATTTTCAACAGAGACCATTTTCAGACCGATTTTCTTCAGAGACCATTTTCAGACCGATTTTCTTCAGAGTCCATTTAAGAAAGATTATTTTAGACTCACACAACCCTGTACAATCACCTCTCACACCACCCTGTACAATCCACACCCACACCACCCTGTACAAATCACCACCCTGAATTTTACTGGCCCAAGACCAGTAAAATTCGTCAAATTCCAGTAAAGACAGAAAATTAATCAGAGTCCATTTTTCAGACCAATTTTTCGCAGAGTCAAGTAAAAATCAATCAGTCACTTTAAATTTATGAATTTAAACATGTTGATGTTGGACACTATTATTTGTCAAATTTTATTAGTTAGGTTAGCTTTTGTTTGTGGCATGAGTTGAATTGTGGATTTGGATACTAAACCTCGTTATTTTTAACAAATTAACAAGGTTTACTAAGTGCTTGTGCGGGGGGGGGGTTGTAACAAACTAGGCTGGTTGTAAGAATTTTTCCAGAAGGTTCCAGAAGTTTCGTGTAGGGACCTGACCTCAACAACACACATTCCTCTGGGGATTAGCAGGTCTGAGTCACAAATGGCGGGCGTCTCTGTTCATAGTTTTGTATAATGAACCATTCTATAGTATTCACTTATTTAGAGAAATTAGCCTTTATTCATTTTGTATTAAAATTGTATTGTATAATATTCCTGGTTATAGTATCAAGAGTATTCTAATTATTGAGTTAAGTCACCATCAGTGACGTCACGAATCAGATCTAAGTTGTAAGGCGCGAGTGACCGGCGGTCATAGGTCATCAGAGTTGACATGTCCACTATTTCTCAAAGTTCAAATAACCATTTTGGTGATCGGGAACAGCTCTGCCGTTAGATGCTTGTGTAATTTAACTTCAGTAAAATAATTCAACCAGTCTGGATCAATTAAGTATAACAGAGGTTAATTGTTATAACTTAAACCTTGCTAAGTAACTGGTAAGCGATGCGGAACAATACAATGCTCTAGTCTGGGGAAGACCAGACGAGGAGAGATCAGTGTGGACTCCAGATCAACTGGGGGAGGTCAACCCATCTCACCTCTCCCCCAAGACCAGCCCAACATCTTTAGCTGGTCATCATAGAGGTATAGTTGCTATTGTTATTTATAGGGATAGTCAACTCATTGCCGTTCAGGTCAAGTAGGGAGTGTTAAAGTGACAGGGAGTGAACATATTTAGATTTTGTTTTAGTTTTCTTTTAATAAATTATTTAGTTAATAATTTGCATTTTTATTATTTCCATGTGTTTATGTGAACTTGTCCTGGTCACGTGGTCCACACGAGGCAGAGTTGGATTAGGCGCCGATTCTAACATCGAGTCGGAATTCATCATTCCCGTGTAATTAATTCCACACTCTAAGTTTCCAAGGTCATCGGTTACTAGTGGGGATCAAGCCCCAAGGTTGATTAATTAGCATGATCGATCCAGACCTCGATCATTGCTTAGAGTTACTGGTCTGGTGGTGGCGGCGGAGGCGACTCTAGGGTTTTGCTCAAAGTCTATGTCACGTCATACGGGTTGTAGAATCCTAAGTCGGTCAATCGTCTTAGGACCACGTGGCGTGGAGTCGGCTTTAGTAAATGTTTTGGAGTCCCTTGTAGAGAATAAAAAGTAAGAATACGGGTAGAGGGGGGGAAAAGAAGGTAAGATAAGTCGAGAACACCCTCCCCGTGTTACAATAACACTCTTCGAGATATCAAAGACATTCATCGAGACATCAAGGACACACTCAGAGACAACAAAAATACTCTTCGAGACATCAAAGACACTTTTCAAGACATCAATGACAAATTCAGGGACATCAAAGACATGCTCAAAGACACCAAAGTTATTCTCAGTCATCAAAGTTATTCTCAGAGCCATCAAAGTTAATCTCAGACCTATCAAAAAGTCAATCTCAGTTGTCAAAGTTGTTCTCTAAGACATCAAAGTTATTCTCAGAGTCATCAAAGGTAATCTCTAACTCACCTTCGCTCATCAAAGTTAATATTAGTTAAGTGATGAGCGAAGGTGAGTTAGAGATTACCTTTGATGACTGTGAATAACTTTGATGTCTTAAAGAACAACGTTGACAACTGAGATTAACTTTTTGATAGCTCTGAGATTAACTTTGATGGGTCTGAGAATAACTTTGATGACTGAGAATAACTTTGGTGTCTTTGAGCATGTCTTTGATGTCCCTGAATTTGTCATTGATGTCTCGAAAAGTGTCTTTGATGTCTCGAAGAGTATTTTTGTTGTCTGTGTGTGTGTGTCCTTGATGTCTCGAAGAGTATCTTTAATGTCTCGAAGAGTGCCTTTGATGTCTTGAAGACTGTTATTGATGACCTTTAGTGTGTCATTGATGTTCTTGAGTGTGACCTTGATGTTTCTCACTGTGTCTTTGATATCATGAGGAGTAAGTTTTATCATCTCTGAGTGTGTTCTTGATTATTTATTCTTCCTCCACAAAGTATAATTGTAGTTAAGAACAGCGTTGAAATTTTTCCTATGCATTTTTTTGTACTCTAAGAAGTATACTGTTAGTTAGGAAAGTACTGAACAAAGCTACACTTGACTATTTCAAGTTGAATGCCGAGAGATAAAGTTAGTTATGAACAGTGTCGGAAGAAGGGTAAGCCTGACTATTTTTAGTTGATTGACGAATACTTTTAGTTAAGAAAAAACAGGAAAACATGATGAACATGGCTATTTTCAGTTGAGTGACGAATAATTTTAGTTAGGAAATGACAAGAAAACATGATGAACATAGATATTTTCAGTTGATTGACAAGTAATTCTTAGTTAAGGAACATTATGAAAAGAAAGTTTTGGCACATTTGATTTTAAAGAACATGTAAGAGAATGCGATGAACACAGTGAACTTGTGGGCAATATGAACTGAACATGCTGTGAACATTTTGCAGAACATGGATAAGGACAAAGAACACAGTGAACATGTGAAGAACATGACAAAGAACACAGTGAACATGTGAGGAACATGACAAAGAACACTGTGAACATGTGAGGAACATGACAAAGAACACAGTGAACATGTGAGGAACATGACAAAGAACACAGTGAACATGTGAGGAACATGACAAAGAACACATAGAGTATGTAAGAGAATGCGTTGAACACGGTGAACGTATGAAGAACATGACAAAGAACAAAGAGAATATGTAAGAGAAGGTGATGAACAAAGGGAACATGTGGGAATATGATCTTGCAGCCAACATGAAAAAATTACAAAGAACAGAGAATATGAACAATGAACATAGAAAATATGCTTTGAATGCGCAGAAAACATGAATAGTGAGCTTAAAAGTTGTACAGAGAACATGGAGAAATTGTCAAAGAACACAGAGAACATGGAAGAGAATGCAAAAACAGTAGGATTAATGAAGGTTTAGATAAGTTGGGAAATGGGCGAGATGTAGGGGGTGAGGGCAGGGATGAAGGGGGAGTAGGGGGTGATAGAGAGGTGAAGGGCGAAAGGGAGTTAGGGAGGTAAGGAATGAGAAGGTAAGGGATGGGAAGGTAAGGGGTGTGGAGAGACAAGCGTGAAAGGGAGTCAGGGAAGGTAAGGGGAGTAAGGGGCGAGAGAAGTGAAAGATGAGAAGGTAAGGGAGGGAAAGTGTAAGGTGTGATTTTAAGCATGTCATTTTGCTTAGGTGAGTAAACAAATGGAATTGAAGGTAAGGTGTGATTTTTGACCGTGTGATTATATTTCCGTGTGAATATTCGCATGTTAGTGATTATTTACATAGCTGAGTGAAAAGAGGGTATTAAAAACATGATGATTACTTTTTATAGACTGGAGAGGGCCTTGATCTGAATTAATTTGATGAATATTTAATTAATGCTGAGGACAAGAGTAAAACTTGGTAATTTACTTTTTGATATATTTTACAGGGGGTCAGAAATGTAGTGGGGTTTTAAATCTCAGGGGAATTGGACAGATAATACCTAACTTACATGACCGAACTTAGGTGGAGGACATGAATTGAAGCTTGGTAATTTGCTTTTGATTTATTTAACAGGGATCTGAAATGTAGTTGGGGTTTTAAATCTCAGGGGATTTAGACTGATAATAAAGAACTTGTACAAATGAACTAGGGATAGGGGCCAAGAGCTGGAGCTCGATAATTGTTTGGATCTATCTTACTATGTCTGAAATAGAGCAGTTGTAAGTCTCAGGGGATTTGGACTGATAAAAAGAAGATACGAGATGGAACTAATGTGGGGGACAAGAGCTAATGTTTGAAAATTGTTTGAATCTATTTTACTATCTCTGAAATACAGAGGGTTTGAATTTTAGGGGAATTGATCTGTTACTAGCGAAGATATTTAAATGAACTACGGTGGGAGACAGGAGCTAGAACTTGCTTACTGACTCAGTTTGATTTACAATGTCTGAAATATGATTGTTTAAAATTGGGCTAAAATTGGCTGATTAGTAGAGAAAATGTGCTCTCTGACAAATTTGGGGTTTAAACTGGACTCTGATGAAACTGGTCTCTGAATATTTTTGGGTTCAAACTGGACTCTGTTAATTTTTTGGTCTTCAAATGAACTCTGACAATATTTGAATTTCCTCTATAAGAACTCTTTAAGAACTCAGGTGTAAGTAAAACTCTGAATTATTTTGGTCTAAAAGTGGTCTCTGACTAATTTTGGTCACGAATTGGACTCTGATGATAATTGGTCTGAAAATGGTCTCTGAATATTTTAGGATTTCTACTGGACTCTCAATAATTTATATTTTTTTATTGGATTCTGCTGAAAATTGGTCTGAAAAATGGACTGATTAATTATGTGTCTTTACTGGATTCTGATTAATTTTCTGTCTTTGCTGGAATTTGACGAATTTTACTGATCTCGGACTAATTTGAGTCTAAAATAATCTGTCTTAAATGGACTCTGAAGAAAATCGGTCTGAAATGGTCTCCGTTAAAAATCGGTCTTCATATTGTATCTGATGAAAATTGGTCTTTTTCAGAAGAAATAGCCATCAATGGATATAAAAACTTAAAGTCACTGCTAAGATGTCTGTTTCCTTAACAAAACTTCTATGAACATATTCTCTGAAAATGGACATTTATCTAAATTTCGGTCATAAACTCGTAAATAAACTTCTATGATAAAATGAACTCTGAAATATTTTCATAAAACTGAACTCTGAAAAATTTAGAATTTTCCCCATAAGAACTCTTAACAATTTTTTATGAATTTATTTTCCTCATAAGAACTCTTAATAATCTTTTATGCTCGCTTTCTCCGAAAATAGTCTTTGAAAAATGCGCGATTTTGAAAACAAACAAAAATTGTCCTTAGAGTTTACCTGGAATCCCCGACACCCCACACACGATTTTTAAAATTAACTGGAAAACCGACCCCCTAAACACGACTTTAAAAAAAAAAAGTCATTGGGTGTCCTCCCTACTACTACCACCCACATCACCCTATACAATCACCACCAACACCACCCTGTACAATTACCACCCTATACAATCACCACCCAGTATAATTACCACCCTATACAATCACCACCCTTTACAATCACCACTCAGTACAATCACCACCCTATACAATCACCACCCTGTACAATTACCACCCACATCACCCAGTACAATCACCACCCACTCCACCTAGTACAATCTCCACCCACACCACCCAGCACAATCACCATCCAGTGCAATTTCCATCAACACCACTCAGTACAATCACCACCCACTCAGGCAAATCATAACATAGAACGAAAAGGCAATGTAAAGGATCTGGGTGTACTCATGTCGGAAGACCTTACCTTTAAAGAACACAATAAAGTAGACATCACAACTTCAAGAAAAATGACAGGTTGGATAACAAGAACCTTTCACACTAGAGATGCTTTACCGATGATGATACTTTTCAAAACGCTTGTGCTCTCTAGAGTGGAGTACTGCTGCACAATGACCGCCTCTTTCAAAGCTGGAGAAATTGCTGACCTAGAGAGCGTGCAGAGATTCTTTACTGCTAGAATCCACTCAGTAAAACATCTAAATTACTGGGACCGACTAAAGAGCCTAAATCTGTACTCCCTTGAGCGCAGGCGGGAGAGATACATAATAATTTACACGTGGAAAATAATTGAAGGGCTGGTCCCAAACCTGCACACAGAAATAACATCACATGAGACCAGAAGAGATGGCAGGATGTGCAGAATACCCCCGTTGAGAAGTAGAGGTGCAACAGGTATTCTGAGAGAGAACTCTATCAACATCAGAGGCCCGAGACTGTTCAACATGCTTCCGCTACACATAAGGGGCATAACTGGCCGACCCCTCACAGTGTTCAAGAAAGAACTGGATAAGCACCTCCAAAGGATACCTGATCAACCAGGCTGTGACTCATACATCAGGCTGCGAGCAGCCGCGTCTAACAGCCTGGTTGATCAGTCCAGCAACCAGGAGGCCTGGTCGACGACCGGGCCGCGGGAACGCTAAGCCCCAGAAGCACCTCAAGGTAACCACCACCCTGTACCACCAGGCTCAGTGAGGACACAGGATATATGTGCAGTCAAACCGTCACATCCTTCGGCAATGCCATATTTTGGTTCATTCTTTTACATTCATGTATTTATATGTACATATGTTCCAAATTATATTACAAGACAACAAGGAACAGAGTTATTACACAGCATAAAATGATTATCATGCTATATTTTGTTTATGTTTGTATTTAAATACAAAAATAGGTACTTGAAAATGGTAGCCTAGCATACGGACGCAGTTACCGGCAGATCCCACCCACAGTGTGTTTCCAACCCAAGTCCTGGCCGGATATACCTATACACCCTCCTCTGTTTGGTAAGATAACTGAACAACACCACACACATACACCACCACTACCACACACACACCATTACATCCACACTTTCACACTACCACTACCACCACTACCACACCACCGCAACCACCACTACTACACAACCACACTCACCACTACTACTACTACCACACCACCACAACCACCCTCACCACCACTACTACTACTACCACACACACCACAATCTTACACACCACAACCACACACACACACCACCACTACCACACCATCATTACCACACCACCATTACCACACAATCACTACCACTACTACCACACTACCACACCACCACTACCATAACACCACTACCACACCACCAGTAACACACTACCACTATCACTGCAACTACACCACTACCACCACAACCACACTCACCGCCACTACTACTGCTACCACACACACCACAAACACACACACCACAACCACACACACCACAACCACACACACCACTACTACCACACCACCATTACCACACCACTACTACACCACCAGTGCCACCACTACCACACCACCGATGCCACGACCAGACCATAACTACCACACCACCACTACCATACACTACCACCACAACCACACGCTACCACACCACCATTACCAAACTACCACTACCACCACTACTACACCACTCCGACACCACCATTTCCACACCACTACCACATCACCACTACCACCGGCACCACACCACAACTACTACCACATCACAACTACTACCACACCACTACCACCAATACTATCACTACCACACCACCACTACCACATAATCACTACTACCACTACCACACTATCACACCACCATTACCATACAACCACTACCACACCACCACTACCACACCGCCACTACTACACAACCACTACCATACTACCACTACTACCACTACCACAAAACTACACACACCACTACAACAAAACTGCCACATCACTACCACAAAACAACCACACCACAACTGCCACTACCAGACCATGACTGCCACACACTACCACAACAACCACATACTACCACACCACCACTACCACACCGCCACTACTACACAACCACTACCACACAATCACTACCACACAATCACAACCACACAATCACTACCACACCACCACTAACACACAATCACTACCACACCAAAACTACCACACAATCACTACCACACCACGACTACTACACAATCAGTACCACACTACCACACTACCAATTCCACCACTAGCACACTACCAATACTACCACTACCAGCACTACACACCACCACTACCACACACCACCACTACCACCAACACAACTACCACACCACCACTACTACCACACCACAACTAGTACACCACTACTACCACACCACAACTAGTACACCACTACTACCACACCACAACCAGTACACCACAAGTACCACACCACAACTAGTACACCACTACTACCACACCACAACTAGTACACCACTTCTACCACACCACAACCAGTACACCACAACTAGTACACCACTACTACCACACCACAACCAGTACACCACAACTAGTACACCACTTCTACCACACCACAACTAGTACACCACTTCTACCACACCACAACCAGTACACCACAACTAGTACACCACTTCTACCACACCACAACTAGTACACCACTACTAGTACACCACTACTACCAAACCACAACTAGTACACCACTTCTAGTACACCACTACTACCACACCACTACTACCACACCACAACTAGTACATCACAACTACCACACCAGAACTAGTACACCACTACTACCACACCACAACTAGTACATCACAACTACCACACCAGAACTAGTACACCACTACTACCACACCACAACTAGTACACCACTACTACCACACCACAACTAGTACACCACTACTACCACACCACAACTAGAGTAGTAGGGTTGACACGAAACAGACGATTTTTTTGGGGGGGGAGAGGACCCCTGTGAGTTGTAAGACTCACAGGTAACTTTTTTTTTGGGGGAGAGGACCCCTGTGAGTTGTAAGACTCACAGGTACCTTTTTTGTTTTTCTGGAAATTCGTGTGTAGCGCTTGGGGGTTTTCAGGTAAATTTTGTCAGTCACAGATTTTAGAAGTAAGGATTTCTTATGATGAAAATAATTTCCGAGACTTAGAAGTTTGTTAAGGGCTTATGGGAGAAAATCAAATATCGTTTGTAGCGCTTTAGGGTTTCCAGGAGAACTCTACGGACATATTTTACATGTTTTCAACTTACAAAAATCGTCTATGTAAGCCTTAGTTATTCATGTAAATTTAGAAAGTTATCTGTGTAAGCCAGGGTTTTCAGGGGCTCGTACCTCACACCCCCCTCCCTCCCCCTTACCTCGCAATCTCTCGCGTCACCTTTATTTACCTTAGGCCCAGCCAGCCAGACGCTTCGTGTAGGTCTCCTCTTATCATATCTTATCTTCTCCATAATATCTGGACCGTCCCTCCTCTCTCTCTCCTTTCATTCAGTTCAGTTCAACTATTTTCCAACATCGTATGTTTGCTCCTTTTCATTAAGCAAGTCAGTTTTACACAAATAAATCGTGTTAGTAAGCATGTTCTAGCTCACGTTCCCCCGCCTTAGTCCCCTGTCGTATAATGAATACTATCATTCCAATCCCTCTAAAATTTAAAAATAATCATATTTCAAACGTAGTTCAATACAGTAATTTAGTTACCAAGCTCCAGCGCTTGTCCTCCGCCTTAGCTCTCTCTCGTATCTTCGTTAGTAACAGTCCAATTTCCCTGAAATTTTTACCCTCTGTATTTCAGGCACCGTAAATAAAATCAAGTCAGTTATCGAGCTCCAGCTCTCGTCCTCCACCTTAGTTCTTTGTACTAAGATCGTTAGTAACAGACCAATTTCCCCGAAATTTAAAAGCAGACATACTTCAAAGTTAGTAAATAAGATCAAGTCAGTTACTGAGCTCCAGCTCTCGTCCCCGCCTTAGTTCTTTCATATCTTTGTAAATAACCCATCAATTTCCCTGAAATTTTTACCCTCTGTATTTCAGACACCGTAAATAAAATCAAGTCAGTTATCGAGCTCCAGCTCTCGTCCTCCACCTTAGTTCTTTGTACTAAGATCGTTAGTAACAGACCAATTTCCCAAAATTTAAAAGCAGACATACTTCAAAGTTAGTAAATAAGATCAAGTCAGTTACTGAGCTCCAGCTCTCGTCCCCGCCTTAGTTCTCTTTCATATCTTTGTAAATAACCCATCAATTTCTCTGAAATTTTTACCCTCTGTATTTCAGACATAGTAAATATGAAGTAAACAATTATAAAACTCTAGCTCTTGTCCTCTGTCCAAGCTCACTTTTGTAAATTCATTACTCTCAGTCCAAATCACCCAACTACATTTTCAGACATAGTAAATAAAAACCAGTTCAGTTATCAAGTTTCAACTCTTGTGCCCCAGCTTAGTTCATTTGTGCAAGTTCTTTATTTTCCAACTAAATCACCTGAGATTTAAGATCACCTTATTTCTAACGTAGTAAAATTAATCTGGACATTAGCCTTAGATCATCAGACATAAATATATTCGATCAAGTCCGTCTCCAGCTTAACTCTTATCCGAGTACACACATAACCTCAACCTGTGTAATTATCTTTCACCCCCTCCCACCTTCCTCCATCTCATCTCACTTTACCCTTTCCCTCCCTTACCTTCTCATCCCCAACTTATCCAAACCTTCAATAATCGTACTGTATTTGCATATTTTCTCTATATTCACTGTGTTCTTCGTATTCTCATCCGTGTTCACTCCATGTTCTTCAAATGTTCACAGTCCCATTCAGTTCATATTTTCACAAGTATCTCCATTTTTTCTGTAATCTTTCTTTTAGTCTCATTATGTTCTCTACAAATTCTAGTCATATTTTCTATGTTTTCATGTACATCATATGTTCTCTGTACAACTTTTATACTCAATATTCATGCTAACTTCCATATTTTGTGTTCTTTGTCAATAATCATGTTCCTCTACAAGTTCATGTTCCTCACAAGATCACTTCGTTTTTCACCTTCACTTACATGTTTTCTACATTCTTTGTCATATTCTCCATGTTCTTCACAAGTCCATTGTTCATTCTTTGTATTCCCTATTCTCCTTATCATGTTTTCATGTTCTCTGTAAGTTCATATTCCCAGCATGTTCACTGTATTCATCAACTTTTCTTACATGTGTTCTTTGCCATGTTCCCCATATGTTCTCTGGGTTTTTCCCCTTACATGTTATTTAACGTTCCTTAACTAAAAAAATCTTTCGCCAATCAACTAAAAACATAGTCACTTTCGTCATTTCTCAACTAAACTTATTATCCAGTCAACTAAAAATAGTCAGAAATAACCTCGTTCAACACTGTTCTTAACTAAAACAACCTTTCTCTTAGCTGAAAATTGTCAAAGGAAACTTCTTTCAGCACTTTCTTAACAGCCGCTATGTTTCATCAAGAAAAAATTGTCAAAGGAAACTTTCCAAAACTGTTCATAACTAGCTTTTATCCATCGTCAATCAACTAAATAATAACTTTCATCATTTCTTAACTAAACTTATTCCCCAGTCATCAGAAAATAGCCGTGTTCTTCATGTTTCATTGTCATTTCATAACTAAAATTATCCATCAATCAACAGAAAAAGCCATGTTCATCATGTTTTGTCTTTTTGCTTAACTAAAATTATGTTTTGTCAAGTAAGAAAAAATAACCAAAGATATCTTTCATCGCTGTTCTTAACTGACATTATACTTTGGGGAGCACAAAAATAGTCTCCCTCGTCATGTTTTGTCTTTTTCCTTAACTAAAGTA
The DNA here is from genome assembly GCF_040958095.1 of Procambarus clarkii. Taxonomy (NCBI): domain Eukaryota; kingdom Metazoa; phylum Arthropoda; class Malacostraca; order Decapoda; family Cambaridae; genus Procambarus; species Procambarus clarkii. The sequence goes on from NC_091194.1 coordinate 23,703,595, forward strand.
TTCATCAGTCAACTAAAAATAGTTGCTTCATCATGTTTCCTTGTCATTTCTTAACTGAAATATCACTTCTCTCATTTAAAATAGTCATGTGTAGCCTCTTTCCAACACTGTTCTTAACTAAAGTAACCTTTCACTTCGCTAAAATAGTCATATTCATCATTGTTCCTAACTAAATTATATGTCGTTAAGTAAGAAATATAGTCAAAGACACTCTTCGAGACATCAAGGACTTACTCAAAGACATCAAAGTTACACTCTAAGACATCCTTTGAGACATCAAAGACATCCTTTAAGACTTCAATGGGACTCTTCGAGATATCAAAAGGCACTCTCAAACACTCAAAAATTTACTTGCATCCTCAAAGTTATTCTCAGAGGCATAAAAGTCATTCTCAGAGCTATCAAAATTATTCTCGATGTCATCAAAAAGTATTTTCTCGTTCATCAAAGTTAATCTCAGAGTTAACAAAGGTAATCTCTAACTCACTCTCGTACATCAAAGTTGATCTCAGAGTTAACAAAGGTAATCTCAGAGTTATCCAAAGATATTCTTATGTCCACAAAAGTTATTCTGAGCTATCAAAGTTAATCTCAAACATCTCCGTTCATAAAAGTTATTCTCTAAGAGCTATCAAAAGTTATTCTCAGTCATCAAAGTTATTCTCTAAGAGCTATCAAAAGTTATTCTCAGTCATCAAAGTTATTCCAAGAGACGTCAAAGTTAATCCAAGACATCATCTTTCATCAAAGATATTCTCTCTAAGCCATCAATGTTCTTCTCTAAGACATAAAAGTTATTCTCTATGTCATCAAAAGTTATTCTCTGAGCTAACAAAATACTACTCATGTTCTCAAAGACATTCTCCAATTCATCAATGTTGTTTCAAAGACATCAAAGTTAATCTCAGAGTTATCCAAAGACATTCTCAAAGTCATCTAAAGTTATTCTCTAAGACATCAAAGTTATTCTAAGAGTTATCAAAAGTTATTCTCAGTCATGTTATGTTATTCTCTAACTCACTTCCATTCATCAAAGACATTCTCTAAGCCCTCAAAGTTATTCTCTAAGACAACAAAGTCATTCCCAGAGTCATCAAAAAGTTATTCTTCGAAACATAAAATTTGCTCTGTAAGATATCTTCGTTCATCAAACTTATTCTCAGAGATATCTAAAGTTATTCTCAGAACAATCAAAAGTTATTCTAAGACAACAAAAGTTATTCTCAGAGCTACCCAAAGCTATTCTCAGAGTCACCTTCGTTCGTCAGAGAAACTTTCAAAACATCTTTTGTTCATCAAACTTGTTTTCAAAGTCATCAAAAGTTAATCTAAGACATCTTCTTTCATCAAAGTTATTTTCAGAGACATAAAAGTTATTCTCAGAGTCATCAAAGTGATCTCTAATTCACCTTCGTTCTCCCAAAGTTGTTCTCTAAGACACCTTCGTTCATCAAAGAAACTCTCCTTCTTCCATCATGATATTCTTTAAGACATCTTCAGTCATAAAATTTCTCTCCAAAATGTAACTAGTTCAGCTTTTCATACCAAACCTGCTTTTCTGTTAAAACATATTTTCTTAGTTGCTTTACCCTAAAACTGTTCTCTGAACTACACTGTTCAAACCTACGTAACCTATCCTCTCCACCCAATGTTACTTAGTTAACGTAACGTTCCTAAACCTAACTTTTACCTATCCTAACATAACTTACCTTACCTTACCTAACTTTACCTATCTTACCTAACTTAACCTGCATAACCTAACTTTACCTATGTTACCTTACCTTACCTATCTTACCTAACCTAACCTAACTTTACCTATGTCACCTTACCTTACCGTACCTTACCTATCTTACCTAACTTAACCTAACTTTACCTATGTTACCTTACCTTACCTATCTTACCTAACTTAACCTGCATAACCTAACTTTACCTATGTTACCTTACCTTACCTATCTTACCTAACCTAACCTAACTTTACCTATGTTACCTTACCTTACCTTACCTATCTTACCTAACTTAACCTGCATAACCTAACTTTACCTATGTTACCTTACCTTACCTATCTTACCTAACTTAACCTGCATAACCTAACTTTACCTATGTTACCTTACCTTACCTATCTTAACCTGCATAACCTAACTTTACCTATGTTACCTTACCTTACCTATCTTACCTAACCTAACTTTACCTATGTTACCTTACCTTACCTTACCTATCTTACCTAACCTAACCTAACTTTACCTATGTTACCTAACTTAACCTTCATAACCTAACTTTACCTATCCTAACATAACTTACCTTACCTTCCCTATCTTACCTAACTTTACCTATCCTAACATAACTTACCTTACCTACCTTACCTAACTTAACCTGCTTAACCTAATTTACCTTACTTTACCTAACTTATATAACTTATCTTACCTATCCTAACGTAACCTAACTTGCTTTACCTAACTTAATCTTACATTCCCAAACTGATGTATCCTAACTTATCTAGTCAAACCAGACATGATCTAACTTACATAAGTATTCCTTCTTGTCTTTGTGTTTCGTCAATCATTGTCTCATATTCATTTACTTTTTCATTAGTTAATTTCTCAAATGGTCACTTATGGATTTCAAGTGCTATTTGTTAGAGATTGGATATTTAAGCATTTCAAAGAATTTTTGTTATATATGGGCATTTACTCATTTCAAGGGTTAATTTCTCAAATGGACATTTTGCATTTCAAGTGTCATTTGTTTAAGATTGGGTGTTTAACCATTTCAAAGGATTTTTTTTGTTATATATGGGAATTTACTCGTTTCAAGGGCAAATTTCTCAAATGGTCATTTTTGCAGATCAAGGGTTATTTGTTAAAGTTCATCAAGTTGCTCATAAGTTGTATTTACTAGGTTCTATCATATGTTCTTATTCCCCAACCCCTTAACCTAACCTCTTGTAATCTTAGTGTATTTAGTAGGTTCTATCTTATGTTCTTATTCCCCAACCCCTTAACCTAACCTCTTGTAATCTTAGTGTATTTAGTAGGTTCTATCTTATGTTCTTATTCCCCAACCCTTTAACCTAACCTTTCAGATGTAGGAAAGATGAAGGAAAGATGGTTTGGGTAAAAATATACAAAAAGGAGAAACAAAACTACATCTGAAAGGTTAGGAAAAGGATAATATATTCAACAAATATGTCAAAAACACAATAAACTACATCTGAAAGGTTAGGTTAAAGGGTTGGGGAATAAGAACATAAGATAGAACCTACTAAATACACTAAGATTACAAGAGGTTAGGTTAAGGGGTTGGGGAATAAGAACATAAGATAGAACCTACTAAATACACTAAGATTACAAGAGGTTAGGTTAAGGGGTTGGGGAATAAGAACATATGATAGAACCTAGTAAATACAACTTATGAGCAACTTGATGAACTTTAACAAATAACCCATGATCTGCAAAAATGACCATTTGAGAAATTTGCCCTTGAAACGAGTAAATTCCCATATATAACAAAAAAAATCCTTTGAAATGGTTAAACACCCAATCTTAAACAAATGACACTTGAAATGCAAAATGTCCATTTGAGAAATTAACCCTTGAAATGAGTAAATGCCCATATATAACAAAAATTCTTTGAAATGCTTAAATATCCAATCTCTAACAAATAGCACTTGAAATCCATAAGTGACCATTTGAGAAATTAACTAATGAAAAAGTAAATGAATATGAGACAATGATTGACGAAACACAAAGACAAGAAGGAATACTTATGTAAGTTAGATCATGTCTGGTTTGACTAGATAAGTTAGGATACATCAGTTTGGGAATGTAAGATTAAGTTAGGTAAAGCAAGTTAGGTTACGTTAGGATAGGTAAGATAAGTTATATAAGTTAGGTAAAGTACGGTAAATTAGGTTAAGCAGGTTAAGTTAGGTAAGGTAGGTAAGGTAAGTTATGTTAGGATAGGTAAAGTTAGGTAAGATAGGGAAGGTAAGGTAAGTTATGTTAGGATAGGTAAAGTTAGGTTATGAAGGTTAAGTTAGGTAACATAGGTAAAGTTAGGTTAGGTTAGGTAAGATAGGTAAGGTAAGGTAAGGTAACATAGGTAAAGTTAGGTTATGCAGGTTAAGATAGGTAAGGTAAGGTAACATAGGTAAAGTTAGGTTATGCAGGTTAAGTTAGGTAAGATAGGTAAGGTAAGGTAACATAGGTAAAGTTAGGTTATGCAGGTTAAGTTAGGTAAGATAGGTAAGGTAAGGTAAGGTAACATAGGTAAAGTTAGGTTAGGTTAGGTAAGATAGGTAAGGTAAGGTAACATAGGTAAAGTTAGGTTATGCAGGTTAAGTTAGGTAAGATAGGTAAGGTAAGGTAACATAGGTAAAGTTAGGTTAAGTTAGGTAAGATAGGTAAGGTACGGTAAGGTAAGGTGACATAGGTAAAGTTAGGTTAGGTTAGGTAAGATAGGTAAGGTAAGGTAACATAGGTAAAGTTAGGTTATGCAGGTTAAGTTAGGTAAGATAGGTAAAGTTAGGTAAGGTAAGGTAAGTTATGTTAGGATAGGTAAAAGTTAGGTTTAGGAACGTTACGTTAACTAAGTAACATTGGGTGGAGAGGATAGGTTACGTAGGTTTGAACAGTGTAGTTCAGAGAACAGTTTTAGGGTAAAGCAACTAAGAAAATATGTTTTAACAGAAAAGCAGGTTTGGTATGAAAAGCTGAACTAGTTACATTTTGGAGAGAAATTTTATGACTGAAGATGTCTTAAAGAATATCATGATGGAAGAAGGAGAGTTTCTTTGATGAACGAAGGTGTCTTAGAGAACAACTTTGGGAGAACGAAGGTGAATTAGAGATCACTTTGATGACTCTGAGAATAACTTTTATGTCTCTGAAAATAACTTTGATGAAAGAAGATGTCTTAGATTAACTTTTGATGACTTTGAAAACAAGTTTGATGAACAAAAGATGTTTTGAAAGTTTCTCTGACGAACGAAGGTGACTCTGAGAATAGCTTTGGGTAGCTCTGAGAATAACTTTTGTTGTCTTAGAATAACTTTTGTTGTCTTAGAATAACTTTTGATTGTTCTGAGAATAACTTTAGATATCTCTGAGAATAAGTTTGATGAACGAAGATATCTTACAGAGCAAATTTTTTGTTTCGAAGAATAACTTTTTGATGACTCTGGGAATGACTTTGTTGTCTTAGAGAATAACTTTGAGGGCTTAGAGAATGTCTTTGATGAATGGAAGTGAGTTAGAGAATAACATAACATGACTGAGAATAACTTTTGATAACTCTTAGAATAACTTTGATGTCTTAGAGAATAACTTTAGATGACTTTGAGAATGTCTTTGGATAACTCTGAGATTAACTTTGATGTCTTTGAAACAACATTGATGAATTGGAGAATGTCTTTGAGAACATGAGTAGTATTTTGTTAGCTCAGAGAATAACTTTTGATGACATAGAGAATAACTTTTATGTCTTAGAGAAGAACATTGATGGCTTAGAGAGAATATCTTTGATGAAAGATGATGTCATGGATTAACTTTGACGTCTCTTGGAATAACTTTGATGACTGAGAATAACTTTTGATAGCTCTTAGAGAATAACTTTGATGACTGAGAATAACTTTTGATAGCTCTTAGAGAATAACTTTTATGAACGGAGATGTTTGAGATTAACTTTGATAGCTCAGAATAACTTTTGTGGACATAAGAATATCTTTGGATAACTCTGAGATTACCTTTGTTAACTCTGAGATCAACTTTGATGTACGAGAGTGAGTTAGAGATTACCTTTGTTAACTCTGAGATTAACTTTGATGAACGAGAAAATACTTTTTGATGACATCGAGAATAATTTTGATAGCTCTGAGAATGACTTTTATGCCTCTGAGAATAACTTTGAGGATGCAAGTAAATTTTTGAGTGTTTGAGAGTGCCTTTTGATATCTCGAAGAGTCCCATTGAAGTCTTAAAGGATGTCTTTGATGTCTCAAAGGATGTCTTAGAGTGTAACTTTGATGTCTTTGAGTAAGTCCTTGATGTCTCGAAGAGTGTCTTTGACTATATTTCTTACTTAACGACATATAATTTAGTTAGGAACAATGATGAATATGACTATTTTAGCGAAGTGAAAGGTTACTTTAGTTAAGAACAGTGTTGGAAAGAGGCTACACATGACTATTTTAAATGAGAGAAGTGATATTTCAGTTAAGAAATGACAAGGAAACATGATGAAGCAACTATTTTTAGTTGACTGATGAATACTTTAGTTAAGGAAAAAGACAAAACATGACGAGGGAGACTATTTTTGTGCTCCCCAAAGTATAATGTCAGTTAAGAACAGCGATGAAAGATATCTTTGGTTATTTTTTCTTACTTGACAAAACATAATTTTAGTTAAGCAAAAAGACAAAACATGATGAACATGGCTTTTTCTGTTGATTGAAGGTTAATTTTAGTTATGAAATGACAATGAAACATGAAGAACACGGCTATTTTCTGATGACTGGGGAATAAGTTTAGTTAAGAAATGATGAAAGTTATTATTTAGTTGATTGACGATGGATAAAAGCTAGTTATGAACAGTTTTGGAAAGTTTCCTTTGACAATTTTTTCTTGATGAAACATAGCGGCTGTTAAGAAAGTGCTGAAAGAAGTTTCCTTTGACAATTTTCAGCTAAGAGAAAGGTTGTTTTAGTTAAGAACAGTGTTGAACGAGGTTATTTCTGACTATTTTTAGTTGACTGGATAATAAGTTTAGTTGAGAAATGACGAAAGTGACTATGTTTTTAGTTGATTGGCGAAAGATTTTTTTAGTTAAGGAACGTTAAATAACATGTAAGGGGAAAAACCCAGAGAACATATGGGGAACATGGCAAAGAACACATGTAAGAAAAGTTGATGAATACAGTGAACATGCTGGGAATATGAACTTACAGAGAACATGAAAACATGATAAGGAGAATAGGGAATACAAAGAATGAACAATGGACTTGTGAAGAACATGGAGAATATGACAAAGAATGTAGAAAACATGTAAGTGAAGGTGAAAAACGAAGTGATCTTGTGAGGAACATGAACTTGTAGAGGAACATGATTATTGACAAAGAACACAAAATATGGAAGTTAGCATGAATATTGAGTATAAAAGTTGTACAGAGAACATATGATGTACATGAAAACATAGAAAATATGACTAGAATTTGTAGAGAACATAATGAGACTAAGAGAAAGATTACAGAAAAAATGGAGATACTTGTGAAAATATGAACTGAATGGGACTGTGAACATTTGAAGAACATGGAGTGAACACGGATGAGAATACGAAGAACACAGTGAATATAGAGAAAATATGCAAATACAGTACGATTATTGAAGGTTTGGATAAGTTGGGGATGAGAAGGTAAGGGAGGGAAAGGGTAAGGTGAGATGAGATGGAGGAAGGTGGGAGGGGGTGAAAGATAATTACACACGTTGGGGTTATGTGTGTACTCGGATAAGAGTTAAGCTGGAGACGGACTTGATCGAATATATTTATGTCTGATGATCTAAGGCTAATGTCCAGATTAATTTTACTACGTTAGAAATAAGGTGATCTTAAATCTCAGGTGATTTAGTTGGAAAATAAAGAACTTGCACACATGAAATAAGCTGGGGCACAAGAGTTGAAACTTGATAACTGAACTGGTTTTTATTTACTATGTCTGAAAATGTAGTTGGGTGATTTGGACTGAGAGTAATGAATTTACAAAAGTGAGCTTGGACAGAGGACAAGAGCTAGAGTTTTATAATTGTTTACTTCATATTTACTATGTCTGAAATACAGAGGGTAAAAATTTCAGGGAAATTGATGGGTTATTTACAAAGATATGAAAGAGAACTAAGGCGGGGACGAGAGCTGGAGCTCAGTAACTGACTTGATCTTATTTACTAACTTTGAAGTATGTCTGCTTTTAAATTTCGGGAAATTGGTCTGTTACTAACGATCTTAGTACAAAGAACTAAGGTGGAGGACGAGAGCTGGAGCTCGATAACTGACTTGATTTTATTTACGGTGTCTGAAATACAGAGGGTAAAAATTTCAGGGAAATTGATGGGTTATTTACAAAGATATGAAAGGGAACTAAGGCGGGGACGAGAGCTGGAGCTCAGTAACTGACTTGATCTTATTTACTAACTTTGAAGTATGTCTGCTTTTAAATTTCGGGGAAATTGGTCTGTTACTAACGATCTTAGTACAAAGAACTAAGGTGGAGGACGAGAGCTGGAGCTCGATAACTGACTTGATTTTATTTACGGTGCCTGAAATACAGAGGGTAAAAATTTCAGGGAAATTGGACTGTTACTAACGAAGATACGAGAGAGAGCTAAGGCGGAGGACAAGCGCTGGAGCTTGGTAACTAAATTACTGTATTGAACTACGTTTGAAATATGATTATTTTTAAATTTTAGAGGGATTGGAATGATAGTATTCATTATACGACAGGGGACTAAGGCGGGGGAACGTGAGCTAGAACATGCTTACTAACACGATTTATTTGTGTAAAACTGACTTGCTTAATGAAAAGGAGCAAACATACGATGTTGGAAAATAGTTGAACTGAACTGAATGAAAGGAGAGAGAGAGGAGGGACGGTCCAGATATTATGGAGAAGATAAGATATGATAAGAGGAGACCTACACGAAGCGTCTGGCTGGCTGGGCCTAAGGTAAATAAAGGTGACGCGAGAGATTGCGAGGTAAGGGGGAGGGAGGGGGGTGTGAGGTACGAGCCCCTGAAAACCCTGACTTACACAGATAACTTTCTAAATTTACATGAATAACTAAGGCTTACATAGACGATTTTTGTAAGTTGAAAACATGTAAAATATGTCCGTAGAGTTCTCCTGGAAACCCTAAAGCGCTACAAACGATATTTGATTTTCTCCCATAAGCCCTTAACAAACTTCTAAGTCTCGGAAATTATTTTCATCATAAGAAATCCTTACTTCTAAAATCTGTGACTGACAAAATTTACCTGAAAACCCCCAAGCGCTACACACGAATTTCCAGAAAAACAAAAAAGGTACCTGTGAGTCTTACAACTCACAGGGGTCCTCTCCCCAAAAAAAAAAAGTTACCTGTGAGTCTTACAACTCACAGGGGTCCTCTCCCCCAAAAAAAAAATCGTCTGTGGCGTGTCACACCACAACTAGTACATCACTACTACCACACTACAACTAGTACACCACTACTACCACACCACAACTAGTACACCACTACTACCACACCACAACTAGTACACCACTACTACCACACCACAGCTAGTACATCACTACTACCACACCACAACTAGTACACCACTACTACCACACCACAACTAGTACACCACTACTACCACACCACAACTAGTACATCACAACTACCACACCACAACTAGTACACCACTACTACCACACCACAACTAGTACTAGATGGACTATCTGCTACGAAATGAGTACAGACTACCAGATGGGATAAGAAGACAGACTACCAGCAAGGATATGAAGATAGACTACCAGCTGGGTTATGAGGACAGACTATTCAGCAAACATAAAACATTTTGAAAACTTTCACATACGTGTTCCTATAGGTGTACGAATATTTAGTATGGAAAAGGGTGCAGGAGTGCATTTGAGAAACCTTTTTAAGTTTTATAATAAACGGTTTTTCTAAAATTATTTTATACCTAATGTATTACAAATAATTTTTACATGTTTGAATATAAAATTTATGGTCAATTTTGTAAAATTCATTAATAATTTGTGAATGATATTTAATGGCTGTTTGAAACATTCAAAATACATTTAGTTATTCTATGATAAGATAAAATTAGTTATCATAATTTTGCTAAAAATTGCTCTTTTAACACAATTTAACTTCTAATATATCTTATTAAACACTAATATCATGTTTAAATATAAAATATATGTATTAATCTGTACAATAATTTCTATAAACTGTAAATGTTGCTTGATTGATGTTTGAAACATTCTTAAATAATTTTGATGTCATATATTATTAAAAGATCATTTTGTTATATTTTATCATATAGCGTAGATTTTCTTTTTATCCAACCATCCCCTTACCATCGCCACTTACGCCAAGCCCTACCACCCCCTCGTAAACCACCATCCTACCACTGCCACCCACACCACCCCAGGATAACAGCAGTCCACACTATTCCCTAACTACCATCACACCCACACCCTACCCCCACTACCCACACCACCCCCTACCATTGCCACACACACCACCCCCTACCACCACCACAAAAACCAACCCCATCCTCCGCCACCCACACCACCCCATACCATTGCCACCCACACCACCCCCTCCCACCGCCACCCACACCACCCCCTTCCATTGCCACCCACACCACCCCATACAACCACCACCCACACCAACCCCTACCACCGCCATGCACAACACCCCTTCCCACTGCCACCCAAACCACCCCTACCAACGCCACCCACACCAATCCCTACCAACCACCGCCACCAACACCAATCCTCCGTATCATTGCCACCCACACCAACCCCTCCCACCGCCACCCACACCACCCCCTACCACCGCCACCTACACCAACCCCTACCACTGCCACCCACACTACCCCTTACCATTGCCACCCACACCAACCCCCTACCATCCAACGCTACCCACACCACCCCCTACCACACCAACCCCTACCACCGCCACCCACAACACCTACCACAGCAACGCACAACACCCCCCTACCACCGCCACCCACACCACCTCCTATCATTGCCACCAACACCACCCCATACAACCGCCACCCACACCAACCGCTACCACCACCAACAACAACACCCCCAAGCTACCACCGCCACCCACACCATCTCCTATCACCGCCACCCACACTATCCCCTAGCATTGCCACCCACACCACCCCGTACCACCGCCACCTACACCAACCCCTACCACCGCCACCCACACAACCCCCTACCATTGCCACCTACACTATCCCCCTACCACCGCCACCCACACCAACCCCAACCACCGCCAGCCACACCAACCCCCGCCACCCACACCAACCCTTACCAACCACCGTCTCCCACACCACCACCAACCATCGTCACTCTCACCACCCCCTACCTTTGTCATCCACACCACCCTCTACCACTGCCACCAGACCACCCCATGCAATCACCACCCTGTACAATCAACACCCACACCACCCTGTACAATCACCACACACACCACCTTGTACACACACCACCATGTACAATCGCCACCCCACACTTCTCCATACAATCACCACCCTGTACAATCGCCACTCACACCACCCCGTACAATCATCACGCTGTGCAATCACCACCCTGTATAACTGCCACCCAAACTTTCCTGTACAATCACAACCAACACCACCCTGTACAATCACCACCAGAAGTAGGGATCACATCCCAGCGATGATTTTTTTTGGGGAAAATATCGTGTTTAGAGGGTCGGTTTTCCAGTTAATTTTAAAATTCGTGTATGGGGTGTTGGGGGAAGGGGGGGGGGCGGTGTTCCAGGTAAATTCTATTGACAATTTTTATTTGTTTTCAAAATCGCACATTATTCAAAGGCCATTTTCGGATAAAGCAATCATAAAGGTTTATTAAGAGTTCTTATGATGAAAATAATTTCATAGAAGTTTGTTAAGAGTTCTTATAGGGAAAATTCAAAACTTTTCAGAGTTCAGTTTTATGAAAATATTTCAGAGTTCAGTTTTATGAAAATATTTCAGAGTTCAGTTTTATGAAAATATTTCAGAGTTCATTTTACCATAGAAGTTTACTTATGAGTTTGTGACCGAAATTTAAAAACCTCTCGTTCCCTCGTAGTTCCCTCTCGTATCTTCTTTTTATCAGTCCAAATCCCCTGAGATTTAAAACTGCTGTATTTCAGACATACAAAGATAGATCCAAACAATTATCGAGCTCCGGCTCTTGCCCCCAACCCTAGTTCATTTGTACAAGTTCTTTATTATAAGTCCAAATCCTCTGAGATTTAAAACCCCAACTACATTTCAGACCCCTGTAAAATAAATAAAAAACTAATTACCGAGCTCCAACTCATGTCCTCCGCCTTAGTTCGCTTATGTAAGTTAACTATTATCAGTCCAATTCGCCTGAGATTTAAAATCCCACTACATTTCAGAACCCCTGTAAAATAAATAAAAAATCAAATTAATACCCTTTTTTCACTCAGCTATGTAAATAATCACTAACATGGTAATATTCACACGGTAATAAAATTCATATTGTCATAAGATCTCACCTTACCTTCAATTCCCTTTGTTTACTCACCTAAGCAATAATGACTCTGTCCAAATCACACCTTACCCTTTCCCTCCCTTACCTTCTCATCCCTTACCACCTCTGCCCCTTACCCCCTTACCTTCCCCAACTCCCTTTCACTCTCATCTCCCCACACATCTTGCCTTCCCATGTCTTACCTTTCCATCCATTACCTCCCCAACTCCCTTTCGCCCTTCACCTCTCCATCACCCCCTACTCCCCCTTCATCCCTGACCTCACTCCCTACTACCCCCTACATCTCGCCCATTTCCCAACTTATCTAAACCTTCATTAATCCTACTGAATTTGCATTCTTTTCCATGTTCTCTGTGTTCTTTGTCAATTTCTCCATGTTCTCTGTACAAGTTTTATACTCACTATTCATGTTTTCTGTGCATTCAGAGAATATTTTTTATGTTTAATATTCATATTCTCTGTTCTTTTTCATGTTTTCATGTTTGCTGCAAGTTCATATCCCCGCATGTTCACTGTGTTCATCACCTTCTCTTGCATGTTCTCTGTGTTCTTTGTCATGTTCTTCATACGTTCACCGTGTTCAACGCACACTCATACATATTCTATGTGTTTTTTTGTCATGTTCCTCGTATGTTTACTGTGTTCTTTGTCATTCTCCATGTTCTGCAAAATGTTCACAGCATGTTCAGTTCATATTCCCCACAAGTTCACTGTGTTCATCGCACTCTCTTACATGTTCATTAAAATCAAATGTGCCAAAACATTCTTATCTTAACGTTCCTTAACTAAAATTTACTTGTCAATCAACTGAAAATATCTATGTTCATCATGTGTTCTTGTCATTTCCTAACTAAAATTATTCGTCACTCAACTGAAAATAGCCATGTTCATCATGTTTTCCTGTTTTTTCTTAACTAAAAGTATTCATCAATCAACTAAAAATAGTCAGCTTAACTTCTTCCAACACTGTTCATAACTAACTTTATCTATCGGCATTCAACTTCAAATAGTCAAGTATAGCCTCGTTCAATACTTTTTTAACTAACAGTATACTTCTTAGAGTACAAAAATAGGCAAAGGGAATCTTTCAACGCTGTTCTTAACTAAAATTAAACTTCGTGGAATAAGAAAAAATAGTCAAGAACGCACTCAAAGATGCCAAAGTTACTCTTCAAGTCATCAAAGACACAGTCAGAAACATCAAGGTCACAGTCAAGAACATCAATGACACACTCAAGGTCATCAATAACACTCTTTGAGATATCAAAGACACTCATCGAGACATCAAGGACACACTCAGAGACAACAAAAATACTCTTCGAGACATCAAAGACACTTTTTGAGACATCAAGGACACACCCAGAGACATCAAAGACATGCTCAAAGACACCAAAGTTATTATCAGAGTCATCAAAGTTATTCTCAAAGCCATCAAAGTTAATCTCTGAACTATCAAAAACTCAATCTCAGTTGTCACAGTTGTTTTCTAAGACATTAAAGTTATTCTCAGAGTCATCAAAGGTAATCTCTAACTCACCTTCGCTCATCAAAGTTATTCTCTAAGACATCTTCAGGCATAAAATATCTCTCCAAAATGTAACTAGATCAGCTTTTCATATCAAACTTTCAGTTCTGCTATTAATTATTCTGTTAAAATATATTTTTGTAGCCACTTTACTTTAAAATTGTTATCTGAACATCACTGCATAACCCTGCCTAAAAATAACTTCCCCAAACTGACATGACCTAACCTAAACTATCCTAACCAAACCTTACCCTACCTAACCTATTTTACCAAACCTAGCCTAACCTATCTTAACTTAACATATCTTACTTAACCTAACTTAACTAACCTAACTTAGCTATCCTAACCTAACCTAACCTAAAATAAATTAACTTGCTTACCTAACCTAACTTACCAAATCTAACCTATCCTATCTTAACATATTTTACCTAACCTAACTTAACTTACCTATCCTATCCTAATCTAACTTAACCTATCCTAACCTAGCTTGCATAAACTAAACTAACTTAGCATATCCTATCTAACCTAACATAACTTGTATAACCTAACATGTATAAACTAACCAAACTTAATTTACCTATTCTATCCTGACTTAACCTAACCTATTCCCCCTCCCCATGTTGTAACTTACCTAAACAATCTTACCTAACCTAACTTAACTAATCTAACCTAACCTATCCTACCCTACCTTGACTTAATGTAACTTATCTAACTTATCCTAACCTAACCTATCCTAATGTAAGTAACCTATGCTAACGAACCTAACCCATCCTAACTTAACTAATCTAACCTAACCCAGCCTAATCAAACTTAACTAATTTGCATAACCTAACCTATCCTAACTTAACTAAGCTACCCTAACTTAACCTAACCTAAATTAACCTAACCTAACCTAACTTAACCTAACCTAACTTGCATAACCTAACCTATCCTAAGTTAACTAGCCTAACCTATCCTAATTTAACATATCTTACCTAACATAACCTAACCTAACTTAACTTGCTTAACCTAAAAATATTACTGTCTACCAGTTTTAGCCCCTGTAACACTTGTAACGTAATGTGGAAATCATCAACTTTCTGCAGTCCAAAATGACATTTTTAAATGAAAAGTGAGACTTAGCCCATCTCCATTACATCTCTTAGCATATAAATATTAGTGTCTACCAGTTTTAACCACTGTAACACATTGTAATGTAACGTTGAAATCAACTTTCTGTCTGATGACCAAATAACATTATTGAAAATGTAAACCTTGTTTAGCCATTACATCCAAACACAAATAAAATATTACCGCAGGCCTGTTTAGTTCTTGTAACACATTATATCGTTATGTAACGTGGAAATCATCTTTCTGTCTGATGACCAAATATCATTTTTTGTAAATGTGAAACTTTGAAAATTTAATTTTAAACAAAGGTGGGTCACTGGTCCACGAACTAAGAGTGGTGAGTTAGGAAGAATGACTTTGTGAAATATGCACAGAAGAGTTTGGGGAGACGTGATCACTACCTACAAATTCAAATATTTTTTGCTAACTGTATGATCACGACATATACCTCATGGTCTCTTGGTACGCCTCTCACTAGTCAATAAACAATTTTGTACCATTTCTGGACTAGAGTAGCACTCTGAAACATCTTTGCACTTTACTTTTTCATTGACATGTGCATAGCCATCAAAGGGAATCTCACTACTGCATCGATGTCTTGGGTGTTAAATATACAGACCTTACCTAGCTTATCAATTTCTTTGAGAAACTTATATGTGGTGATCATATCTCCCGAGTCCACACAAACAACGCACCAGAAAAGCAGTCAGTCAGTCACTCAGTCAAAAATTTTTATAGTTAAAAGTTTTTCATCTTAAAAACAGGACTACTAGTCTTCATTTTTTCTTCTATCAAATCAAATCGAGCGGAGTAGCTATTGTTGTTGTCTGTCTTTCATTTTACAAGGTTAAGGACCGCAATATCCCACACCATACATGCTATGGGGTCTTACTAGTCATTAAACAAATTTTTTTATAATTTCTCGACTAAATAGCACTCCGAAACATCTTTGCACATTTTAATTTTACATTATCACGTGCACAGCCATCAAAGGGAATCTCACTACTGCATGGATGTTGTGTGTGTGTGTGTGTTAAATAAAAGGTCCTTACATAGCTTATCAATTTCTTTGAGAAACTTATATGTGGTGATCATAGTGGGGGAGAGCGAGTGAGAGTGTGTGAGAGTGTGTGAGAGTGAGTGAAAGTGTGTGAGAGTGAGTAAGAATGTGTGAAAGTGAGTGTGAGAGTGAGTGAGAGTGTGTGACAGTGTGTAGGAGTGTGTGAGAGTGATTGAATGAGATTGTGTGAGTGTGAGAGAGAGTGGGAGTGTGTGAAAGTGAGTGAGAGTGTGAGTGTGTGAGAGTGAGTGTGAGAGTGAGTGAGAGTGTGGGTGAGTGTGTAAGAGTCAGTGAGAGTGAGAGTGACAGAGTGTGGGAGAGTGACAGAGATAGTGTGTGAGAGTGAGTGAGAGTTTGGGAGAGTGAGTGTGCAAGTGAGTGAGAGTGTGTGAGAGTGAGTGAGATCGGTTGTGGGGGTGAGTGAATAAGAGTGAGCGAGAGGGTGGGAGAGTGAGTGAGAATGCAGGCGATGATTCACAATAACGTGGCTAAAGTGTGTTGACCAGACTACACACTTAAAAGGTAAAGGGACGACAACGTTTCGGTACGTCCTGGACCATTCTCAAGTCGATTCACTTGACTGATCGAATTCACTTGACTGATCGACTTGACGTTTCGGTCCAGGACGGACCGAAACGTCGTCGTCCCTTCACCT
The DNA here is from genome assembly GCF_040958095.1 of Procambarus clarkii. Taxonomy (NCBI): domain Eukaryota; kingdom Metazoa; phylum Arthropoda; class Malacostraca; order Decapoda; family Cambaridae; genus Procambarus; species Procambarus clarkii. Next base: position 23,720,243 of record NC_091194.1, read on the forward strand.
TATGAGTGAGAATATGGGAGAAAGAGTTAGAGTGTCGGAGAGTGAGTGAGTGAGTTTGAGTGTGAGAGAGTGAGTGAGTGGGTATGAGAGTGTGTGAGTGAGAATGAGTGAGAGTGAGTGCGAGTGAGCGAGTGAGTCAGAGTATGCGAGAATGTGTGAGAGTGTACACACCTAGATGTATTCATCTAGTTGTGCTTGCGGGGGTTAAGCTCTGGCTCTTTGGTCCCGCATCTCAACCGTCAATCATCAGGTGTACAGGTTCCTGAGCCTACTGGGCTCTGTCATATCTACACTTGAAACTGTGTATGGAGTCAGCCTCCACCACATTACTTCCTAATGTATTCCAATTGTCAACCACTCTGACACTAAAAAAGTTCTTTCTAATATCTCTGTGACTCATTTGGGCAGTCAGCTTCCACCTGTGTCCCCTAGTGCGTGTGCCCCTTGTGTTAAATAGCCTGTCTTTATCTATCCTGTCGATTCCCTTGAGAATCTTGAATGTGGTGATCATGTCCCCCCTAACCCTTCTGTCTTCCAACGAAGTGAGGTTTAATTCCCGTAGTCTCTCCTCGTAGCTCATACCTCTCAGCTCGGGTACTAGTCTGGTGGCAAACCTTTGAACCTTTTCCAGTTTAGTCTTATGCTTGACTAGATATGGACTCCATGCTGGAGCCGCATACTCCAGGATTGGTCTGACATATGTGGTATATAATGTTCTGAAAGATTCCTTACACAAGTTTCTAAATGCCGTTCTTATGTTAGCCAACCTGGCATATGCCGCTGATGTTATCCTCTTGATATGAGCTACAGGAGACAGGTCTGGCGTGATATCAACCCCCAGGTCTTTCTCTCTCTCTCTGACTCCTGAAGTATTTCGTCTCCCAAATGATACCTTGTATCTAATTTCTTGCTTCCTACCCCGATCTTCATTACATTACATTTCCTTGGGTTAAACTCTAACAACCATTTGTTTGACCATTCTTGCAACTTGTCCAGGTCTTCTTGAAGCCTCAAGCTGTTCTCTGTCTTAATCCTTCTCATAATTTTTGCGTCGCCAGCAAATATTGAGAGGAATGAGTCTATACCCTCTGGGAGATCATTTACATATATCAGAAAGAGGATAGGTCCGAGTACAGAGCCCTGTGGGACTCCACTGGTGACTTCACGCCAATCTGAGGTCTCACCCCTCACTGTAACTCTCTGCTTCCTATTGCTTAGGTACTCCCTTATCCACTGGAGCGCCCTACCAGTTACTCCTGCCTGTTTCTCCAGCTTATGCATCAGCCTTTTATGGGGTACTGTGTCAAAGGCTTTCCGACAGTCCAAAAAAATGCAGTCCGCCCATCCTTCTCTTTCTTGCTTAATCTTTGTCACCTGATCGTAGAATTCTATAAGCCTGTAAGGCAAGATTTACCCTCCCTGAACCTATGTTGATGGGTTGTCACGAAGTCTCGTCTCTCCAGATGTGTTACTAGGTTTTTTTCTCACAATCTTCTCCATCACCTTACATGGTATACAAGTTAAGGACACTGGCCTGTAGTTCAGTGCCTCTTGTCTGTCACCCTTTTTGCATATTGGGACTACATTAGCCGTCTTCTATATTTCTGGTAGGTCTCCCGTTTCCAGTGATCTACTATACACTATGGAGAGTGGCAAACAAAGTGCTCCTGCACACTCTTTCACTACCCATGGCGAGATTCCGTCCGGCCCAACAGCTTTTCTCACATACAACAGTGTGTGAGAGTACATGAGAGTGTGAGAATGTGTGCGAGTGAGAGTGTGAGAGTAAGAGAGAGGGAGTGAGTATGAGAGTGAGTGAGAGTGAGTGAGTGTGTAAGAGTGAGTGAGAGTGAGTATGAGAGTGAGTGAGTGTGTGTGTGAGTGTGTGAGAGTGAGTGAGTGTGAGAGTGAGTGAGAGTGAGTGAGAGTGAGTGAAAGTAGGTTAGAGTATATGAGTGTGAGTATGAGGGTGAGGGAGAGTACTCACCTAATTGTACTCACCTAATTGTGCTTGCGGGGGTTGAGCTTTGGCTCTTTGGTCCCGCCTCTCAACTGTCAATCAACTGGTGTACAGATTCCTGAGCCTACTGGGCTCTATCATATCTACATTTGAAACTGTGTATGGAGTCAGCCTCCACCACATCACTTCCTAGTGCATTCCATTTATTAACTACTCTGACACTGAAAAAATTCTTTCTAACGTCTCTGTGGCTCATCTGGGTACTAAGTTTCTCCCTGTGTCCCCTTGTTCGTGTCCCACTCGTGCTGAAGAGTTTGTCTTTGTCCACCCTGTCAATTCCCCTGAGAATTTTGTAGGTGGTTATTATGTCTCCCCTTACTCTTCTGTTTTCCAGGGATGTGAGGTTCAGCTCCTTTAGCCTTTCCTCGTAGCTCAATCCTCTCATTTCCGGGACGAGCCTGGTGGCATACCGCTGAATCTTCTCTAACTTTGTCTTGTGTTTAACTAGGTATGGACTCCAGGCTGGAGCTGCATACTCCAGGATTGGTCTTACATAAGTGGTATATAGGATTCTGAAAGAATCCTTACACAAGTTTCTGAAGGCAGTTCTTATGTTGGCCAGTCTAGTATATGCCGCTGATGATATTCTTTTGATGTGGGCCTCTGGGGACAGGTTCGGTGTGATATCAACCCCCAGATCCTTCTCTCTATTTGACTCTTGCAGGATTTCCCCTCCCAGATGATACCTTGTGTTCAGCCTCCTGCTCCCTTCGCCTAATTTCATCACCTTACACTTTCCCGAGTTGAACTTTAGCAGCCATTTTCTAGACCATTCCCCCAGTTTATCCAGGTCATCCTGTAGTCTCTGTCTATCTTCATCCGTCTTGATTCTTCTCATAATTTTTGAATCATCAGCAAACATCGAGAGGAATGAGTCTATACCCTCTGGAAGATCGTTCACATATATTAGAAACAGGATGGGTCCAAGTACTGAGCCCTGTGGGACTCCGCTGGTGACATCTCGCCACTCTGATGTCTCCCCCCTCACTGTTACTCGCTGTTTCCTGTTGCTTAAGTACTCCCTTATCCACTGGAGCACCTTCCCTTTTACTCCTGCCTGTTGCTCCAACTTTTTTAACAGCCTTTTATGGGGTACTGTGTCAAAGGCTTTTTGGCAATCCAGGAAAATGCAGTCGGCCCACCCTTCTCTTTCCTGCCTAATTTTCGTTGCCTGGTCATAAAATTCTATTAAACCTGTGAGGCACGATTTACCATCCCTGAACCCTGAACCCATGTTTGTAGTGCGTTACAAAGTTATTTCCCTCCAGATGCTCTACGAGCCTTTTCCTCACGATCTTCTCCATCACCTTACATGGTATACACGTTAAGGAAACTGGCCTGTAGTTCAGTGCCTCTTGCCTGTCACCCTTCTTGTATATTGGGATCACGTTAGCTGTCTTCCAACTTTCTGGTAAGTCTCCTGTTTCCAGTGACCTGTTATACACCATAGAGAGTGGCACACTTAGTGCTTCTGCACCTTTCTTTAGTATCCATGGTGAGATTCTGTCAGACCCGACAGCCTTTGTCACATCCAGCTCCAGCAGACACCTTTTGACCTCATCACTGGTGAGGTCAAATTCCTCCAAGGTTGCTTGGTTTGCCGCCTCCTCACTTAATGCAGGGGCTTCTTCTTGTTCTATTATGAAGACCTCCTGGAATCTCTTGTTGAGTTCTTCACACACTTCCTTGTCATTCTCTGTGTATCTGTTCTCCCCTTTTCGTAGCTTCACTTGTTCCTTCACTGCTGTTTTCCTCCTGATGTGGCTGTGGAGCAGCTTTGGTTGGGTCTTGGCTTTACTCGCGATGTCAATTTCAAACTGTCTCTCTGCTTCCCTCCTCACTCTGAGGTACTCATTTCTGGCCCTCTGGTATCTCTCCCTGCTCTCTGGTGTTCTGTTATTTCGGTAGCTTCTCCATGTTCTTTTACTTAGTTGTTTTGCTACCTTGCATTCCTGGTTGAACCATGGGTTTTTCTGTTGTTTTTCGTTTTTCTCCTTTTGGACAGGAATAAACCTGTCTGCAGCTTGCTGGCACTTCTGGGTGACAAAATCCATCATGACCTTCACATTCTTGTCTCTAAGTTCTGTTTCCCATGGTATTCCCATGAGGAAGTCCCTCATCTCGTCATATTTTCCTCTTCGGTAATTCAGTTTTTTTCCCTCCGATCCCATCCTTGGATAGGTTATCCATACCTCCACCAAGTACTCAAAGGTCAGTACACTGTGGTCACTCATTCCTATGGGGGCTTCAACTTTGACTTCCCTTATTTCTGACTCATTCAGGGTGAATATCAAGTCGAGTCTAGCTGGTTCATCATTGCCTCTGAGTGTGAGAGTGAGTGAGAGTGTGTGCGTGTGAGAGAGAGTGAGTTTTAGTGTGTGGGAGTGTGTGAAAGTGTGCGAGAGTGAGTGAGAGTGTGGGTGTGTGAGAATGAGTGAGAGTGTGGGTGTGTGAGAGTGAGTAAGAGTGTATGAGTGTGTGAGAGTGAGTGTGTGAGTGTTGGTGAGTGTGTGAGAGTGAGTGAGTGTTTTGGTGAGTGTGTGAGAGTGAGTGAGTGTTTTGGTGAGTGTGTGAGAGTGAGTGAGAGTGAGAGTGACAGAGTGTGGGAGAGTGATAGAGAGTGTGTGAGAGTGAGTGAGAGTTTGGGAGAGTGACTTTGAGAGTGAGTGTGTGTGTGTGTGTGTGTGTGTGTGTGTGTGTGTGTGTGTGTGTGTGTGTGTGTGTGTGTGTGTGTGTGTGTGTGTGTGTGTGTGTGTGTGTGTTTGTGTGTGTGTGTGTATGTGTGTGTGTGTGTGTGTGTGTGTGTGTGTGTGTGTGTGTGTGTGTGTGTGTGTGTGTGTGTGTGTGTGTGTGTGTGTGTGTGTGTGTGTGCGAGTGTGTGTGAGTGTGAGAGAGTGAGTGAGAGTGTGTGAGAGTGAGTGAGAGTGTGTGAGAGTGAGTGAGAATGAGAGAGAATAAGATCGGGCGTGGGGTGAGTGAGAGTGAGTGAGAGTGTGGGAGAGTGAGTGAGAGAGTGTAGGAGAGTGAGTGAGAGTGTGTCAGAGTGAGTGAGATTGTGAGAGTGAGTGGGAATGAATGAGATCGGGGTTGGAATGTGTATGTGAGAGTGTGTGTTAGTGTGTGCGAGTGTGTGTGAGTGTGAGAGTGAGTGAGTGTGTGAGAGTGTGTGAGAGTGGGTGAGAGTACGTGAGAGTGTGAGAGTATGTGCGAGTGAGTGAGAGTGTGTGAGTGAGTGAAAGTGAGTGAGTGAGAATGAAAGTGAGTGAGAGTGAGTGATAGTGTGTGAGAGTGAGTGAGAATGTGTGTGTGAGTGTGTGCGAGTTGGTGTGAGTGTGTGAGAGTGAGTGAGTGTGTGAGAGTGTGTAAGAGTGAATGAGAGTGTGTGAGAGTAAGTTTAGAGTATATGAGAGTGAGTATGAGAGTGAGAGTGTGTTGAGTAAGAGTGTGAGTGAGTGAGAGTGAGTGAATATGAGAGTGAGTGAGAGCGTATGTGAGAGTGTGTGTGAGAGTGTGGGAGAGTGAGTGAGTGTGAGAGTGAGTGAGAGTGAGTGAGAGTGAGTGAGAGAGAGTAAGATCGAGTGTGGGAATGAGAGTGAGTGAGAGTGAGTGAGAGAGAGTAAGATCGAGTGTGGGAATGAGAGTGAGTGAGAGTGTGAGAAAGTGAGAGAGAGTTTGGGAGAGTGAGTGAGAGTTTAGGAGAGTGAGTGAGTGGGGGAGAGTGAGTGAGAAATGAGAGAGAGTGAGAAATAAGAGTGAGAGTGTGTGAGAATTAGAGAGAGTGCGTGAGAGTGTGTGAGAGTGAGTGTGTGTGTGACATTGTGTAGGAGTGTGTGAGAGTGAGTGAGAGTGTGTGGGAGTGTGTGAGTGTGAGAGTGAGTGAGAGTGTGGGTGTGTGAGAGTGCGTAAGAGTGTATGAGTGTGTGAGAGTGAGTGAGAGTTTGGGAGAGTGAGTGTGAGAGTGAGTGAGAGTGTGTCAGAGTGAGTGAGATTGTGAGAGTAAGTGTGAGTGAGTGAGATCGGGTTTGGGGTGAGTGAGTGAGAGGGTGGGAGAATGAGTGAGTTTAAGTGTGTGAGAGTGAGTGAGTGTGTGAGAGTGAGTGAATATGAGAGTGAGAGTGAGTGAGTGAGTGAGAGTGAGAGGGACAGTGAGTGAGACTGAGAGTGAGTGAGAATGTGTGAGTGTTATGAATTTGCTTACTTGTTATGGGGGTATAGAATATTAATGAGGGCCAACAGCTAGAATCAAGATGTATCAAAAATAGTGGAGAAGATAGGCCCAGCCCCCCAAGGAACATAGGTTCCTGGTAATGTTTCAAGGTTTTAGAAACAGATCTGCTGTCTAGAATACAATCATCTACACCACTGCAACAGAATTAATGGATACGCCTCAAAACTAACTTATTTATTTAACCCTCTTAACAACCCCCCATATACATTACTAAAATAACAATAACTACTTTACCACACTATCTTACTTTAACGACCTTGGTCCACATAGACAGGATACAAGGCTTACACTTGGGACAAGCTAGGGTAAAGTCTACTTGAAAAGAACTTAAAGGCTTGAAGCAGCCTGGGGTAGTTAAGCCCCACGTGGTACCCTAGTCACAATAAAAGCACTTAGGGATGCCCAAAGCACTGGCCTATACTGGTAATGACCAGTATACACAATACTGGTCAATATAACACACAAACCTAGCTAGTAGCACGATACCTTAATACAACATAACTTAACTGAGAAATACCCCAGCATAGGGTAAGGGAAGAGAGGAGAAGGAAGAGGAGGAGACAGAGTCACACAGGAGAGGTGTTGACCCAAGCACAGCCGTCCAGAGGAGAGAGAAGCAGCCTCTCTGTGCTCCCTAACTCTGATCGCTGCCGGCCGGATAATTAACTAATCGTACAGCAGCCATCATTCCAAGTTTACTCAGACCTACTTTACTAGTTACTTACATCATTTCTAAACATAGCTGATAACTAGTTCACTATTTAATCAACAACAAGCTCAGAGTCTGAATGCTCTGTGAGAAACAATATTCGTCTTATGTTTGGCAAGGATGACGGGAATACTGCAGAACCAAGGTTTAAAGGATCCTTGCATGTAATTGTTATTGTAATTGACTATCCTTCTCACATGATCCAATTCTATGAATTAGTGTAAAGTAATTATTTAGAGCTCAATTTGACCTCTGGTTTCCAACTAAGGAACCCAGGGTTGTAACACTCCTCCCCCCTTCAGAGAAAAAAAAATGTTGCTACTAGAATAGTAGTCATATTTTTTGTAAGAGTATACAGAGAATAAAAAGTAAAATCTATGCAATAAAAGAAAACCAAGCAAAAATAAACATTTTTCTGTAAGAAAAAGCATAACGGAATTCTCTGAAAGAAAAAGCACACATAAGTAAATGTTCTGAAAGAAAAACACACAAAAAGGAATTCTCTGAAAGAAAAAACACATAAAAAAAAACGGGGAAGTAAATAAATTGGACACAGAATAATTAATGTCACAGGAGAACCTAAAAAAAATAACTATAGCATGACAGTTGGTATATGGCTTCCTGTGGTTCAGATGAATGTTACTCAGGTAACCGGGACAGCGCATCGGCTATCACGTTGAGACGGCCCGGTAGGTAGGTGGGTAATGGAAAGATTGAAGTCCTGTAGGTACAATGCCCACCTGAGGATGCGTTTAGTTTTCGCCTTCATCTGGTGTATAACACCAGTGGGTTATGGTCCGTATACACTTCCTCTATATTAGTTGTTAGATATACTTCAATTTTTTTACATATTAACACTAGCACCAACGCTTCTTTTTCTACCACTGAATAATTGCGTTGTGCCTTGTCAAATTTCACAGAATAATAGTACACTGGGTGGTCCACTTTATCATCCCCAGTTTGCAACAACACTGCACCAGCACCCAAGTCAGATGCGTCAACATGAATTTTAAACTGTCGGTTGAATCTTGGATTAGCGAGCACTGTGGCGGAAGCTAAGATCAATTTAAAATTTTTAAACGCCTCGGCACAGTCTGTTGACCACTTAAATTTAACGACCTTCCGCAACAAGTTCGTGAGAGGCGTGACGACACTGGAAATGTTCTGATAAAAGTGTCGGTAGTATGCACACATACCGATAAACCTTTGAACGTCCTTATCAGACCAGAGCACTGGATACTCCAGAATGACACTGGTTTTATCTTGCCAAGGTAACACTTTTCCTTGGCTACTTCATAACCGAGGTACGTCACTGTGCCTTGGCCAAAATGACACTTTTTAGCATTTAAAGTTAGATTTGCACTTTTCAGAACTGTGAACAATTGGTGTAACCTAGCTATGTGGTCAGTCCGATTACTATAAAAAAAAAAATGCCATCTAAATACGCCTGACAATTTGGCACATTAGCAAGCAGAGAGTTCATTAGCCTCTGAAACATGGCAGGGGCATTACGCAAGCCGAACGGTAACACTTGATACTCGAAGACACCATCGGGTGTTACGAACGCAGTTAGTTGCTTGGCACGTTCGGTGAGTGGGATCTGATAATAACCTCTCGAGAGGTCGAATTTCGAGACGTACGCGGCGTTTCCGATCCCGTTGATGCAGTCTTCTAAGAGGGGCAGCGGATAGGCATCCTCAATGGTCACCTTGTTGAGCTGCCGATAGTCGGTGCATAATCGCCAGGAGCCGTCTGGTTTGGTGACCAAAAGGCAGGGCGAGCAGCAAGAGCCCTGGCTCGGCCGGATGAGGCCGTGCTGGAGCAGGAAGTCGACCTCTTTCCATACGATGGCCTTCTTTTCCGGATTCATCCGATAGGGTTGAAGGCGAATGGGGGTGTAGTCCGTCAACTTGACATCATGGAAGATGGCATTAGTCTCGGTCGGGACCTCCCCGAACAGACTGGAGAATTCGTCTAGTAACAACTGCACCTCTTCACGTTGGGCCATCTGCAAATGGGACAGTCCCTTCTCCACAGCATTCACAGAACTAGAATTATTGAGAATGAAATTAGTTGGGTCCCCAGAACAATCATCCCCTCCCTCACTGGACAAGGAAACATTGGTTAGTGCGACGGGCCTGGGGCCCTGGAACTTCTTCAGCAGGTTCAAGTGTATGAGCATCACCTGGTTACGCTTGTCAGAGTGCCTCACTATGTACGTGAGGCACAGCCTTTTCTGTCACAATATAGGGGCCATCGAACTTGTGAGACATAGTGTTCCCTAGTCGAGGCTTTAATACCAGGACAGGGTCACCAGGCTGAAATACCCACAACTTAGCCTTAGCATCGTGTCGTTCTTTAATATTTTCTTGGGCCTTCCCAAGATACTTTAGTGCAGCCGCCTTGCAGTCCCTGAGTCCCTGGGGGTGTTGCGCAAAGAAAGCCGAACCTTCGATCAACATTACATTCCTTAACAGGTTCTCCTGTAACATTTGCAAGGGTCCACGAACCTTATGGCCAAAGACTAACTCAAAAGGAGAACAACCCAGTGAACTTTATAACCCTTCTCGAGAAGCAAACAAAACATAAGGCAGGTTCTCATCCCAGGATTGGTGGGAATTCTTGCACGATGTCTTCAGCATCTGCTTTAGGGTTTGATGGAACCGCTCAATTAACCCCTGACTCTGTGGATGGTATAGGCTAGAAACCTTATGAGTTATTCCATGATCCTTACAGAATTTCTAAAAAATATCAGACTTAAAATTAGTACCATTGTCAGTTTGCACGACTCGAGGCAGTCCAAAAGTAGAAAAAAATTGCAACATACGAGCAACAACAGTCTTTGCTCGGATGTTCCTTACAGCAAAAGCCTCAGAGTAACGGGTCGTGATACACATCATCGTGATTAAGTAAATATTTCCAAACTTAGTTCTAGGTAATGGACCAACACAGTCCATTACCACATGAGAAAATGGTTCCTCCAGCACAATAGGCCTTAGAGGAGCCTTAGGGTGGTGTCTGGTTTGGTTTCCCAACAAGCTGACAAGGAATACATGCATTACAAAATTTTGCCACATCCCTTTTCAGCTTGGGCCAAAAGAAGTATTTAAAGATTTTGTGATAGGTGATATTAATACCTTGATGTCCTCCCATAGGATCATCATGAGCAGCTGCCAAAACTTTCTCTCTGTAACACTGTAAGGTATTTGGTTTAGTTGTATTTAAAATACATAGAGATACACGAGTCACAGACAAGGATTTGAGAAGGCGCCAGTTTGTCGGCCGGAAAGTCACACCTCTAAGCGTTAATGACCTCAAGTGACCTGAGATCAGATCATGCGAATTTCACCTTGCTTCTGCTAATCTTATAATTGGAGCCTGGTAGCCTTCAAACATGCCGACGTTTAAGGAGTGGCTTGGTAGAGTGCCTGAGGCTATCTACTTGTGGGCGGAGTTAGTTACTAGGTTCCCCAATATATACTCGGAGAGCTATCGATTCGGGAGCATTAAAACGGAGAAGAACAGCAGTCAGCAGAGCAGAGAAGACGGCCTAGCAGGTAGGCTGTCGGCCGGCAGGGCGGGACAGTCTCTGTCAACTACAGACCCCCCCCTTTCAATCCAGCTATAGGCAGACACTTGGTGAGTTGAGCATTAAGGTGACTTGGTCGTGTTTACATATGTTGTGTGATGATCAGGGGCAGACAGTTGTAGGGTTCTCAAATTCTTGGATGATGGCTCACTTTGAATATTAATCTTTAATATTTTAATTGGGTTGCTTAAGTTATGGTACTAATCATGAAAAATATAATTGTTGAATTTATTATTTAAATGGTCTTTCACTTTGTTCCCTAGAGTTTTTGAGTTGAGGTGAGAAAGCCTCTGTGATTACTGGTTTCATGATTTAATGAGTACATGATAAAGATGGGACATACTAATAATGACCTTGTGATAACATCTTTGAGTATATTGTGATACAGACAAGTTCCATTCCTTGTCTTGTATGTAATGTTCTAGAATGGATGGTGGCAGCATTTCGTCTTCGACTATTTCTTATTTCTACTTCTACTATCTACTCTTCTACTTCTACCTATCTATTCCTCTCCCTCCACCTCTCTCTGAACTTTCCCTTTCAACTAATGACCCTCCTCGCTCCTCCCACCTCTCTACCTCTCTCACCCCAAACCCTCACTAATTACTTCACTAGTCTTCTCTTTCCTTTCGTGTCTCTTATACGTTTGTGGCAGTGAAATGTGTTCTAGAGTTCTCTCTAGAGTTTCGGGTAGCTGATCAAGTTACGGCGCCTTGTAGTCTTAGCACCTAGATAGTCAAATACCTAGGTTACAAGGTGTTGAACGAGAGAGGTTGCCTTAGGAACTCTGGAGGTGCTCTAGAATAGTTAGCTAACTGGGGACGGGATAACGGACTAGAGAGAGCTGTTTCCCCCGGCCTCGTTACATCTTTATAGCAGGTAGGCAACATAACCTGGTTGACTATCTCCCATTCATTTGACAACGGAGAACTCTCTGGTCTCCAATTTCTCATCAAAATCTGATCATTGGAATAGTACCCGGTTGCTGCATCTACAATCTCCTCAGAGAGAGCTACATCGTGATATTCTGCAAGACTGGGATCAGCTTTCTGTAAATCACTCAAGGAGGCGTCCATGCCTTGGTCAGATGCCATTGGCCGAGGCTCAACAGTGTTCTCCTCCACCTCCTCACTACTCTCGGTAGGAGGCGATGGTACACTCTCCACAATGTCCTCTGCCTCGTCATCGAGTCGGGCCATGAATGTGTCTGCAAGGTCCACTTGGCTTTCACCACTATGAAAGTTCCTCGTGTCCTCGGAATTTACCACCTTGGCAATCACAGGGCGGCCCTTACATTTACGTCCCATAGACCTGGTCACCTTGCACGCAGGGTACACAACATTATCCTCTGCGGCAGGTAGATCCAGGGGAACCTTAGGGGTAGGCAACATAATAGGCAGTCTGGAGTCCCCTATCTTATCCTCTGCTAAATCATTACCCAATATTACATCAACGTTAGGGAAAGGTAGGTAAGAAGTGACTCTGTACAAACACCCTTGTGGAAATCAGATTCCAGGGTAACCTTACGGAGGGGTACTGCTCGAGTATCACTAGTGAGACCCTCGACCAGTACTACCTCTCCAGGGTCGAGAGTGTTGGCACCTTGCATCGCACTCTCCAAGATTAAAGTCTGGATGGCACCGGTGTCTCGGAAGATCACCATGTCCTTCCAGGAAGAACCCTCAGATAAAAGTCTCCCCTTCGACAAGAATTGGGTAAGTAGGTCCAACCACTGTGGGTTGGAGGTCATACTCCCTAACCCTTCAGAAGGCCCCAAGCCCTGTGTCACAAAAAGAGCATTAGGTCTTTTTTCCGGGTGCAGTTTCCAACAACGGATTGTAATGTGGTTTCCACGTTTACAGTGACCACAGACTCGTCGGTGAGAAGAGACATTACTAACAGGATTGCTCTTTGGTTCACCCTTAGGTGCCGTGGGGCTAGATAATTTAACAGGGTTAGTTATGTCTGAGACAGAAGGTGCATTAGTTATATGGTTAGAATGGGCTAGTCTGGACTGGCTGTGGGTATAAGTTTTGTTACTATGTGGGCTATAATTATTTTTATTGGGCCTTTTGCCCGAGAACTGGTAGTTCTCTGCCATCTTGGCCAAATCCACAACATTAGAATCTACCTCTGTCCTTCCTCTAAGGTACCGTGCTACAGGCTCTGGCATATTATATATAAAGTTCTCCGCTAAAACTAAATTTTTAAGTGCCTCACATGTTTCAGCTTTAGCCGAGCGAATCCATTTTTCAAACAATCTTATTTGGTCATTAGCAATTTCAGTGAGAGGTTGGTTGTGAGTAGGCCTAAGGTTGCGATAAGCTTGGTGGCGAGCTTCAGGAGTAATTTCATATGCCTTCAAAATCCGTTCCCTGATTTTACTATAATCAAAACACTCACAGTCAGGCATGATTATAAAAATATCTTAGGCTTTACCCTTAAGCCGTCCTTGTTAGATTTTCACTCACTCGTCCTTTGACCTGTTCATGGACATGGCCAGTCTCTGAAAATGGTTGAAAAATCTTTCAGGGTCTGACTGAAAATTCAGGCAAGTTATGCTTTTTATCATAATGCCTGAGGTTTGAGTCCCTGGCAGGTGGTGGTACAGTGGTATCTGCTCTCATTCTTTCCACCTCATTTTTGAGCCTTTGGTCCTCTACTTTAGCATTTTGTTCTAATAATTTTGCCTCTTGCTCTGCTACTCTAGCCTTTTGCTCCGCCAGTCTTAACTGGGCAAGTTGTAATTCTGACTTCATATTCCTACTAGCTACACTTTCAGCTAGACTGGGCTGGCATAAAATTGTATCCCTTGTCAATAGGCCCTGGTCTATACAATTCTATAAAACTTCATTGGTTATGACACACTTTTTATTAGTTTCATTTAAGTCGAGGCCCAATTCCTTGCTTAACAATAATAGATTAGCTTTGGTAAGCTTCTTAATCTTCACAACTGAAGGTGCCTTTGCCAGTTCCTGCAACATAGCCTCCATCACTAATTATTTAGCTCCTAGCCAAATAAAAAAAAAAAAATTGGGAAAAAACAAAACTTGCACGGCCCCTATCACAAGGCCACACTTACCTCAATCGTGAAGTGATCCAGCTGGGTGTCCAGTCAGTGCAAGATGTATCCTTTGCTAGATGAGTCTGGACCCTAGGCTACCACACAACCGTTCTGCAGAAAGCATGAATTTTAGGTTTGGCACTCAAAAATCTAATTTTTTACAATTAAAAGTTTCTCCCGGTCAGGCCAACCACTTGTTAAGAATTTGCTTACTTATTATGGTGGGTATAGAGTATTAATGAGAAGGACCAACAGGTAGAATCAAGATGTATAAAAAATAGTGGAGAAGATAGGCCCAGCCCCCCAAGGAACATAGGTTCCAGTTAATGTTTCAAGCTTTTAGAAACAGATGTGTTATCTAGAATACAATCATCTACACCACTGCAACAGGATTAATGGATTTATCTCAAAAACTAACTTATTTCTTAAACCCTCTTAACAACCCCCCATATACATTACTAAAATAACAATAACTACTTTACCACACTATCTTACGTTAACTACCTTGGTCCACATAGACAGGATACAAGGCTTACACTTGGGACATGCTAGGGTAAAGTCTACTTGAAAAGAACTTAAAGGCTTGAAGCAGCCTGGGGTAGTTAAGCCCCACGTGGTACCCTAGTCACAATAAAAGCACTTAGGGATGCCCAAAGCACTGGCCTATACTGGTAAGGACCAGTATACACAATACTGGTCAATATAACACACAAACCTAGCTAGTAGCACGATACCTTAATACAACATAACTTAACTGAGAAATACCCCAGCATAGGGTAAGGGAAGAGAGGAGAAGGAAGAGGAGGAAGAGGGAAGAAGGAAGAGTACGTGAGAGTCCGAGAGCGTGTGCGAGTGAGTGAGAGTGAGTGAGTGAGTATTTGGGTGAGTGACAGTGAGTATGAGAGTGAGTGAGAGTGTGTGTGAGTGTGGGAGAGAATGTGTGTGTGTCTGAGAGTGAGTGAGAGTGCGTGAGATTGTGTGAGTGAGAGTGTGAGAGTAAGTGAGAGTATAAGAGAGTGAGTATGAGAGTGAGTAAGAGTGAGTGAGAGTGAGTGAATATGAGAGTGAGTGAGTGTGTGTGAGAGTGTGTGTGTGAGAGTGTGGGAGAGTGAGTGAGAGTGAGTGAGTGTGTGCGAGTCAGTGAGAGTGTGTGTGAGAGTGAGTGAGAGAAAGTGAGAGTATATGAGAGTGAATATGAGAGTGAGTGTGTGAGTATGTGTGAGAGTGTGGGAGAGTGAGTGTGTGAGTATGTGTGAGAGTGTGGGAGAGTGAGTGAGTGTGGGGTGAGTTAGAGTGTATGACATTTTGTAGCAGTGTGTGAGAGTGTGTGTGTGTGATAGAGAGTGAGGGAGAGTGTGTGAAAGTTTGTGAGAGTATATGAGAGTGAGTATGAGAGTGAGTGAGAGTGAGTGAGTATGGGAGTGAGTGAGAGTGTGTGAGAGTGTGGGAGAGTGAGAGTGAGAGTGTGTGAGAGTGAGTGAGAGTGTGCAAGAGTAAGTAAGAGTGTGTGAGAGTGAGTGAGAGTGAGTGCGAGTATAGGAGAGTGAGTGCGAGTGTGTGAGAGTGTGTGCGAGTGAGAGTGTGTAAGAGTGAATAAGAGTGAGTGAGAGTGAGTGAGAGTTAGTGAGAGTGTGTGAGAGTGAGCGAGAGTGAGTATGAGAGTAAGTGAGGTATGTGTGTGAGAGTGTTTGTCAGTGTGTGAGAATGAGGGAGAGTGTGTGAGAGTGAGTGAGAGTGTGTGTCAGTGTGTGAGAATGAGGGAGAGTGTGTGAGAGTGTGTGAGAGTGAGTGAGAGTGTGTGAGAGTAAGTACGAGAGAAAGTGTGAGTGAGAGTGAGTGGGAGGGTGGTAGAGTGAGTGAGGGAGTTTGAGTGTGTGAGAGTGTGTGAGAGTGAGTAAGTGAGTGTGTGAGTGTGAGTGAGAATGAGAGTGCGTGAGAGTGTGTGAGTGAGAGTGAGTAAGTGAGAGAGAGAGAGTCAGAGCGTGTGAGAGTGTGTGAGAGTACATGAGAGTGTGTGCGAGTGAGAGAGAGTGTGTGAGAGTGAATAAGAGTGAGTGAGAGTGAGTAAGAGTGTGTGAGAGTGAGTGAGTGTGGTGGAGCGTGAGTGAGAATGTGTGTGTGAGTGTGTGCGATTGTGTGTGTGTGTGTGTGTGTGTGTGTGTGAGAGTGAGAGTGTGTGAGAGTGAGTGTGTGTGCGAGTGAGTGAGTATATGAGAGTAAGTGAGAGTAAATGAGAGTGAGTATGAGTGTGAGTGAGAGTGTGTGAGAGTGAGTGTGTGTGCGAGTGAGTGAGTATATGAGAGTAAGTGAGAGTAAATGAGAGTGAGTATGAGTGTGAATGAGAGTGAGTGAGAATGAGTGACAGTGAGTGAATATGAGAATGAGTGAAAGTGTGTGAGTGTGTGAGAGTGTATGAGAGTGTGGTGAGTGAGTGAGTGTGAGAGTAAGTGAGAGTGTGTAAGAGTGAGTTAGAGTGTGTGAAAGTGAGTGAGAGTGAGTGAGATCGAGTGTGGGGTGAATGAGAGTGAGTGGGAGTGTGTGAGAGTATATAAGAGTAAGTATGAGAGTGAGTGAGACTGAGTGAAAGTGTGTACTCACCTAATTGTGCTTGCGGGGGTTGAGCTTTGGCTCTTTGGTCCCGCCTCTCAACCGTCAATCAACTGGTGTACAGATTCCTGAGCCTACTGGGCTCTATCATATCTACTTTTGAAATTGTGTATGGAGTCAGCCTCCACCACATCACTGCCTAATGCATTCCATTTACTAACTACTCTGACACTGAAAAAGTTCTTTCTAACGTCTCTGTGGCTAATTTGGGTACTCAGCTTCCACCTGTGTCCCCTTGTTCGCGTCCCACCAGTGTTGAATAGTTCATCCTTGTTTACCCGGTCGATTCCCCTGAGGATTTTGTAGGTTGTGATCATGTCCCCTCTTACTCTTCTGTCTTCCAGTGTCGTAAGGTGCATTTCCCGCAGCCTTTCCTCGTAACTCATGCCTCTTAGTTCTGGGACTAAGTTCTGGGACCTAGTTCTGGGTCTAGTAGCATACCTTTGGACTTTTTCCAGCTTCGTCTTGTGCTTGACAAGGTACGGGCTCCATGCTGGGGCCGCATACTCCAAATTGGTCTTACATATGTGGTGTACAAGATTCTGAATGATTCCTTACACAGGTTCCTGAACGCCGTTCTGATGTTAGCCAGCCTCGCATATGCCGCAGACGTTATTCTTTTTATGTGGGCTTCAGGAGACAGGTTTGGTTTGATATCAACTCCTAGATCTTTCTCTCTGTCTGTTTCATTAAGTACTTCATCTCCTATTCTGCATCCTGTGCCTGGCCTCCTATTTCCACTGCCTAGTTTCATTACTTTGCATTTACTCGGGTTGAACTTCAACAGCCATTTGTTGGACCATTCACTCAGTCTATCCAGGTCATCTTGTAGCCTCCTACTATCATCCTCTGTTTCAATCCTCCTCATAATTTTTGCATCGTCGGCAAACATTGAGAGGAACGAATCTATACCCTCTGGGAGATCATTTACATATACCAGAAACAGTATAGGTCCAAGGACTGTCCCCTGCGGGACTCCACTTGTGACGTCTCGCCAATCTGAGACCTCACCCCTCACACAGACTCGTTGTCTCCTGTTGCTTAGGTACTCCTCTATCCACCGGAGTACCTTCCCTTTCACTCCAGCCTGCATCTCCAACTTTCGCACTAGCCTCTTGTGTGGCACTGTATCAAAGGCTTTCTGACAATCCAAAAATATGCAGTCTGCCCACCTTTCTCTTTCTTGCCTTATTTTTGTTGCCTGCTCGTAGAATTCAAGTAACCCTGTGAGGCAGGACCTGCCATCCCTGAACCCATGTTGATGCTGTGTTACAAAGTTCCTTCGCTCCAGATGCTCCACTAGTTTTTTTCGCACAATCTTCTCCATCAGCTTGCATGGTATGCAGGTTAGGGACACTGGCCTGTAGTTCAGTGCCTCCTGTCTATCCCCTTTCTTGTATATCGGGACTACGTTAGCTGCTTTCCAAATATCTGGCAGTTCCCCTGTTGCCAGTGATTTGTTATACAATATGGAGAGTGGTAGGCACAGTTCTCTTGCTTCTTCCTTTAGAACCCAAGGGAAGATTCCATCTGGGCCTATAGCTTTCTTCACATCCAACTCTAGTAAACACTTCCTTACTTCCCCACTGGTAATCTCAAACTCTTCCAGTGGTTCTTGGTTAGCTATTCCCTCACCTCTGGAATTTCTCCTTGCTCTAAGGTGAAGACCTCCTGGAATTTCTTATTCAATTCCTCACACACTTCCTTGTCATTTGTAGTGAATCCTTCCGCCCCTATCCTTAATCTCATAACCTGTTCCTTTACTGTTGTTTTTCTCCTAATGTGGCTATGCAACAATTTAGGCTGAGTCTTTGCCTTGCTTGCGATGTCATTTTCGTATTGTTTTTCTGCCTCTCTTCTCATCCTGAAATATTCATTCCTGGCATTCTGGTATCTTTCTCTGCTCTCCAGTGTCCTGTTATTCCTATAGTTTCTCCATGCCCTTTTACTTTGCTGCTTAGCTAGCCTACATCTCATTTTCTTCTCATTTTCATTTCTCTGTTTTCCTTTTGGACTGGGACAAACTTGTTTGCTGCGTCCTTGCACTTCTGCGTGATGTAATCCATCATATCTTGGGCCGTCTTTCCCCTGAGCTCTGTTTCCCATGCTATATCTGTTAGGAATTTTCTTATCCCCTCATTGTTTCCCTTTCGGTATGCTAACCCGAAAGAGTGTGAGTGTGTGTGAGAGTGTGTGAGAGTGTGTGAGAGTGTGAGAGAGTGAGTGAGGGTGAGAGTGAGTGAGAGTGTGTGACAGTGAGTGAGACCGAGTGTGGGGTGAGTGAGAGTGAATGAGAGTGTGGGGGAGTAAGTGAGAGTGTGGGAGAGTGAGTGAGATAGTAGCAGAGTGAAATTAGAGTGGGGGAGAGAGAGTGGGAATGAGAGTGAGTGAGAGTGAGTGTGTGAGAGTGTATTTGAGTAAGTGATAGTGTGTGAGTGTGAGAGTGAGTGAGTGAGAGAGTGTGTGGGAGTGTGTGAAAGTGTGTGAGAGTGTGTAAGAGTGGGTGAGAGTGTGTAAGAGTGAGTGTGTGAGAGTGTATTTGAGTAAGTGATAGTGTGTGAGTGTGAGAGTGAGTGAGTGAGAGAGTGTGTGGGAGTGTGTGAAAGTGTGTGAGAGTGTGTAAGAGTGGGTGAGAGTGTGTGAAAGTGTGTGAGAGTGTGTAGGAGTGAGTGTGAGTGTGTGAGTGTAAGTGAGAGTATATGAGGATGCATATGAGAGTGGGGTGAGAGTGAGTAAGAGTGAGAGGGAGTGAGTGAAAGTGAGAGAATATGAGATTGCGTATGAGAGTGAGAGTGAGTGAGAGTGAGTGAATATGAGAGTGAGTGAGAGTGAGTGAATATGAGAGTGAGTGAGTGTGTGTAAGTGTGTGTGTGTGAGTGTGTGAGAGTATGTTTGAGTGTGTAAGAGTGAGTGAGAGTGTGAATATGAGAGTGAGTGAGAGTGTGTGAATATGAGTGAGTGAGAGTGTGTGAATATGAGAGTGAGTGAGAGTGTGTGAGTGTGTATTCACCTAGATTCATTAAGTGAATCACATTTAGTGTGTGACAGTGTGTGAGAGTGAGTGAGAGTATGTAAGAGTGTGTGAGAGTGTTTGCGATTGAGAGTGTTTGAGAGTGTTTGCGATTGAGAGTGTGGGAGAGTGAGTAAGAGTGGGTGAGAGTGAGTGAGTTTGAGAGTGAGTTAGAGTTAGTGAGAGTGTGTGAGAGTGAGTGAGAGTGAGTATGAGAGTAAGCGAGAGTATGTGTGTGTGTGTGGGGGGCAGTGTTTGTATGTGTGTGAGAGAATGAGGGAGAGGGTGTGAGAGTGAGTGAGAGTGAGTGAGAGTGTGTGAGAGTAAGTGAGAGAAAGTGAGAGTAAGTACAAGAGAAAGTGTAAGTCATAGTGAGTGGGATGGTGGTAGAGTGAGTGAGAATGTGGGAGAATGAGTGAGAGTGTGGCAGAGTGAGTGAGTGAGTTTGAGTGTGTGAGAGTGTGTGTGAGTGTGTGAGTGAGTGTGTGAGAGTGAGTGAGAATGAGAGTGAGAGAGAGAGTGTGTGAGCGAGACTGAGTGAGTGAGAGAGAGAGAGAGTGAGAGTGTGTGAGAGTGTGTGAGAGTGTGTGAGAGTGTGAGTGTGTGCGAGTGAGTGAGAGTGTGTGAGAGTGAGTGAGAGTGAGTGAGAGTTTGTTTGAGCGTGAGTGAGAGTGTGTGTGTAAATGCGTGCGATTGTGTGTGTGTGTGTGAGAGAGTGAGTGTGTGAGAGTAAGTGAGAGTATATGAGAGTGAGTATGAGAGTGAGTGAGTGTGTGAGAGTGTTTGAGAGTGTGAGTGAGAGTGAGTGACAGTGACTGAGAGTGAGTGAAAATAAGAGTGAGAGAAAATGTGTGAGTATGTGAGAGTGTGGGAGAGTGAGTGTGAGAGTAGGTGAGAGTGTGTAAGAGTGAGTTAGAGTGTGTGAGAGTGAGTGAGAGTGAGTGATATCGAGTGTGGGGTGAGTGAGAGTGTGGGAGAGTGAGTGAGAGTGTGGGAGAAAGAGTGAGAGTGTATGAATGGGAGTGAGAGTGTGTGAGAGTGAGTGTGTGAGAGTGAGTGAGAGTGTTGGTGAGTGTGTGTGAGAGTGAGTGAGGGTGAGAGTGACAGTGTGGAGAGTGACAGCGAGTGTGTGAGAGTGAGTGAAAGTTTGGGAGAGTGAGTGAGGGTGTGTGAGAGTGAATGAGAGTGTGTGAGAGTGAGAGTGAGTGAGATTGAGTGATTATGAGAGTGAGTGAGTGAGTGAGTGAGATTGAGTGATTATAGGAGTGAGTGAGTGTGTGTGTGTGTGTGAGTGTGTGAGAGTGTGTAAGAGTGAGTGAGAGTGTGTGATAGTGAGTGAGACAGAGTGTGGGGTGAGTGAGAGTGAATGAGAGTGTGGGAGAGTGAGTGAAAGTGTGGGAGAGTTAGTGAGATAGTAGGAGAGTGAGTGAGAGTGGGGGAGAGTGAGTGAGAATG
This sequence comes from Procambarus clarkii, assembly GCF_040958095.1. Classification (NCBI taxonomy): domain Eukaryota; kingdom Metazoa; phylum Arthropoda; class Malacostraca; order Decapoda; family Cambaridae; genus Procambarus; species Procambarus clarkii. Next base: position 23,740,925 of record NC_091194.1, read on the forward strand.
AGATTGAGTGAGAGTGAATGAGAGTTTGTGAGAGCGTGTGAGAGCGTGTGAGACTGAGTGTGTGTGAGTGTGTGAGGGAGTGTGAGAGTGAGTGTGTGAGAGTGTATTTGAGTGAGTGGGATTGTGTGAGTGTGGGAGTGAGTGAGTGTGTGAGAGTGTTTGAGAGTGTGAGTGAGAGTGAGTGACAGTGACTGAGAGTGAGTGAATATAAGAGTGAGAGAAAATGTGTGAGTATGTGAGAGTGTGGGAGAGTGAGTGTGAGAGTAGGTGAGAGTGTGTAAGTGTGAGTTAGAGTGTGTGAGAGTGAGTGAGAGTGAGTGATATCGAGTGTGGGGTGAGTGAGAGTGAGTGAGAGTGTGGGAGAGTGAGTGAGAGTGTGGGAGAAAGAGTGAGAGTGTATGAATGGGGGTGAGAGTGTGTGAGAGTGAGTGTGTGAGGGTGAGTGAGAGTGTTGGTGAGTGTGTGTGAGAGTGAGTGAGGGTGAGAGTGACAGTGTGGAGAGTGACAGCGAGTGTGTGAGAGTGAGTGTGTGAGAGTGAGTGAGAGTGTTGGTGAGTGTGTGTGAGAGTGAGTGAGGGTGAGAGTGACAGTGTGGAGAGTGACAGCGAGTGTGTGAGAGTGAGTGAGAGTTTGGGAGAGTGAGTGAGGGTGTGTGAGTGAGAGTGAGTGAGATTGAGTGATTATGAGAGTGAGTGAGTGAGTGAGTGAGTGAGTGAGATTGAGTGATTATAGGAGTGAGTGAGAGTGTGTGTGTATGTGTGAGTGTGTGAGAGTGTGTAAGAGTGAGTGAGAGTGTGTGATAGTGAGTGAGACAGAGTGTGGGGTGAGTGAGAGTGAATGAGAGTGTGGGAGAGTGAGTGAAAGTGTGGGAGAGTTAGTGAGATAGTAGGAGAGTGAGTGAGAGTGGGGGAGAGTGAGTGAGAATGAGATTGAGTGAGAGTGAATGAGAGTTTGTGAGAGCGTGTGAGAGCGTGTGAGACTGAGTGTGTGTGAGTGTGTGAGGGAGTGTGAGAGTGAGTGTGTGAGAGTGTATTTGAGTGAGTGGGATTGTGTGAGTGTGGGAGTGAGTGAGTGTGTGAGAGTGTTTGAGAGTGTGAGTGAGAGTGAGTGACAGTGACTGAGAGTGAGTGAATATAAGAGTGAGAGAAAATGTGTGAGTATGTGAGAGTGTGGGAGAGTGAGTGTGAGAGTAGGTGAGAGTGTGTAAGAGTGAGTTAGAGTGTGTGAGAGTGAGTGAGAGTGAGTGATATCGAGTGTGGGGTGAGTGAGAGTGAGTGAGAGTGTGGGAGAGTGAGTGAGAGTGTGGGAGAAAGAGTGAGAGTGTATGAATGGGGGTGAGAGTGTGTGAGAGTGAGTGTGTGAGGGTGAGTGAGAGTGTTGGTGAGTGTGTGTGAGAGTGAGTGAGGGTGAGAGTGACAGTGTGGAGAGTGACAGCGAGTGTGTGAGAGTGAGTGTGTGAGAGTGAGTGAGAGTGTTGGTGAGTGTGTGTGAGAGTGAGTGAGGGTGAGAGTGACAGTGTGGAGAGTGACAGCGAGTGTGTGAGAGTGAGTGAGAGTTTGGGAGAGTGAGTGAGGGTGTGTGAGTGAGAGTGAGTGAGATTGAGTGATTATGAGAGTGAGTGAGTGAGTGAGTGAGTGAGATTGAGTGATTATAGGAGTGAGTGAGAGTGTGTGTGTATGTGTGAGTGTGTGAGAGTGTGTAAGAGTGAGTGAGAGTGTGTGATAGTGAGTGAGACAGAGTGTGGGGTGAGTGAGAGTGAATGAGAGTGTGGGAGAGTGAGTGAAAGTGTGGGAGAGTTAGTGAGATAGTAGGAGAGTGAGTGAGAGTGGGGGAGAGTGAGTGAGAATGAGATTGAGTGAGAGTGAATGAGAGTTTGTGAGAGCGTGTGAGAGCGTGTGAGACTGAGTGTGTGTGAGTGTGTGAGGGAGTGTGAGAGTGAGTGTGTGAGAGTGTATTTGAGTGAGTGGGATTGTGTGAGTGTGGGAGTGAGTGAGTGAGAGAGTGTGAGGGAGTGTGTGAAAGTGTGTGAGAGTGTGAAAGAGTGAGAGAGAGTGTGTGGGAGTGTGTGAAAGTGTGAGAGTGTGTAAGTGTGAGTGGTAGTGTGTGAGAGTAAGTGAGAGTATATGAGGATGCATATGAGATTGGGGTGAGAGTGAGTGAGAGTGAGTGAGAGTAAGTGAGAGTACATGGGAGTGCGTATGAGAGTGAGTGAGAGTGAGTGAATATGAGAGTGAGTGAGAGTGAGTGAATATGAGAGTGAGTGAGAGTGTGTAAGTGTGTGTGTGAGTATGTGAAAGTCTGTAAGAGTGAGTGAGAGTGTGTGAGTGTGAGTGAGTAAGAGTGTGTGGGAGTGTGTAAAAGTGAGTGAGAGTGTGTAAGAGTGAGTGAGAGTGTTTGGGAGTGTGTGAAAGTGTGTGAGAGTGTATTCACCTAGTTGTATTAGTGTGTGACTTACCACACACTAAGTGAATCATATTTAGTGTGTGAGAATGTGTGAGAGTGTGGGAGAGTGAGTGATAGTATGTGAGAGTGAGTGAGAGTGAGTATGAGAGTGAGGGAGAGAGAGTGAGAGTGTGGGAGAGTGAGTGAGTGAGTGAGAGTATGTGAGTGGGAGTGAGTGCGAGTGAGTGAGGGTGAGAGTGAGTGAGAGTGAGTGGGAATGTGTGAGAGTACGTAAGAGTGTGTGAGGTGAGTGAGAGTGAGTGAGTGAGTATGAGAGTGAGAAACACTATGTGTGAGAGTGTGTGTAAGTGTGTGAGAGTTAGTGGGAGTGTGTGTGAGAGAGTTTGTGAGACTGAATGAGAGTGTGTGAGAGTAAGTGAATATGAGAGTGTGTGAGTGTGTGTGAGAGTGTGGGAGAGTGAGGGAGAGTGAGGGAGAGTGAGTGAGTGTGAGAGAGAGAGTGAGTGAAAGTGTGTCGGAGTGTATGAAAGTGTGTGAGAGCTAGTAAGGGTTGTGAGTTTTTGAGAGTGAGTGAGAGTGAGAGTGTGTGAGAGTGTGTGAGAGTGAGTGAGTGTGAGAGTGAGTGAGATTGAGTGTGGGGTGAGTGAGTGAGTGAGAGAGTTGGAGAATGAGTGAGAGTGAGTGAGTATGAAAGTGAGTGAGAGTGAGTGAGTGAGTGAGTGAGTGAGTGAGAGTTAGTAGGAATGTGTGAAAGTGAGTGACAATGCGTGAGTGAGAGGGTGGGAGAGTGAGTAAGAGTGTGTGACTGTGAGTGAGTGAATATGAGAGTGAGTGAGAATGTGTGAGAATGAGTGAGAGCGAGTGAGAGTGTGAGAGTGAGTGAGACTGTCTGAGAGTGAGTGAGTATGAGAGTGAGTGAGTGTGTGATGAGCGAGTGAGAGCATTTATGAGAGTGAGTGAGAATGTGTGTTTGTGTAAGTGAGAGTGTGTGAGAGTATGTAAGAGTGAGAGAGAGTGTGTAAGAGTAAGTGAGAGAATATGAGAGTGCATATGTCGGATAATCCGACACCATTAAATAATATTACATGCAATTGCGGATAATATTGCTGCTGTGTTCTATACACAAGTAACTAATTGAAAATGTAGCTTGTAGTAGAATTTTTTTTCAATAGAAAACTGGATATCATTGCCATATACTATTATAAATTTACCAGCTATTGTGTTGGAATTATTCTTAAATACATTGGTCTTTGGACTTTACCATCATAAAAACATCTCATTTTAATTAAATTAATTATCAGTATCAAAATAAAGTAAATGTGACCCTTTTATCAGTTACTGATATCTGGACAAAGTAGGCCAGGCGTCAGTGAGGAGAGAGAGAGGTCAGCCATTGTTGTTAAGACCAGAGGCGCAGGGAGCAAATTTGGCTCCTATCATTTCTCTTGGACGAAGTGTAATGGAGATCATATTAGTGCTCTACCATCATCAACACGCTGTCAACAATAATCAAGGGAAGTGTTCTACCGAAACCCGTTTATCTAATCATTTTTGGCCATTAATGTTAGGTAGATACTGGGCGAATCGGTTACAATGCGAACTCGCTTCATACAAAAGGTAATTAAGCCTTGGTCCTTATCTGATTCATTATACAGTGTTTTCTCTGATATACCTGTCATATATTAGGATTCTGGCTTTACAGCTAGCACCCTTTGACAGGAACAAGAAGAGGAAGCAAGCTTGGTATATCAGTTAGTGGGTAATGGAAGCAGCCTCAAATGAGGGTAATTTGATATCTACATCCTAGTTATACCTGGTGAACTAAGGTCTGCTTTACAAATAAGATAAGGAACCTCCTCAATGTATACTAATATATGTAGTTTAATACTGTAGTTTGATTGGCTGCATATATATAAATATAATATAAACCCCCCCTAATGTGTAAGGATCGAATTGTGAGATTACTGCAGAAATACAGTCCACTGAACATCATACATATTGCTATCGAAAAATATAAATTAACGTAAATATAAATTCTATATAAATTCATATAAATTAAATATATATAAATCTCACAGGTCGGTTCCAATAGCATATGAGAGTGAGTGAATATGAGAGTAAGTGAGAGTGTGTGAGAGTGTTGGAGAGTGAGTGAGTGTGAGAGTGTGTGAGAGAGTGTGAGAGTGAGTGTGTGAGAGTGTGTGAGAGGGAGAGAGATGGAGTGACAGTATGTAGGAGTGTGTGAGAGTGAGTGAGAGTGTGTGAGTGTGTGAGAGAGTGAGTGAGAGTGTGTGGGAGTGTGTAAAAGTGTGTGAGAGTGAGTGAGGGTGTGAGTGTGAGAGTGAGTGTGAGTATGTGAGTGTGTGAGAGTGAGTGTGGGTGAATGTGTGAGAATGAGAGAGAGAGCGAGAGTAACAGAGTGTACGAGAGTTAGAGAGTGTGTGAGAGTGAGTAAGAATGTTAGGGAGTGAGTGACATTCACACACTCCCACTCTCACTCACTCTCCCATATTCACACTCACTCACCCACACTCTCACTCACTCTCACTCACCCCACACACGATCTCGATCACGCTCACTCACTCTCACACACTCTCACTCACTCTCACACACTCATTCGTGAGTGAGATCGAGTGGGGGTGAGTTAGTGAGAGTGATTGAGAGGGTGGGGGAGTGAGTGAGAATGTGGGAGAATGTGTGAGAGTGTGGGAGAGTGAGTGAGTGAGTATGAAAGTGAGTGAGAGTATGTGAGTGGGAGTGAGTGCGAGTGAGTGAGAGTGAGTATGAATGTGTGAGAGTACGTATGAGTGTGTGAGGTGAGTGAGAGTGAGTGAGTGAGCATGAGAGTGAGAAACACTATGTGTGAGAGTGTGTGAGAGTTTGTGAGACTGAGTGAGAGTAAGTGAATATGAGAGTGAGAGAGAGTGTGAGTGTGTGTGTGTGAGAATGTGTGAGGGTGTTGGAGAGTGAGAGTGAGTGAGAGTGAGAGAGTGAGAGTGTGTGAGTGAGAGAGAGAGAGAGTGAGTGAGAGCGTGTGGGAGTGTGTGAAAGTGTGAGAGAGTGAGTGAGAATGAGAGTGAGTGAGTGAGAGTGTGTGGGAGTGAGTGAGAGTGAATGAGAGTGTGTGTGAGAGAGAGAGAGTGTGAGAGTGTGTGAGGGTGAGTGAGAGTGTGTGAGAGTGTGTTTGAGTGAGTGAGAGTGGGAGACAGTGTGTAGGAGTGTGTAAGACTGAGTGAGAGTGTGTGTGTGTGTGTAAGAGTGAGTGAGAGTGTGTTGAAGTGTGTGAAAGTGTGTGAGAGCTAGTGAGGGTGTGAGTTTGTCAGTGAGTGTGTGTGAGTGTGTGAGAGTGTGTGTGAGAGTGATTGTGTGAGAGTGAGTGTGAGAGTGAGTGAGAGTGTGTGAGAGTGAGTGAGAGTGAGTGAGATTGAGTGTGGGGTGAGTGAGTGAGAGTGAGTGAGAGGGTGGGAGAATGTGGGAGAATGAGTGAAAATGTGGGAGAATGAGTGAAAATGTGGGAGAGTGAGTGAGTGAGTATGAGAGTGAGTGAGAGTGAGTGAGTGAGAGTGAGTAAGAATGTGTGAGAGTGAGTGAGAGTGAGTGAGAGGGTGTGCGAGTGAATGAGAATGAGAGTGTGGGAGAGTGATTGAGTGAGTGAGATTGAATGTTTGAGAGTGAGTGTGTGAGAGTGTGTGTGTATGAGTGAATGAATATGAGAGTGAGTGAGAGAGTGGGCGAGTGAATGAGAATGAGTGAGATTGTTCGAGAGTGAGTGAGAGTAAGTGAGAATGTGTGAGAATGAGTGAGAGTGAGTGAGTGTGTGTGAGAATACGTGAGAGTGTGAGAGTGTGTGCGAGTGAGTGAAAGTGTGTGAGAGTGAGTGAGATTGAGTGAAAGTGTGTGAGAGTGAGTGAGAGTGAGTGAGTGAGTATGAGAGTGAGTATGAGAGTGAGAGAGAGTGAGTGAGTGTGTGAGAGTGAGTGAGAGTGTTTATGAGAGTGAGTGAGAGTGTGTGTGTGTGAGTGTGTGAGAGTGTGTTTGTGTGTGAGAGTGAGTGAGAGTGTGTGAGAGTAAGTGAGAGTATATGCGAGTGCGTATGAGAGTTTGTGAGAGTTTGTGAGAGTGAGTGAAAGTGAGTGAATATGAGAGTAAGTGAGAGGGTGTGAGAGTGAGTAAGCGTGAGTGAGATCGTGTGTGGGGTGAGTGAGCGTGAGTGAGAGTGGTGTGGGAGAGTGATTGAGAGTGTGGGTGAGTGAGTGAGAATGTAGGAGAGTGAGTGAGAGTGGCGGGAGAGTGAGTGAGAATGAGAGTGAGTGAGTGTGTGAGAGTGAGTAGGAGTATGTGAGAGTGTGTGAGAATGAGTGTGAGAGAGTGAGTATGGGTGAATGTGTGAGAATGAGAGAGAATGAGAGTAAGAGAGTGTAAGAGAGTTAGAGAGTGTGAGAGTGAGTTTGAGAGTGAGTGAGAGTGTGTGAGAGTGAGTAAGAGTGTGTGAGAGTAAGTGAGATCGAGTGGGAGGGTGAGTGAGTGAGAGTGATTGAGAGGGTGGGGGAGTGAGTGAGAATGAGTGAGAAGGTGGGAGAGTGAGGAAGAGTATGTGAGAGTGTGTGAGAGTGAGTGAGGGTAAGTATGATAGTGAGAAAGACTGTGTTTGAGAGTGTGTGAGAGTGAGTGAGAGTGTGTAAGAGTGAGTGAGAGTAAGTGAAAATGAGAGTTAGTGAGAGTGTGTGAGTTTGTACTCACCTATTTGTGCTTGCGAGGGTTGAGCTCTGGCTCTTTGGTCCCGCCTCTCAACTGTCAATCAACTGGTATACTGGTTCCTGAGCCTATTGGGCTCTATCATATCCACAATTGAAACTGTGTATGGAGTCAGCCTCCATTACATCACTGCCTAATGCATTCCATTTGTCAACTACTCTGCCACTAAAAAATTTCTCTCTAATATCTCTGTGGCTCATTTGGGCACTCAGTTTCCACCTGTGTCCCCTAGTGCGTGTGCCCCTTGTGTTAAATAGTCCGTCTTTATCTACGCTGTCAATTCCTCTGAGAATCTTGTACGTGGTGATCATGTCCCCCCTAACTCTTCTGTCTTCTAGCGACGTGAGGTTTAATTCCTGTAGTCTCTCCTCGTATCTTATACCTTTCAGCTCGGGTACTAGTCTGGTGGCAAACCTTTGAACTTTTTCCAGTTTGGTCTTATGCTTGACTTGATATGGACTCCATGCTGGGGCTGCATCCTCCAGGATTGGTCTGACATACGTGGTATACAAAGTTCTGAATGATTCCTTGCACAAATGTCTAAATGCCATTCTTATGTTAGCCAACCTGGCATATGCTGCTGATGTTATCCTCTTGATATGGGCTTCAGGGGACAGGTCTGGCGTGATATCAACCCCTAGGTCTTTCTCTCTCTCTGACTCCTCTAGAATTTCATCTCCCAAATGATACCTTGTAATTGGCCTCCTGCTCCCTTCACCTATCTTCATTACATTACATTTGCTTGGGTTAAACTCTAACAACCATTTGTTCGACCATTCCTTTAGTTTGTCTAGATCTTCTTGAAGCCTCAAGCAGTCCTCCTCTGTCTTAATCCTTCTCATAATTTTGGCATCGTCAGCAAACATTGAGAGGAACGAGTCTATACCCTCCGGGAGATCGTTCACGTACATCAGAAACAGGATAGGACCGAGTACAGAGCCCTGTGGGACTCCACTGGTGACTTCACGCCAATCTGAGGTCTCCCCCCCCTCACTGTAATTCTTTGCTTCCTATTGCTTAGGTACTCCCTTATCCACTGGAGCACCCTACCAGTTACTCCTGCCTGTCTCTCCAGCTTATGTACCAGTCTCTTATGGGGGACTATATCAAAGGCTTTCCGACAGTCCAAAAAAATGCAGTCTGCCCAGCCTTCTTTTTCATCTTAATCTTTATCACCTGATCGTAGAATTCTATTAAGCCAGTAAGGCAAGATTTACTCTCCCTAAACCCATGTTGGCGATTTGTCCCTTCTCTCCAGATGTGTTACTAGATTTTTTCTCACGATCTTCTCCATCACTTTGCATGGTATACAAGTTAAGGACACTGGCCTGTAGTTAAGTGCCTCTTGTCTGTCACCCTTTTTGTATATTGGGACCCCATTAGCCACCTTCCATATTTCTGGTAGGTCTCCCGTCTCCAGTGACCTACTATACACTATGGAGAGTGGCACGCAGAGTACCTCTGCACACTCTTTCAATACCCATGGTGAGATCCCGTCTGGACCAAAAGCCTTTCTCACATCCAGATCCAACAGGTGTCTCTTGACCTCATCTCTTGTAATTTCGAACCCTTCCAAGGCCGCCTGGTTTACTGCCCCCCTCTTTTAGCACAGAGACCTCACCATGTTCTATTGTGAAGACCTCCTGGCACCTCTTGTTGAGTTCCTCACACACCTCTTTGTCATTCTCTGTATACCTGTCCTCGCCTGTTCTAAGTTTCATTACCTGTTCTTTCACTGTTGTTTTCCTCCTGATGTGACTGTGGAGTAGCTTTGGATCGGTCTTGGCTTTGCTTGCTATATCATTTTCATAATTTTTCTCTGCTTCCCTTCTCACACCAACACTAACAGTGTGTGTGTGTGTGGGAGTGTGTGAGGGTGTGACAGAGTGAGTGAGAGGGTGTAAGAGTGATTGTGAGAGTGTGTGAGAGTGAGTGAGTGAGAGTTTGTGAGAGTGTGTGAGAGTGAGTAAGAGTGTGTCACAGTGTGTAGGAGTGTGTGAGAGTGAGTGAGTGAGTGAGAGTGTGAATGTGAGAGAGAGTGAGTGAGAGTGTGTGAGAGTGAGCGAGAACGAGTGTGGGGTGAGTGAGAATGAGTGAGCGTGTTGGAGAGTGAGTGAGAGTGTAGGAGAGTGAATGAGAGTGGGGGAGAGTGAGTGAGAGTGTGTGAGAGTGAGTGTGTGAGAGTGTGTGAGAGTTTGTGAGAGTGTGTGGGAGTGAGTGAGAGTGAGTGACAGTGTGTAGGAGTGTGTGAGGGTGAGTGAGAGTGAGTGAGTATGAGAGTGAGTAAGTGTGTGTGAGAATGTGGGAGAGTGAGTGAATGTGAGAGTGAGTGAGAGTGTGTGAGAGTAAGTGAGATCGAGTGTGGGGTGAGTGAGAGTACTCACCTATTTGTGCTTGCGGGGGTTGAGCTTTGGCTCTTTGGTCCCGCCTCTCAACTGTCAATCAACTGGTGTACAGATTCCTGAGCCTACTGGGCTCTATCATATCTGCATTTAAAACTGTGTATGGAGTCAGCCTCCACCACATCACTGCCTATTGCATTCCATCCGTTAACTACTCTGACACTGAAAAAGTTCCTTCTGACGTCTCTGTGGTTCATGTGGGTACTCAGTTTCCACCTGTGTTCCCTTGTTCGCGTCCCACCAGTGTTGAATAGTTTATCCTTGTTTACCCGGTCGATTCCTCTGAGGATTTTGTAGGTTGTGATCATGTCTCCCCTTACTCTTCTGTCTTCCAGTGTCGGAAGGTGCATTTCCCGCAGCCTTTCCTCGTAACTCATGCCTCTTGGTTCTGGGACTAGTCTTATGGCATACCTTTGGACTTTTTCCAGCTTCGTCTTGTGCTTGACAAGGTACGGAGTGTGGGAGAGTGAGTGAGAGCGTGGTGTAGTGGCATGGTATGGTGGTGTGGTGTAGTAGCCTGGTGTAATTCCATGATGTAGTAGCCTTATGTAGTGGCATAGTGTAGTTGCCTGGTGTAGTGCCATGGTGTAGTAGCCTTGTGTAGTGGCGTGGTGTAGTAGCCTGGTGTAGTAGCCTGGTGTAGTGCCATGGTGTAGTAGCCTTGTGTAGTGGCGTGGTGTAGTAGCCTGGTGTAGTAGCCTGGTGTAGTAGCCTGGTGTTGTGGCGTGGTGTAGTAGCCTGGTATAGTGGCATGGTGTAGTAGCCTTGTGTAGTGGCATGGTGTAGTGGCCTGGTGTTGTAGCCTGGTGTAGTAGCCTGGTGTACTGGCATGGTGTAGTAGCCTGGTATAGTGGCATGGTGTAGTAGCCTGGTGTAGTGGCGTGGTGTAGTGGCCTGGTGTTGTGGCGTGGTGTAGTAGCCTGGTATAGTGGAATGGTGTAGTAGCCTGGTATAGTGGCATGGTGTAGTAGCCTGGTGTAGTGGCATGGTGTAGTAGCCTGGTATACTGGCATGGTGTAGTAGCCTGGTATAGTGGCATGGTGTAGTGGCCTTGTGTAGTGGCGTGGTGTAGTAGCCTGGTGTAGTGGCCTGGTGTAGTAGCCTGGTGTAGTGGCGTGGTGTAGTGGCCTTGTGTAGTGGCGTGGTGTAGTAGCCTGGTGTTGTGGCCTGGTGTAGTAGCCTGGTGTAGAGGCATAGTGTTTTAGCCTGGTGTAGTAGCCTGGTGTAGTAGCCTGGTGTAGTGGCGTGGTGTAGTAGCCTGGTATAGTGGCATGGTGTAGTGGCATAGTGTTTTAGCCTGGTGTAGTAGCCTGGTGTAGTAGCCTGGTGTAGTGGCATGGTGTAGTAGCCTGGTGTAGTGGCATGGTGTAGTAGCCTGGTATACTGGTATGGTGTAGTAGCCTGGTATAGTGGCATGGTGTAGTGGCCTTGTGTAGTGGCGTGGTGTAGTGGCGTGGTGTAGTGGCCTGGTGTAGTGGCGTGGTGTAGTGGCGTGGTGTAGTAGCCTGGTGTAGTAGCCTGGTGTAGTAGCCTGGTGTAGTGGCATAGTGTAGTAGCCTGGTGTAGTAGCCTGGTGTAGTAGCCTGGTGTAGTGGCATAGTGTTTTAGCCTGGTGTAGTAGCCTGGTGTAGTAGCCTGGTGTAGTGGCATAGTGTTTTAGCCTGGTGTAGTAGCCTGGTGTAGTAGCCTGGTGTAGTGGCATAGTGTTTTAGCCTGGTGTAGTAGCCTGGTGTAGTAGCCTGGTGTAGTGGCATAGTGTAGTAGCCTGGTGTAGTAGCCTGGTGTAGTGGCGTGGTGTAGTGGCATAGTGTAGTAGCCTGGTGTAGTAGCCTGGTGTAGTGGCATAGTGTAGTAGCCTGGTGTAGTAGCCTGGTGTAGTGGCGTGGTGTAGTGGCGTGGTGTAGTGGCATAGTGTAGTAGCCTGGTGTAGTGGCGTGGTGTAGTGGCATAGTGTAGTAGCCTGGTGTAGTAGCCTGGTGTAGTGGCATAGTGTAGTAGCCTGGTGTAGTGGCATGGTGTAGTGGCGTGGTGTAGTGGCATAGTGTAGTAGCCTGGTGTAGTAGCCTGGTGTAGTGGCATAGTGTAGTAGCCTGGTGTAGTAGCCTGGTGTAGTGGCATAGTGTAGTAGCCTGGTGTAGTAGCCTGGTGTAGTAGCCTGGTGTAGTGGCGTGGTGTAGTGGCATAGTGTAGTAGCCTGGTGTAGTAGCCTGGTGTAGTGGCATAGTGTAGTAGCCTGGTGTAGTAGCCTGGTGTAGCGGCGTGGTGTAGTGGCATAGTGTAGTAGCCTGGTGTAGTAGCCTGGTGTAGTGGCATAGTGTAGTAGCCTGGTGTAGTAGCCTGGTGTAGTGGCATAGTGTAGTAGCCTGGTGTAGTAGCCTGGTGTAGTAGCCTGGTATAGTGGCGTGGTGTAGTAGCCTGGTGTAGTGGCGTGGTGTAATAGCCTGGTGTAGTGGCGTGGTGTAGTGGCATAGTGTAGTAGCCTGGTGTAGTAGCCTGGTGTAGTGGCATAGTGTAGTAGCCTGGTGTAGTAGCCTGGTGTAGTGGCGTGGTGTAATAGCCTGGTGTAGTGGCGTGGTGTAGTAGCCTGGTGTAGTAGCCTGGTGTAGTAGCCTGGTGTAGTGGTGTGGTGTAGTAGCCTGGTGTAGTGGTGTGGTGTAGTAGCCTGGTGTAGTGGTGTGGTGTAGTAGCCTGGTGTAGTGGTGTGGTGTAATAGCCTGGTGTAGTGGTGTGGTGTAATAGCCTGGTGTAGTGGTGTGGTGCAATAGCCTGGTGTAGTGGCGTGGTGTAGTGGCCTGGTGTAGTAGCCTGGTGTAGTGACGTGGTGTAGTGGCCTGGTGTAGTGGCGTGGTGTAGTGGCGTGGTGTAGTGGCGTGGTGTAGTAGCCTGGTGTAGTGGTGTGGTGTAATAGCCTGGTGTAGTGGTGTGGTGTAATAGCCTGGTGTAGTAGCCTGGTGTAGTAGCCTGGTGTAGTGGCGTGGTGTAGTAGCCTGGTGTAGTAGCCTGGTGTAGTGACGTGTTGTAATTGCCTGGTGTAGTGACGTGGTGTAGTAGCCTGGTGTAGTAGCCTGGTGTAGTGGCGTGGTGTAGTAGCCTGGTGTAGTAGCCTGGTGTAGTAGCCTGGTGTAGTGGCGTGGTGTAGTGGCGTGGTGTAGTAGCCTGGTGTAGTAGCCTGGTGTAGTGGTGTGGTGTAATAGCCTGGTGTAGTGGCGTGGTGTAGTGGCGTGGTGTAGTGGCGTGGTGTAGTGGCGTGGTGTAGTAGCCTGGTGTAGTAGCCTGGTGTAGTAGCCTGGTGTAGTGGCGTGGTGGAGTAGCCTGGTGTAGTGGCGTGGTGTAGTAGCCTGGTGTAGTAGCCTGGTGTAGTAGCCTGGTGTAGTAGCCTGGTGTAGTGGCGTTGTGTAGTAGCCTGGTGTAATAGCCTGGTGTAGTAGCCTGGTGTAGTGGTGTGGTGTAGTAGCCTGGTGTAGTGGCGTTGTGTAGTGTTGTGGTGTAGTAGCCTGGTGTAGTAGCCTGGTGTAGTGGCGTGGTGTAGTGGCGTGGTGTAGTAGCCTGGTGTAGTAGCCTGGTGTAGTGGTGTGGTGTAATAGCCTGGTGTAGTGGCGTGGTGTAGTAGCCTGGTGTAGTAGCCTGGTGTAGTGGTGTGGTGTAATAGCCTGGTGTAGTGGCGTGGTGTAGTGGCGTGGTGTAGTAGCCTGGTGTAGTAGCCTGGTGTAGTGGTGTGGTGTAATAGCCTGGTGTAGTGGTGTGGTGTAGTAGCCTGGTGTAGTGGCGTTGTGTAGTAGCCTGGTGTAGTGGTGTGGTGTAATAGCCTGGTGTAGTGGTGTGGTGTAGTAGCCTGGTTTAGTGGCGTTGTGTAGTGGTGTGGTGTAGTAGGCTGGTGTAGTAGCCTGGTGTAGTAGCCTGGTGTAGTGGTGTGGTGTAGTAGCCTGGTGTAGTAGCCTGGTGCAGTGGCGTGGTGTAGTGGTGTGGTGTAATAGCCTGGTGTAGTGGCGTGGTGTAGTGGTGTGGTGTAGTAGCCTGGTGTAGTAGCCTGGTGTAGTAGCCTGGTGTAGTGGTGTGGTGTAATAGCCTGGTGTAGTGGCATGGTGTAGTAGCCTGGTGTAGTAGCCTGGTGTAGTGGTGTGGTGTAATAGCCTGGTGTAGTGGCGTGGTGTAGTAGCCTGGTGTAGTAGCCTGGTGTAGTGGTGTGGTGTAATAGCCTGGTGTAGTGGCGTGGTGTAGTAGCCTGGTGTAGTGGCATGGTGTAGTAGCCTGGTGTAGTGGTGTGGTGTAATAGCCTGGTGTAGTGGCGTGGTGTAGTAGCCTGGTGTAGTAGCCTGGTGTAGTGGTGTGGTGTAATAGCCTGGTGTAGTGGCGTGGTGTAGTAGCCTGGTGTAGTAGCCTGGTGTAGTGGCGTGGTGTAGTGGCGTGGTGTAGTAGCCTGGTGTAGTGGCGTGGTGTAATAGCCTGGTGTAGTAGCCTGGTGTAGTGGTGTGGTGAAATAGCCTGGTGTAGTGGCGTGGTGTAGTAGCCTGGTGTAGTGGCGTGGTGTAGTGGTGTGGTGTAGTGGCGTGGTGTAGTAGCCTGGTGTAGTGGCGTGGTGTAGTAGCCTGGTGTAGTAGCCTGGTGTAGTAGCCTGGTGTAGTGGTGTGGTGTAGTAGCCTGGTGTAGTAGCCTGGTGTAGTGGTGTGGTGTAGTGGCGTGGTGTAGTAGCCTGGTGTAGTGGCGTAGTGTAATAGCCTGGTGTAGTGGCGTGGTGTAATAGCCTGGTGTAGTGGCATGGTGTAGTAGCCTGGTGTAGTAGCCTGGTGTAGTGGCCTGGTGTAGTAGCCTGGTGTAGTAGCCTGGTGTAGTGGTGTGGTGTAATAGCCTGGTGTAGTGGCGTGGTGTAGTAGCCTGGTGTAGTAGCCTGGTGTAGTGGCGTGGTGTAGTGGCGTGGTGTAGTAGCCTGGTGTAGTAGCCTGGTGTAGTGGCGTGGTGTAGTAGCCTGGTGTAGTGGCGTGGTGTAGTAGCCTGTTGTAGTAGCCTGGTGTAGTAGCATGGTGTAGTAGCCTGGTGTAGTAGCCTGGTGTAGTGGCGTGGTGTAGTAGCCTGGTGTAGTAGCCTGGTGTAGTGGCCTGGTGTAGTAGCCTGGTGTAGTGGCGTGGTGTAGTAGCCTGGTGTAGTAGCCTGGTGTAGTGGCGTGGTGTAGTGGTGTGGTGTAGTGGCGTGGTGTAGTAGCCTGGTATAGTGGCGTGATGTAGTTGCCTGGTGTAGTAGCCTGGTGTAGTGGCGTGGTGTAGTGGCGTGGTGTAGTAGCCTGGTGTAGTAGCCTGGTGTAGTGGCGTGGTGTAGTAGCCTGGTGTAGTAGCCTGGTGTAGTAGCCTGGTGTAGTGGCGTGGTGTAGTAGCCTGGTGTAGTGGCGTGGTGTAGTAGCCTGGTGTAGTAGCCTGGTGTAGTAGCCTGGTGTAGTGGTGTGGTGTAATAGCCTGGTGTAGTGGCGTGGTGTAGTAGCCTGGCGTAGTGGTGTGGTGTAATAGCCTGGTGTAGTGGCGTGGTGTAATAGCCTGGTGTAGTGGCGTGGTGTAGTAGCCTGGTGTAGTGGCGTGGTGTAGTGGTGTGGTGTAGTGGCGTGGTGTAGTAGCCTGGTGTAGTGGCGTGGTGTAGTAGCCTGGTGTAGTAGCCTGGTGTAGTGGCGTGGTGTAGTGGCATGGTGTAGTGGTGTGGTGTAGTGGCGTGGTGTAGTGGCCTGGTGTAGTGGCGTGGTGTGGTAGTCTGGTGTAGTGGCGTGGTGTAGTAGCCTGGTGTAGTGGCGTGGTGTAGTAGTCTGGTGTAGTGGCGTGGTGTAGTAGCCTGGTGTAGTAGCCTGGTGTAGTGGCGTGGTGTAGTGGCCTGGTGTAGTGGCGTGGTGTAGTGGCGTGGTGTAGTGGCCTGGTGTAGTGGCGTGGTGTAGTGGCCTGGTGTAGTGGCGTGGTGTAGTAGCGTGGTGTAGTAGCCTGGTGTAGTAGCCTGGTGTAGTGGCGTGGTGTAGTAGTCTGGTGTAGTAGCCTGGTGTAGTGGCGTGGTGTAGTAGTCTGGTGTAGTAGCCTGGTGTAGTGGCGTGGTGTAGTGGCGTGGTGTAGTGGTGTGGTGTAGTGGCGTGGTGTAGTGGCCTGGTGTAGTGGCGTGGTGTAGTAGTCTGGTGTAGTAGCCTGGTGTAGTGGCGTGGTGTAGTAGCGTGGTGTAGTAGCCTGGTGTAGTGGCGTGGTGTAGTAGTCTGGTGTAGTAGCCTGGTGTAGTGGCGTGGTGTAGTGGCGTGGTGTAGTGGCCTGGTGTAGTGGCGTGGTGTAGTGGCGTGGTGTAGTGGCGTGGTGTAGTGGCCTGGTGTAGTGGCGTGGTGTAGTAGCGTGGTGTAGTAGCCTGGTGTAGTGGCGTGGTGTAGTAGTCTGGTGTAGTGGCGTGGTGTAGTGGCGTGGTGTAGTAGCCTGGTGTAGTGGCGTGGTGTAGTGGCGTGGTGTAGTAGAGTGGTGTAGTAGCCTGGTGTAGTAGCCTGGTGTAGTGGCGTGGTGTAGTAGTCTGGTGTAGTAGCCTGGTGTAGTGGCGTAGTGTAGTGGCGTGGTGTAGTGGCCTGGTGTAGTGGCGTGGTGTAGTGGCGTGGTGTAGTGGCCTGGTGTAGTGGCGTGGTGTAGTGGCCTGGTGTAGTGGCGTGGTGTAGTGGCGTGGTGTAGTAGCCTGGTGTAGTGGCGTGGTGTAGTAGCCTGGTGTAGTGGCGTGGTGTAGTGGCGTGGTGTAGTGGCGTGGTGTAGTGGTGTGGTGTAGTGGCGTGGTGTAGTGGCGTGGTGTAGTGGCGTGGTGTAGTGGCCTGGTGTAGTGGTGTGGTGTAGTGGCGTGGTGTAGTGGCGTGGTGTAGTGGTGTGGTGTAGTAGCCTGTTGGTAGTGTTGTGTTGTGGCGTGTGTTGGCGTGTAGGTTTGTGTAGGGGCGTGTAGGGGTGTGTAGGGGGCGCGTAGTGTCTTCCAGGGTTGTATAGTGGCGTGTTGTGGCGTGTAGTGGTGTCTAGGTGCGTGTAGTGGCGTCTTGGGGTGTGTGTTGTGCATTGGCGTGGTGTTGTGCCGTATAAGGGGTGTGTAGGGGCGTGGAGTGGCGTGCAGGGTTTTATAGTCACGTGTAGGGGCGTGTGTGGGGCGTGTAGTGGCGTGCAAGGTAGTGTAGTGGCGTGTAGAGGCATGTAGGGGCGTGTGCAGGGTTGTGTAGTGGCGTGTGCAGGGTTGTGTAGTGGCGTGTGCAGGGTTGTGTAGTGGCGTGTGCAGGGTTGTGTAGTGGCGCGTGCAGGGTTGTGTAGTGGCGTGTGCAGGGTTGTGTAATGGCGTGTGCAGGGTTGCGTAGTGGCGTGTGCAGGGTTGTGTAGTGGCGTGTGCAGGGTTGTGAAGTGGCGTGTTGGGGAGTATAGTGGCGTGTAGTGGCGTGTAAGGGCGTGTAGGGGCGTGTTGTAGTGTGTAGGGGCGTGTTGTGGCGTGTTGTAGTGTGTAGGGGCGTGTTGTAGTGTGTAGGGGCGTGTTGTAGTGTGTAGGGGCGTGTTGTGGCGTGTTGTAGTGTGTAGGGGCGTGTTGTGGCGTGTTGTAGTGTGTAGGGGCGTGTAGTGGCGTGTATAGTGGCGTGTATGGGCGTGTAGTGTCGTGTAGTGGCGTGTAGAGGCGTGTAAGGGCGTGTAGTGTCGTGTAGTGGCGTGTAGAGACGTGTAGTGGCGTGTATGGGCGTGTAGTGGCGTGTATGGGCGTGTAGAGGCGTGTAGTGGCGTGTAGTGGCGTGTATGGGCGTGTAGTGGCGTGTATGGGCGTGTAGAGGCGTGTAGTGGCGTGT
This sequence comes from Procambarus clarkii, assembly GCF_040958095.1. NCBI lineage: Eukaryota > Metazoa > Arthropoda > Malacostraca > Decapoda > Cambaridae > Procambarus > Procambarus clarkii. Next base: position 23,758,277 of record NC_091194.1, read on the forward strand.
ATGGGCGTGTAGTGGCGTGTAGTGGCGTGTAGAGGCGTGTATGGGCGTGTAGTGGTGTGTAGTGGCGTGTAGAGGCGTGTATGGGCGTGTAGAGGCGTGTAGTGGCTTGTATGGTTTAATTTTTAAACCCGTAATAATATTAATGAATTGATATGTCTTACTTCCTTGCTGCATATTTACGACGTTTTTTGATATTTACAACATTTCGTTTCATAATTTGAAAGCTCTGGCGAGTGTTCAGACACGGTCACCGCGATGACTGTTACGGTCCTGACTACACCGCTCATGTGTGCCCAGGCGCACGAACACACACACACATGTCCCTCTTCCCTTTCCTCCTCATCCCCCTTCTCTTTCCCCTCCTCTTCCCTTTCCTCCTCATCCCCCCCTTCTCTTATCACTCCCCCTCCTTACCCCCCTTCTCTCTTACCCCAGTCCTTACCTCCCCCCCTTCTCTCCTCTTCTTCTTCCTCACTCATCCCCTTCTCTTGCCCCCCCTCCCCCTTCTCTTTCCCTTCCGCCTTATCCTCCTTCTCTTACCACTTGTGGGAACCGACCTGTGAGATTTATATTTACGTTAATTTATATACTTCGATAGTAATTTGTATAATGATAAGTGGACTGTATTTCTGCAATAATCTCATAATCTCACAAATCGATCCTCTACACATTAGGGGGGGTTTATATTAATTTATATATATATATATATATGCAGCCAATCAAACTACAGTATTAGACTACATACATTATTAAACATTGAAGAGGTTCCTTATCTTATTTGTACAGCAGGCCTTAGTCCAAACAGGTATAACTAGGATGTAGACACCAAATTATCCTCTTTGAGGTAGCTTCCATCACCCAGTAACTGGTGCACAAAGTCTTGCTTCCTCGTTTTGACCTGTCAAAAGGGCGCTAGCTGTAAAGCCAGAATCCTATATATGAAGTTAATTTATATAAGATGTTTTTATGATGGTAAAGTCCAAAGACTAATGTATTTAAGAATAATTCCCACCAGAATAGGTGGAGAATTTAATAGTATGTGGTGATGATATCCCGTTTTCTATAGACGGTAATTCCACTACAAGTTACGTTTTCTATGGGTTAACTTGTTTATACAACACAGCTATTATCTGTCTGTATGATATATTAAATGGTGTCGGATTTTCCGACATAATTCCCCAGGGGCTGCTCACGGGTCGAAGTCCTATTTAGAACAGACGAACACCGATACTCCTCCTTCGAATTATTAGATTAATTTGATGTTAATAGTTAGTAATCACACATTTGTGCGTCTGTTCGTACAGGACGGATGTCCCGTACTAGAGTTACAGGGGTTAGAAGTCTAATGCGATTTCATTTCCCTGTTAACTCTTGAAAGGCTAATATTCAAGCCTAATTACATATTATTTAACCCAGAAGACTGGATGTGATCAAGTACTACAGTCAAGTATGATTCAGGGACTGCAGTGAGATCAGTGACATTAGATATAACTTGAAGTTTGTTCAGGTAACTGGTCACTGATATATAAACACTGAGGCCCATGGAATACTTCTTGATTAAATAATAAATGAATCAAATCAGTCATCAGATTTATTGGGGTTTAATTTAGTTAATTGATTCAGAAGATTGAATAGCTCATCATTAAAGTAAAGTATGGTTCTGAGACTGCAGTGGGTTCAGTGACATTGGTCGCAGTGACTTGTAGCTGTTTAGGCTACTGTTCACTGATTTGCCACTGAGGCCTCATGAACTCATCTTCAGCTTTAAATGATGATACTAACATCAACCTCTGTTGGTATAGTCAGCTGTAATCTCCTTAGTATAATGCTACTGGAGAAATATAATCAGCTGACAAATTTAGATTTCTATTGGTATTGTTTATCTGCAGGCATAGGTCTCCTCAGGCTTGATACTGGGCCTGAGAGTAATTTATCTCCTGCAGAATTTAACATGGTTATGCCCTGATATTTAGTAGGGCTACCGATGAATCGATGACAATAGTCTGTCCCTACAAGGACACCGAAGTCAGTGAGATGATCAGACTTAATATTATCTGCCAATTTTATTCCTCTATTTCTCAGGAATTTGGCTGTTGCTCTCAGACCTTGAACTTGTAGGTCTACTGGTATTTTGTCCACCACAATGGCTTGTACTCGACAGACGTACCTGCCTAAACGTACTGATGGTTGTACCACCTGGTAGACTTGAGGTCCTGCATCTGTTACAAACCCTGAGATATTGAATGACATCTGGGCTACAGACCTTAATTGTAGTTCATCTGCCAGCTTTTTAGTGATATATGTTCTCTGGGATCCTTGGTCAAACAACCCACGGGTATGGACCTTGGCCCTCTTATTCAGGATGGTAATTTGGGCAGTAGGCAAAGTCGTATTACCTTTAGACTTTGCCGATTGGACACTCTTTGTTGGTTGCACCTTGCAGTACTGTACTGAGGTGGGAATGCTATCTTACACCTTGGGGTTTGGAGACGTTGTTTTGGTGTCTCTGCACAATGCTGCATGGTGCTGACCTTTGTTACACCTATTACAGGTGTGTAATTGGGTCTCACAGTCGTTGATGTTATGTTTCCTGAGGCACCTCGTGCAATATTGCAAATCTTTGAGTCGCTCAACACGGGCGTCACTATCAGGAAAATTAGAGCAGTGGTACATTGAATGTTTCTCATTGCAGAACAAACATGTTCCATAGCTTCCAGTACCCTTTGGTGTCACGTTCTTGGGTGACACAGTAACTATAGGCTTGGAGGGTCCCACTGCATATACGCCCACACTGCCACTGTTCCACTTTGGTGTTGAATTATATTGTCTAGATTGATTTGGAGTACCTTTGGTACTCTGTGGTTTACTATTATTGGTTTCTGAGGGTTTACTTGGTGGTTTTAATTTGTCATGTGTTCGTAATTGATGAACTACTGACTTTAAACCTTCAGATATTTCACTCATGGATAAGATGCTTTTATTGTAATGAGCACTCATTTGTCTCAATATGTCCCTAGGTATTTTCTCCTGGACAATTATTTTCAAGACCCACTCAGCCCCGTTTGTATCTGCTGTCAGGCTGAGGGCATTGATCAATGATTCTACCTCCAGCTTGAAGACTTGGAGTGAATCAGCTGAAGCCTCCGGTGGGGGTAAATGCAACAGCTCATGAACTAAATGTGATGTTCTTACTTCTGGATCAGCATAATTATCCTTGAGGAGTTTTACTGCCAGATCATAGCTGTCATTAGTTAATCTCAGATGGGATACTACTGTTTTAGCCTCACCTGATAATTGGCCATGCAAATAAGAGAATTTACTACTCTTTGGTAAAGATTGTTTTGAGTCTACAAGGTCAACGAATTTGTTCCAAAATTCGTCCCAATCTTCCTCATCTTTTCCTGAGAAAGTGGGTAAATTAATTGGAGGGAGTCGAGCTTCTGCTTGACTCGTATTAGATGCAACTGTTGTTGTTGTTGCTTTGTTCAGGGTAATTAATTTGACATAAGGCTGTAACGTGGCCTGAGTGTGATCTTCATAATTCGCAAGATCAACCATAATGTCGTCTATTTCTGTTTCTGATAAATTGGTGTTAGCAAGTTCAGCCACATATGTTGCTATTTGGCATTTGATTTGCTCAAATTTACCTGCAGCTGCTTGATAATAGCTTTCCAGGTCAGCATAATCAACTTGAGATTGTTGTGACAAATCTTCACATTTCTTGATCTGTCTTGTTAAGTGGCCTTTAAGACCTGCAAGGGTTCTTTTCATTCTCCCTGCATTATCCATACTGGCTAGTTGGTAAAGCCTTGTGGGACTTGTACTTGGGTCGCTCATAATACTGAACAAACTCTAATGATAGCCTAGGGTAAATTCTGCACTCGCTAGGCAATAATCCTACCTCTTCTAGAGGTTAGCACTTAAAATTAATACACATAATATATATATACAATCATACACACTAATGATTTGAGTGATAAACCAGTGTCACGGAAGTACCTTTAGGTTAGCTCTTCTATATCACCCTAGGATGGTAGAGACACTAATTAATCACTGAAAGGTGTAATGATCATAAGTAAATTATTATATATACACAACTCAACTCGAGTTGATAAAAATTACACCCAAAATAGGGTCTTGACCATTCATTAATGGTGTTAGGTTGTTGAATATAGTACAACTGACTATGGTAATAATGGGACTAGGATGAACAATAATAGTTCAACTAGTCAATGGTAAATATCCTAAATATTATACTGTGATCACTAGTGCAATATATATTAAATAATTCTCTATTTTGGAGAAATAATATACACAATTATTGATAATAGCCTCTATAAAACTTCTAATATTATCAAGAAGTATTGAATATTATTAGTGACCTCGCGAAATAAAGTCCACAAAATTCGTAGATAATCTCTCGCGAAATTTAACACCACGAAATCCGTGAACAATCTCGCGACACAGTCACTAATTTGGCTGGCTTCTATATTAGCGCTGTCATTTCACAGAATAACACGCCACCAAATCTGTGGGTGTGCATGAAACCGCTGACTAAGGCTGATCTGAACTGAGCGGGGCTCGTGAACTCGCACGAGTCAACGCCGCTGTCTTTGACTGGCTGGCCTTTGTTTAAATCACACTGCACTAGTTATTTAATGAATCCACTGGTTAACTGGTTCATCCGGTACTAAGATGACCAAATGTGGGTTCAAAGGATCAAATAATCCGTCATCCGGTTCGAAGATGACCAAATAATGTGGGAACCGACCTGTGAGATTTATATTTACGTTAATTTATATACTTCGATAGTAATTTGTATAATGATAAGTGGACTGTATTTCTGCAATAATCTCATAATCTCACAAATCGATCCTCTACACATTAGGGGGGGTTTATATTAATTTATATATATATATATATATGCAGCCAATCAAACTACAGTATTAGACTACATACATTATTAAACATTGAAGAGGTTCCTTATCTTATTTGTACAGCAGGCCTTAGTCCAAACAGGTATAACTAGGATGTAGACACCAAATTATCCTCTTTGAGGTAGCTTCCATCACCCAGTAACTGGTGCACAAAGTCTTGCTTCCTCGTCTTGACCTGTCAAAAGGGCGCTAGCTGTAAAGCCAGAATCCTATATATGACAGGTATATCAGAGAAAATACTGTACATGGAACAATGAAGACCTGGCTTAATTACCTTTAGTTTGAGGCTACCACGTGCTCTAACCGGGACACCCTATATAATGACATTAATGGCCATAAATGAAAGATACATGGGTTTTGGAAGAACACTTAACTTGATTTGTTGACAGCGTGTTGATAATGGTACACCTTTGGTTTCCATAACACTACGTCCAAGTAAAATTAACAGGAGCCGTATTTGCTCCCGTGAGCCTCTGGTCTAGTATAAACAATGGCTGCCCTCCCTCACCCTGACGCATAGCTTACATTGTCCAGATGTCAATAAGTGATAGAAGGGTCACATTTACTCTACTTTAATATTGATAATTAAGTTAATTTATATAAGATGTTTTTATGATGGTAAAGTCCAAAGACTAATGTATTTAAGAATAATTCCCACCAGAATAGGTGGAGAATTTAATAGTATGTGATGATGATATCCCGTTTTCTATAGACGGTAATTCCACTACAAGTTACGTTTTCTATGGGTTAACTTGTTTATACAACACAGCTATTATCTGTCTGTATGATATATTAAATGGTGTCGGATTTTCCGACACCACTTCCCACTTTCCCCCCTCCTCTTCCACCTTCCTCCTCATCCCCCTTCTCTCACTTCTCTCCGCCCTCCCCCTCTTACCTCTACTACTTCTACCCCTGCTATTCTCCTCCCTCCTCTTCTCCTCCGTCACTTAATTCCCCCCGTCCCGACGTCCTCCTCCTTGCACCTTCTCCTTCCTCCTAGACCTACTCCTTCCTCTTCTACCTCATCCTCTTAACAGAGGTCTCAGGACAGAGCCTTGAGGCACTCAACTTACAACATTTTCCCACTATGACTGAACCCCATTTATTCTAACTCTGTTTCCTTTGGCATAGCCATGCCCAAATCCAACTTAATAAATCTACAGTACAGAGAGTATGGCTTAGGTTCATATATTAAGGGATTGGGTTGTACTAGATTGTACTGCACTAGAAATTAGGTACTGCAGGATATCGATATGTATGGCAGGTGGCTGCAGGTAATGTTCACCATTGGAATGGTGAACATTCCAATTATAAGCTATGTAAACAAGAGCTGGGACATACTCCCCAACACTATATATGTAATTGCCCTGTTATAAGTGACTTCAGACCAAGTGGTATGAGGTAGCTTTGAGCTCTGTAATCACTTCATACACTCAGGAAAATTGGGAGATATTCTTGCGCTGTACCAGAGTGTGCTAGTGGAAGCTAGTAGATCAGCCTTGCACTTAATGTTCTCTCCTGATTTTTAGTCAAACTTGATTTGTATTTGTATTGAGGCTTGTGTTTTCTACCCTGATTCTATGTTTGACTAACCATCCTGTGAGATGTCAATATTAGATGGGCTTATAGCTAGCTTTTGATCAACACTGTGTAATCTTTCATATGGAATAGGGTAGCAGCTGTTGTTGTTGTTTAAAATTCAGCTACTAGGAAAAACAAGTTCCAAGTAGCTACGGTGAGCCCGTAGTGGACTTACCTGGCACAGAAGCAGGGCTGTTGGCCGGGAAACAGCAGGGTAACAGCACATTGCTGTGTATATATACATATATAAGCAATAGGAGAGGTCCTAACATTTCCATCTTGATGACAGTACGAGTGATGATGTTGGAAGACGTATAGTGTCCAGAGTCCGTGTTGACGTGGTTATTTGCAACGATTGTGTGTTGTTTCTTAGAGTTAGACTTGATATGAGCACTTGGCAGTCAATGGTGGTACTTCCTATTAATGATAGGTGAAGTTTGTCATAGTTTTCTCCTCCATATGACTGATGAGTGGCAATTTTGAGTCGAGGCGCCCGAGTGTGTGCAGCGTCAATGTTGATCGACGGTTGGGCATGGATTGTGTGTTATTTCTTATAGAGTTATAATTGATGTGAGCACTTAATTGGCGGTCAGTGGTGGCGCTTCTTAATAAACAATATATACTCTCGTGATTTAGTTCAGTATGGGGTTTAAAGAAAAAACAGCATACCAATGTTATATCACAGAAAACGAATTTATCATAAACTCATGTATTTGTCGTTTAATATGGAAATGCATTCATAATAGATAACAATACAAATAGCCAAATTTCTGTGAATCACCTACCATGTTGGAATCTGTGGAAATGAATGAGTAAATGTGCTGACTGCTGAAGGCACTGAAGGAAACCACATTGGTTTCATTTTGGAGACAAATGTCCATGGAGATTCAGAATGGAAATTAATTATAGTTGAACCTGCAGAGAGGAGTTTAAGAATCTGTGGTGAGAGTGATGGACACAGCCTTCACAATTATACTTCAGAGAATGTAAACATCTAAGAGTCATTAAAAATATGAGTAGAATAATAAACCCTACATTGTTTGAGTTAGGGAAAACACGATTTGTCATATAGATACTAGCTGTTCTTAAAGATTCCCCCCATTTTGCACCCGCAAGATAACATAAGATTTTAAGGGTTGACGAATGTTAATCTTCTTATTTGATAAACTGTGCACTTGAGACAGTTAATAAGAATACGCCAATATATAAGACAACAAAAAGTTTTCAGAATGTTTCACACCATTATCAAGCAACATTTACAATTTATATAAATTATTTTAGTGAATAATACATAAATTTTATATTTAAACATGATATCAGTGTTTAGTGGAATGCATAAGGAGTCAAATTGTGTTAAAAAGAACGATTTTTTAGAAAATTTGGAAAACTACTTTTTCTGATCATAGAATAACTAAATGTATTTTGAAGGTTTCATTCAGCCATTAAATATTATTCACAATTTATTAATGAATTTTACAAAAAACACCATAAATTTTATATTTAAATATGTAAAAACTATTTGTAATACATTAAAAACAAAATAGATCTAGAAAAAAACATTTATTATAAAAATTATATGTTTGGATTTTTGGATTAAAAGTTTCTCAAATGCTCTCCTGAACCATTCTCAATGCATGTTATTCCTACATCTATGGGAAGAGTTAGATGAAAGTTTTCAACACGTTTTGCGTATCCTGGGTTGAGAGTGTAATAGCCAAATTTTTGTGAATCCCCTAACATGCGTGTGAGAGTAAGTGAGAGTGGGTATTGTTATGATGCCCTCTCCTATTTCTTTCGTTTGCCTGCTTTAAGAGTTATATCAGCTCTCCCTACTGATTCTCTGAGGTTCAGGGAGTCTATTGATATATGTGGCGACCAGACCGACTGCCAGTTAAGGGAGAAAGTTACATTATAAGTTGTAAGTAAGGGGAAATTGGCACCCTGATATAAAATGAAAGAGTATCCCCTACTGCAGATATGACTTTTGGAAGGGACACTAGCCGATCGCAGATTGGCCGACTTAGGTCGCGGGCGACCAATCAGGGCCCGCTGTGACGTCACCGAGTGCCCCGGGCGGCGCCAACGTCAGAGTTGACCTGACCGTGAAGGCGAGAGGACGCACCTCGGTCAGCTCTCAAGGATTTGAGGCTCTACAAGCCTTTCTTAGTGGATTAGAGATGGCTATCGCAGCCCATCTTAAGTATTGGAGATCCTGCGCTTCTGGGAAGCAAAAAGTAACGAAGTTTATTGAGCAAAAGAGTGCCAAACTTTGAAAATATTCGGCGACGACGCTGGACGTTGAGGGCCTGGAAAGGTGTGGCGGGCAGGCCTAGCTGTGACCGGGTCACATCCACTAAGGGTTTTGGAAGGTCGACACCGTTCCTAGGACAAGGAGCAACGCCTTGTGGAAGGGGCGAGTGTGGGAAAATAGTGATTAGCTCAGTGCCCATCGATGAACCAGGATTGGGGTAGCTGAATCTCAGGGATTGGAACGGCGACGACGAGAAGGCTCCACGACACCTGAGGACCTGTGGAACGTTCGTGGATCGTCAAGGATCGGCTCAGGAAGCGTGGGAACCTCACACCATCGAGGGACAGGCGTCGTGAGCCAGGAATGTAAGGTAGATCATTTTCCCTCACATTACCCCTTGTGTGAGTAGGCTAGTTAGGCCACAATATTTACTTATGTATGTGGCAATAGGACATTAATACTTTAGTAGTATAATATGCTGCAAGGCAGCTTGTGTCCAGGACTGTCAGAGGGGACAGTGTGTATGGATGGCAGGGCAGTGAAGAAGAGGCGCCGACGTGGTGAAGAGGCCCTCCTGTGAGAGAGTGTGGGACTCTTGTCTTTCTGCTCAGTTGAAGGAGTGTTGGAGGTCATGGAAGAAGAGGCTGACGATCTCCAGACTTATTATCCTTATTTTCATATTCATGTATTACTTGTGATTGTATGTGTGTTCATGTAATTTATGTCAGTAAATTCACATATTTTATCACTGTGTTTAAGTGTGCCTCCATTACAATATTTCTCTATGAGCATACACGAAGGTTATCATAGTACCACCTAGGGAACACTACGTTCTCTATAGAAGTTCTTATTGCCTGGAGAGTGGTAAAGACAGCACGGACTTATATAAAAGTGTACCCTTAGCCATCCGATCAGTTTCAGTGCTTGAATGGTGGCGACTAGTAACGTAGTGGCTAGAGAGAGGTAAAGCCACACAGACCTTCCTGGGAGAGTACCCTGGGCCGACAGTCTAGTAGCAGATCTATGGGAGTAGCAACCTTCTGTCTACAAACAATTTATAATACACCCACTGAACTGCATTGCTGGGGTGCAGATATAATAACCCAGCTGGCGACCTTGTTAAGAAGAAGATAGAGAAGACAGGCGGGAAAGGAGTTCCTGCAACCTTTTTGTCTGGCAGGCAAGACTCAGGGAGGTTATGGTTATAAGGTAAGTCTGAGTCTTCCTTCACTCCCCCACGGGTCTAGGCCGGAACTGTTAACAGCAGTTTCCCCGTGTTTGACTGAAGGGCTTCCAGGGTGAATCAGTGGCACCCCCTTTTGTGGTGGAAGCAAAGACCTGCGGAGGTGGGCATTGTTGGTCCTCTCCTGTGTGACCAAGGAGACTCCGGTGAATCCCGGGAGTCGGAGGGGCTGAGTATTCGGCCTTTTGAGCCCCTAGCAGCCGAGTGCTAGCAAAGCCCCGGCCCACCCCACGTGACAAGAACTGGCGACCTCACCAAGATTCGAACCCCAGTAGCCAAGAACTGGGAACTTCGCCAGGAAGCGTGGATCAAGCTACAGTGTGGCCCAAATTTCAAGACAAGCGTTGCTAGGGTACAAATACAGTGTGGCCAGTGAATTCAGTGGTACTGTTACTCAACCAGCTAAGGGACTGAAACAGTATGAAAGTGAGTGAGAGTATGTGAGTGAGAGTGTATGAGTGAGAGTATGTGGGAGGGAGTGAGAGTGAGTGAGAACGTGTGAGAGTGTGTGAGAGTGTGTGAGATTGAGTGAGAGTGTGTGAGAGTAAGTGAGAGTGAGTATGAGAGTGAGAGTGAGTGAGAGTGAGTGAATATGAGAGTGAGTGAGAGTGTGTGAAAGTGTGGGAGAGTAAGTGAGTGTGAGAGTGAGTGAGAGTATGTGAGAGTGAGTGAGAGTGTGTGAGTGAGTGAGATCGAGTGTGGGGTGAGTGAGAGTGAGTAAGAGTGTAGGAGAGTGAGTGTGAGTGGGGAAGAGTGAGTGAGAATGAGAGTGAGTGAGAGTGTGTGAGAGTGAGTGAGTGAGAGTGTGTGAGAGTGAGTGAGAGTGAGTGAGAGTGTGTGACAGTGAGAAGGAGTGTGTGAGAGTGAGTGAGTGAGAGTGTGTGAGTGTGAGAGAGAGTGAGTGAGAGTGTGTGAAAGTGTGTGAGAGTGAGTGAGGGTATGAGAGTGAGTAAGGGTGTGAGTGTGTGTGTGAGTGAGAGTATGTGAGTGTGTGAGAGTGTGTGGGTGAGTGGGTGAGAGTGAGTGAGAGGGCGAGTGACAGAGTGTGGGAGTGTGAGTGATTATGAGAGTGAGTGAGAGTGTGTGTGAGTGAGTGAGATCAAGTGTAGGGTGAGCGAGAGGGAGAGAGTGAGATGGTGGGAGAGTGAGTGAGAATGTGGGAGAATTAGTGAGAGCGTGGGAGAGTGAGTGAGAGTGTTAGTGAGTGGGTGAGAATGAGAATATGTGAGAGTGAGTGAGTGTGTGAGAGTAAGTGAGAGTGAGAGTGAGTATGAGAGTGAGTGAGAGTGAGTGAGAGTGTGTGAGAGTGTGGGAGAGTAAGTGAGTGAGAGTATGTGAGAGTGAGTGAGAGTGTGTGAGAATGAGTGAGATCGAGTGTGGGGTGAGTGAGAGTGGGTAAGAGTGGGTAAGAGTGTAGGAGAGTGAGTGTGAGTGCGGGAGAGTGAGTGAGAATGAGAGTGAGTGAGAGCGTGTGAGAGTGAGTGAGTGAGAGTGTGTGAGAGTGAATGAGAGTGAGTGAGAGTGAGTGAGAGTGTGTGACAGTGAGAAGGAGTGTGTGAGAGTGAGTGAGTGAGAGTGTGTGAGTGAGAGAGAGAGTGAGTGAGAGTGTGTGAAAGTGTGTGAGAGTGAGTGAGGGTGTGAGAGTGAGTAAGGGTGTGAGTGTGTGTGAGTGAGTGAGAGTATGTGAGTGTGTGAGAGTGTGTGGGTGAGTGGGTGAGAGTGAGTGACAGGGCAAGTGACAGAGTGTGGGAGAGTGAGTGATTATGAGAGTGAGTGAGAGTGTGTGTGAGTGAGTGAGATCAAGTGTAGGGTGAGTGAGAGGGAGAGAGTGAGATGTTGGGAGAGTGAGTGAGAATGTGGGAGAATTAGTGAGAGTGTGGGAGAGTGAGTGAGAGTGTTAGTGAGAGTGGGTGAGAGTGAGAATGTGTGAGAGTGAGTGAGAATGTGTGAGAGTGAGTGAGAATGTGTGAGAGTGAGTGAGAATGTGTGAGAGTGAGTGAGAGTGTGAGAGTTTGTGAGAATGGGAGAGTACATGAGAGTGTGTGAGAGTGTGTGCGAGTGGGTATGAGAGTGAGAGTGTGTAAGTGTGAGTGTGTGTGAGAGTGTTTATAAGGTATGCTGAACTCTGCAATTACTATATGAGTACTGGAACACTTGATGATATATTGGACTTGTATCGAAGATTGACCATGTAATATATCAATTATACAATGTATATATATGATGTAACTATATAACCTGAGCTTGTAAAAGCACCTTCATCACCTTCAGTGATTAAGTGCTTAATTGCACACTAGTTTCTTTATCAGCTATCAGAGTAAATGAGACAAATATATGTGAATGCATGTGTGTGTATATATGTATGTATATGTGTGTGTGTATGTATATGTGCGGGTATAAAGTATATATGGAAGCTGATCAGAATTACATTTCACCTTTGTAAATGTACATTAATGACACTATGTAAAAAGGCACATCAGACACTTTATGTAGGGCATACGTAAATCTGTGTATCTATGTATTTACGTATGTAGGTTAGCTTAGCATTTTAAAAGCACCGAATCACCTTCTGTGGTTGAGTGTTCAATAAACCCCTGAACTGTATGTTTAACACTTCTCTAACCCTGTCCATGGAGGACAGAAGAAAATGTATATATGCTGGTTAGCATTGTAAATATGTGGCAGCTGGGATTTCAGGACAAACTACTAGCTGGGATATGAGGATCTACTACTATATGGTATATGAGGATGGGCTCCCAGCTGGGATATGAGGATCTACTACTATATGGTATATGAGGATGGGCTCCCAGCTGGGATATGAAGACGGACTACCCAGCAAGCACAAAACATGGTGTAAACTTTCATCTACGTTTTGTCATAGGCGTACAAATAACTTGCATTGAAAATGGTGCAGTAGAGCATTTGAGAAACTTTTAATCCAAAAATCCAAAAATAGGTTTTATAATATACGGTTTTTCTAGAACTATTTTGTTCCTAATGTATTACAAATAGTTTTTACATGTTTAAATATAAAATTTATGGTGTTTTTTGTAAAATTCATTAATAAATTGTGATTGATATTTAATGGCTGAATGAAACATTCAAAATACATTTTGTTTTTCTACGATCAGTTTAAATTAGTTTTTATAATTTTGTAAAAATTGACGTGTTCTTCTTAACTGTCTCAAGTGAACAGTTTATTAAACAAGAAGATTAACATTCGGTGCTGGCAGGTGACAGCTGGGTGTGTGTGTTGCTGGGTGTGGGTGTTGCTGGGTGTGGGTACTAGCTGGGTGTGGGTGCTAGCTGGGAGTGGGTGCTAGCTGGGTGTGGGTGCTAGCAGGGTGTGGGTGCTAGCAGGGTGTGGGTGCTAGCAGGGTGTGGGTGCTAGCAGGGTGTGGGTGCTAGCTGAGTGTGGGTGCTAGCTGGGTGTGGGTGTTGCTGGGTGTGGGTGCTAGCTGGGTGTGGGTGCTAGCTGAGTGTGGGTGCTAGCTGGGTGTGGGTGCTAGCAGGGTGTGGGTGCTAGCTGGGCGTGGGTGCTAGCTGGGTGTGGGTGCTAGCTAGGTGTGGATGCTAGCTGGGTGTGGGTGCTAGCTGGGTGTGGGTGCTAGCAGGGTGTGGGTGCTAGCTACGTGTGGGTGCTAGCTGGGCGTGGGTGCTAGCAGGGTGTGGATGCTAGCTGGGTGTGGGTGCTAGCTGGGTGTGGGTGTTGCTGGGTGTGGGTGCTAGCTGGGTGTGGGTGTTGCTGGGTGTGGGTGCTAGCAGGGTGTGGGTGCTAGCTGGGTGTGGGTGTTGCTGGGTGTGGGTGCTAGCAGGGTGTGGGTGCTAGCAGGGAGTGGGTGCTAGCAGGGTGTGGGTGCTAGGTGGGTGTGGGTGCTAGCTGAGTGTGGGTGCTAGCTGGGTGTGAGTGTTGCTGGGTGTGGGTGTTGCTGGGTGTGGGTGCTAGCTGGGAGTGGGTGCTAGCAGGGTGTGGGTGCTAGGTGGGTGTGGGTGCTAGCTGAGTGTGGGTGCTAGCTGGGTGTGGGTGTTGCTGGGTGTGGGTGCTAGCAAGGAGTGGGTGCTAGCTGGGTGTGGGTGCTAGCTGGGTGTGGGTGCTAGCTGAGTGTGGGTGCTAGCTGGGTGTGGGTGTTGCTGGGTGTGGGTGCTAGCTGGATGTGGGTGCTAGCTGGGTGTGGGTGCTAGCTGGGTGTGGGTGCTAGCTGGGTGTGGGTGCTAGCAGGGTGTGGGTGCTAGCTGGGTGTGGGTGCTAGCAGGGTGTGGGTGCTAGCAGGGTGTGGGTGCTAGCTGGGTGTGGGTGTTGCTGGGTGTGGGTGCTAGCAGGGTGTGGGTGTTAGCAGGGTGTGCGTGTTGCTGGGTGTGGGTGCTAGCAGGGTGTGGATGCTAGCTGGGTGTGGGTGCTAGCAGGGTGTGGGTGCTAGCAGGGTGTGGGTGCTAGCTGGGTGTGGGTGCTAGCAGGGTGTGGGTGCTAGCTGGGTGTGGCTGTTGCTGGGTGTGGGTGCTAGCAGGGTGTGGGTGCTAGCAGGGTGTGGGTGTTGCTGGGTGTGGGTGCTAGCTGGGTGTGGGTGCTAGCTGGGTGTGGGTGCTAGCTGGGTGTGGGTGTAGCTGGGTGTGGGTGCTAGCTGGGTGTGGGTGCTAACAGGGTGTGGGTGCTAGCTGGGTGTTGGTGTTGCTGGGTGTGGGTGTTGCTGGGTGTGGGTGCTAGCAGGGTGTGGGTGCTAGCAGGGTGTGGGTGTTGCTGGGTGTGGGTGCTAGCAGGGTGTGGATGCTAGCTGGGTGTGGGTGCTAGCTGGGTGTGGGTGCTAGCTGGGTGTGGGTGCTAGCAGGGTGTGGGTGCTAGCTGGGTGTGAGTGCTAGCTGGGTGTGGGTGTTGCTGGGTGTAGGTGCTAGTAGGGTGTGGGTGCTAGCAGGGTGTGGGTGCTAGCAGGATGTGGGTGTTGCTGGGTGTGGGTGCTAGCTGGGTGTGGGTGCTAGCTGGGTGTGGGTGCTAGCTGGGTGTGGGTGTTGCTGGGTGTGGGTGCTAGCTGGGTGTGGGTGCTAGCTGGGTGTGAGTGCTAGCTGGGTGTTGGTGTTGCTGGGTGTGGGTGTTGCTGGGTGTGGGTGCTAGCTGGGTGTGGGTGTTGCTGGGTGTGGGTGCTAGCAGGGTGTGGGTGTTGCTGGGTGTGGGTGCTAGCAAGGTGTGGGTGCTAGCTGGGTGTGGGTGTTGCTGGGTGTGGGTGCTAGCAGGGTGTGGGTGCTAGCAGGGTGTGGGTGCTAGCAGGGTGTGGGTGCTAGCAGGGTGTGGTGCTAGCTGAGTGTCGGTGCTAGCTGGGTGTGGGTGCTAGCTGGGTGTGGGTGCTAGCAGGGTGTGGGTGTTGCTGGGTGTGGGTGCTAGCTGGGTGTGGGTGCTAGCTGGGTGTGGGTGCTAGCTGGGTGTGGGTGCTAGCAGGGTGTGGATGCTAGCTGGGTGTGGGTGCTAGATGGGTGTGGGTGCTAGCAGGGTGTGGGTGCTAGCTGGGTGTGGGTGCTAGCAGGGTGTGGGTGCTAGCAGGGTGTGGGTGCTAGCTGGGTGTGGGTGTTGCTGGGTGTGGGTGCTAGCAGGGTGTGGGTGCTAGCAGGGTGTGGGTGTTGCTGGGTGTGGGTGCTAGCTGGGTGTGGGTGCTAGCTGGGTGTGGGTGCTAGCTGGGTGTGGGTGTTGCTGGGTGTGGGTACTAGCTGGGTGTGGGTGCTAGCAGGGTGTGGGTGTTGCTGGGTGTGGGTGTTGCTGGGTGTGGGTGCTAGCTGGGTGTGGGTGCTAGCAGGGTGTGGGTGTTGCTGGGTGTGGATGCTAGCTGGGTGTGGGTGCTAGCAGGGTGTGGGTGCTAGCTGGGTGTGGGTGCTAGCTGGGTGAGGGTGCTAGCAGGGTGTGGATGCTAGCTGGGTGTGGGTGCTAGCTGGGCGTGGGTGTTGCTGGGTGTGGGTGCTAGCTGGGTGTGGATGCTAGCTGGGTGTGGGTGCTAGCTGGGTGTGGGTGTTGCTGGGTGTGGGTGCTAGCTGGGTGTGGGTGCTAGCTGGGTGTGGGTGCTAGCTGGGTGTGGGTGCTAGCTGGGTGTGGGTGCTAGCTGGGTGTGGGTGCTAGCTGGGTGTGGGTGCTAGCAGGGTGTGGGTGCTAGCTGGGTGAGGGTGCTAGCTGGGTGTGGGTGCTAGCTGGGTGTGGGTGCTAGCAGGGTGTGGGTGCTAGCTGGGTGTGGGTGCTAGCTGGGTGTGGGTGTTGCTGGGTGTGGGTGCTAGTAGGGTGTGGGTGTTGCTGGGTGTGGGTGCTAGCTGGGTGTGGGTGCTAGCTGGGTGTGGGTGTTGCTGGGTGTGGGCGATAGCAGGGTGTGGGTGCTAGCTGGGTGTGGGTGCTAGCTAGGCGTGGGTGTTGCTGGGTGTGGGTGCTAGCTGGGTGTGGGTGTTGCTGGGTGTGGGTGCTACCTGGGTGTTGGTGCTTGCTGGGTGTGGGTGCTAGCTGGGTGTAGGTGCTAGCTGGGTGTGGGTGCTAGCTGGGTGAGGGTGTTGCTGGGTGTGGGTGCTAGCTGGGTGTGGGTGTTGCTGGGTGTGGGTGCTAGCTGGGTGTGGGTGTTGCTGGGTGTGGGTGCTAGCTGGGTGTGGGTGTTGCTGGGTGTGGGTGCTAGCTGGGTGTGGGTGCTAGGTGGGTGTGGGTGCTAGCTGGGTGTGGGTGTTGCTGGGTGTGGGTGCTAGCTGGGTGTGGGTGTTGCTGGGTGTGGGTGCTAGCTGGGTGTGGGTGCTAGCTGGGTGTGGGTGCTAGCTGGGTGTGGGTGCTAGCTGGGTGTGGGTGCTAGCTGGGTGTGGGTGCTAGCTGGGTGTGGGTGCTAGCAGGGTGTGGGTGCTAGCTGGGTGTGGGTGCTAGCTGGGTGTGGGTGTTGCTGGGTGTGGGTGCTAGCTGGGTGTGGGTGTTGCTGGGTGTGGGTGCTACCTGGGTGCTGGTGCTTGCTGGGTGTGGGTGCTAGCTGAGTGTGGGTGCTAGCTGGGGGTGGGTGTTGCTGGGTGTGGGTGCTAGCTGGGTGTGGGTGCTAGCTGGGTGTGGGTGCTAGCTGGGTGTGGGTGCTAGCTGGGTGTGGGTGCTAGCAGGGTGTGGGTGCTAGCTGGGTGTGGGTGCTAGCAGGGTGTGGGTGCTAGCAGGGTGTGGGTGCTAGCTGGGTGTGGGTGTTGCTGGGTGTGGGTGCTAGCAGGGTGTGGGTGTTAGCAGGGTGTGCGTGTTGCTGGGTGTGGGTGCTAGCAGGGTGTGGATGCTAGCTGGGTGTGGGTGCTAGCTGGGTGTGGGTGCTAGCAGGGTGTGGGTGCTAGCTGGGTGTGGGTGCTAGCAGGGTGTGGGTGCTAGCTGGGTGTGGCTGTTGCTGGGTGTGGGTGCTAGCAGGGTGTGGGTGCTAGCAGGGTGTGGGTGTTGCTGGGTGTGGGTGCTAGCTGGGTGTGGGTGCTAGCTGGGTGTGGGTGCTAGCTGGGTGTGGGTGTAGCTGGGTGTGGGTGCAAGCTGGGTGTGGGTGCTAGCTGGGTGTGGGTGCTAGCTGGGTGTTGGTGTTGCTGGGTGTGGGTGTTGCTGGGTGTGGGTGCTAGCAGGGTGTGGGTGCTAGCAGGGTGTGGGTGTTGCTGGGTGTGGGTGCTAGCAGGGTGTGGATGCTAGCTGGGTGTGGGTGCTAGCTGGGTGTGGGTGCTAGCAGGGTGTGGGTGCTAGCTGGGTGTGAGTGCTAGCAGGGTGTGGGTGCTAGCTGGGTGTGGGTGTTGCTGGGTGTAGGTGCTAGTAGGGTGTGGGTGCTAGCAGGGTGTGGGTGTTGCTGGGTGTAGGTGCTAGTAGGGTGTGGGTGCTAGCAGGGTGTGGGTGCTAGCAGGATGTGGGTGTTGCTGGGTGTGGGTGCTAGCTGGGTGTGGGTGCTAGCTGGGTGTGGGTGCTAGCTGGGTGTGGGTGTTGCTGGGTGTGGGTGCTAGCTGGGTGTGGGTGCTAGCTGGGTGTGGGTGCTAGCTGGGTGTTGGTGTTGCTGGGTGTGGGTGTTGCTGGGTGTGGGTGCTAGCTGGGTGTGGGTGTTGCTGGGTGTGGGTGCTAGCAGGGTGTGAGTGTTGCTGGGTGTGGGTGCTAGCAAGGTGTGGGTGCTAGCTGGGTGTGGGTGTTGCTGGGTGTGGGTGCTAGCAGGGTGTGGGTGCTAGCAGGGTGTGGGTGCTAGCAGGGTGTGGGTGCTAGCAGGGTGTGGGTGCTAGCTGAGTGTGGGTGCTTGCTGGGTGTGGGTGTTGCTGGGTGTGGGTGCTAGCTGGGTGTGGGTGCTAGCAGGGTGTGGGTGCTAGCTGAGTGTGGGTGCTAGCTGGGTGTGGGTGTTGCTGGGTGTGGGTGCTAGCTGGGTGTGGGTGCTAGCTGGGTGTGGGTGCTAGCTGGGTGTGGGTGCTAGCAGGGTGTGGATGCTAGCTGGGTGTGGGTGCTAGCTGGGTGTGGGTGCTAGCAGGGTGTGGGTGCTAGCTGGGTGTGGGTGCTAGCAGGGTGTGGGTGCTAGCAGGGTGTGGGTGCTAGCTGGGTGTGGGAGTTGCTGGGTGTGGGTGCTAGCAGGGTGTGGGTGCTAGCAGGGTGTGGGTGTTGCTGGGTGTGGGTGCTAGCTGGGTGTGGGTGCTAGCTGGGTGTGGGTGCTAGCTGGGTGTGGGTGTTGCTGGGTGTGGGTGCTAGCTGGGTGTGGGTGCTAGCAGGGCGTGGGTGTTGCTGGGTGTGGGTGTTGCTGGGTGTGGGTGCTAGCTGGGTGTGGGTGCTAGCTGGGTGTGGGTGCTAGCAGGGTGTGGGTGTTGCTGGGTGTGGGTGCTAGCTGGGTGTGGGTGCTAGCAGGGTGTGGGCGTTAGCAGGGTGTAGGTGCTAGCTGGGTGTGGGTGTTGCTGGGTGTGGGTGTTGCTGGGTGTGGGTGCTAGCAGGGTGTGGGTGCTAGCAGGGTGTGGGTGTTGCTGGGTGTGGATGCTAGCTGGGTGTGGGTGCTAGCAGGGTGTGGGTGCTAGCTGGGTGTGGGTGCTAGCTGGGTGAGGGTGCTAGCAGGGTGTGGATGCTAGCTGGGTGTGGGTGCTAGCTGGGCGTGGGTGTTGCTGGGTGTGGGTGCTAGCTGGGTGTGGATGCTAGCCGGGTGTGGGTGCTAGCTGGGTGTTGGTGTTGCTGGGTGTGGGTGCTAGCTGGGTGTGGGTGCTAGCTGGGTGTGGGTGCTAGCTGGGTGTGGGTGCTAGCTGGGTGTGGGTGCTAGCTGGGTGTGGGTGCTAGCAGGGTGTGGGTGCTAGCTGGGTGAGGGTGCTAGCTGGGTGTGGGTGCTAGCTGGGTGTGGGTGCTAGCAGGGTGTGGGTGCTAGCTGGGTGTGGGTGCTAGCTGGGTGTGGGTGTTGCTGGGTGTGGGTGATAGCAGGGTGTGGGTGCTAGCTGGGTGTGGGTGTTGCTGGGTGTGGGTGCTAGCTGGGTGTGGGTGCTAGCTGGGTGTGGGTGTTGCTGGGTGTGGGTGATAGCAGGGTGTGGGTGCTAGCTGGGTGTGGGTGCTAGCTAGGCGTGGGTGTTGCTGGGTGTGGGTGCTAGCTGGGTGTGGGTGTTGCTGGGTGTGGGTGCTACCTGGGTGTTGGTGCTTGCTGGGTGTGGGTGCTAGCTGGGTGTGGGTGCTAGCTGGGTGTGGGTGCTAGCTGGGTGAGGGTGTTGCTGGGTGTGGGTGCTAGCTGGGTGTGGATGTTGCTGGGTGTGGGTGCTAGCTGGGTGTGGGTGTTGGTGCTAGCTGGGTGTGGGTGTTGCTGGGTGTGGGTGCTAGCTGGGTGTGGGTGCTAGGTGGGTGTGGGTGCTAGCTGGGTGTGGGTGTTGCTGGGTGTGGGTGCTAGCTGGGTGTGGGTTCTAGCTGGGTGTGGGTGCTAGCAGGGTGTGGGTGCTAGCAGGGTGTGGGTGCTAGCTGGGTGTGGGTGCTAGCTGGGTGTGGGTGCTAGCTGGGTGTGGGTGCTAGCTGGGTGTGGGTGCTAGCAGGGTGTGGGTGTTAGCTGGGTGTGGGTGCTAGCTGGGTGTGGGTGCTAGCTGGGTGTGGGTGTTGCTGGGTGTGGTTGCTACCTGGGTGTTGGTGCTTGCTGGGTGTGGGTGCTAGCTGGGTGTGGGTGCTAGCTGGGTGTGGATCCTAGCTGGGTGTGGGTGTTGCTGGGTGTGGGTGCTAGCTGGGTGTGGGTGCTAGCTGGGTGTGGGTGCTTGCTGGGTGTGGGTGCTAGCTGGGTGTGGGTGCTAGCACGGTGTGGGTGCTAGCTGGGTGTGGGTGCTAGCTGGGTGTGGGTGCTAGCTGGGTGTGGGTGCTCGCTGGGTGTGGGTGCTAGCTGGGTGTAGGTTCTAGCTGGGTGTTTGTGCTAGCAGGGTGTGGGTGCCAGCAGGGTGTGGGTGCTAGCTGGGTGTGGGTGCTTGCTGGGTGTGGGTGCTTGCTGGGT
Source organism: Procambarus clarkii (assembly GCF_040958095.1). Lineage (NCBI taxonomy): Eukaryota > Metazoa > Arthropoda > Malacostraca > Decapoda > Cambaridae > Procambarus > Procambarus clarkii. Next base: position 23,778,695 of record NC_091194.1, read on the forward strand.
GTGGGTGCTAGCTGGGTGTGGGTGCTAGCTGGGTGTGGGTGCTAGCTGGGTGTGGGTGCTAGCTGGGTGTGGGTGCTAGCTGGGTGTGGGTGCTAGCTGGGTGTGGGTGCTAGGTGGGTGTGGGTGCTAGCTGGGTGTGGGTGTTGCTGGGTGTGGGTGCTAGCTGGGTGTGGGTGCTAGCTGGGTGTGGGTGCTAGCAGGGTGTGGGTGCTAGCAGGGTGTGGGTGCTAGATGGGTGTGGGTGCTAGCTGGGTGTGGGTGCTAGCTGGGTGTGGGTGCTAGCTGGGTGTTGGTGCTAGCAGGGTGTGGGTGCTAGCTGGGTGTGGGTGCTAGCTGGGTGTGGGTGTTGCTGGGTGTGGGTGCTAGCTGGGTGTGGGTGTTGCTGGGTGTGGGTGCTACCTGGGTGTTGGTGCTTGCTGGGTGTGGGTGCTAGCTGGGTGTGGGTGCTAGCTGGGTCTGGATGCTAGCTGGGTGTGGGTGTTGCTGGGTGAGGGTGTTGCTGGGTGTGGGTGCTAGCTGGGTGTGGGTGTTGCTGGGTGTGGGTGCTAGCTGGGTGTGGGTGTTGCTGGGTGTGGGTGCTAGCTGGGTGTGGGTGCTAGGTGGGTGTGGGTGCTAGCTGGGTGTGGGTGTTGCTGGGTGTGGGTGCTAGCTGGGTGTGGGTGTTGCTGGGTGTGGGTGCTAGCTGGGTGTGGGTGCTAGGTGGGTGTGGGTGCTAGCTGGGTGTGGGTGCTAGCTGGGTGTGGGTGCTAGCTGGGTGTGGGTGCTAGCTGGGTGTGGGTGCTAGCAGGGTGTGGGTGCTAGCTGGGTGTGGGTGCTAGCTGGGTGTGGGTGTTGCTGGGTGTGGGTGCTACCTGGGTGCTGGTGCTTGCTGGGTGTGGGTGCTAGCTGAGTGTTGGTGCTAGCTGGGGGTGGGTGTTGCTGGGTGTGGGTGCTAGCTGGGTGTGGGTGCTAGCTGGGTGTGGGTGCTAGCTGGGTGTGGGTGCTAGCTGGGTGTGGGTGCTAGCAGGGTGTGGGTGCTAGCTGGGTGTGGGTGCTAGCAGGGTGTGGGTGCTAGCAGGGTGTGGGTGCTAGCTGGGTGTGGGTGTTGCTGGGTGTGGGTGCTAGCAGGGTGTGGGTGTTAGCAGGGTGTGCGTGTTGCCGGGTGTGGGTGCTAGCAGGGTGTGGATGCTAGCTGGGTGTGGGTGCTAGCTGGGTGTGGGTGCTAGCAGGGTGTGGGTGCTAGCTGGGTGTGGGTGCTAGCAGGGTGTGGGTGCTAGCTGGGTGTGGCTGTTGCTGGGTGTGGGTGCTAGCAGGGTGTGCGTGCTAGCAGGGTGTGGGTGTTGCTGGGTGTGGGTGCTAGCTGGGTGTGGGTGCTAGCTGGGTGTGGGTGCTAGCTGGGTGTGGGTGTAGCTGGGTGTGGGTGCTAGCTGGGTGTGGGTGCTAGCTGGGTGTGGGTGCTAGCTGGGTGTTGGTGTTGCTGGGTGTGGGTGTTGCTGGGTGTGGGTGCTAGCAGGGTGTGGGTGCTAGCAGGGTGTGGGTGTTGCTGGGTGTGGGTGCTAGCAGGGTGTGGATGCTAGCTGGGTGTGGGTGCTAGCTGGGTGTGGGTGCTAGCAGGGTGTGGGTGCTAGCTGGGTGTGAGTGCTAGCAGGGTGTGGGTGCTAGCTGGGTGTGGGTGTTGCTGGGTGTAGGTGCTAGTAGGGTGTGGGTGCTAGCAGGGTGTGGGTGCTAGCAGGATGTGGGTGTTGCTGGGTGTGGGTGCTAGCTGGGTGTGGGTGCTAGCTGGGTGTGGGTGCTAGCTGGGTGTGGGTGTTGCTGGGTGTGGGTGCTAGCTGGGTGTGGGTGCTAGCTGGGTGTGGGTGCTAGCTGGGTGTTGGTGTTGCTGGGTGTGGGTGTTGCTGGGTGTGGGTGCTAGCTGGGTGTTGGTGTTGCTGGGTGTGGGTGCTAGCAGGGTGTGAGTGTTGCTGGGTGTGGGTGCTAGCAAGGTGTGGGTGCTAGCTGGGTGTGGGTGTTGCTGGGTGTGGGTGCTAGCAGGGTGTGGGTGCTAGCAGGATGTGGGTGCTAGCAGGGTGTGGGTGCTAGCAGGGTGTGGGTGCTAGCTGAGTGTGGGTGCTAGCTGGGTGTGGGTGTTGCTGGGTGTGGGTGCTAGCTGGGTGTGGGTGCTAGCAGGGTGTGGGTGCTAGCTGAGTGTGGGTGCTAGCTGGGTGTGGGTGTTGCTGGGTGTGGGTGCTAGCTGGGTGTGGGTGCTAGCTGGGTGTGGGTGCTAGCTGGGTGTGGGTGCTAGCAGGGTGTGGATGCTAGCTGGGTGTGGGTGCTAGCTGGGTGTGGGTGCTAGCAGGGTGTGGGTGCTAGCTGGGTGTGGGTGCTAGCAGGGTGTGGGTGCTAGCAGGGTGTGGGTGCTAGCTGGGTGTGGGAGTTGCTGGGTGTGGGTGCTAGCAGGGTGTGGGTGCTAGCAGGGTGTGGGTGTTGCTGGGTGTGGGTGCTAGCTGGGTGTGGGTGCTAGCTGGGTGTGGGTGCTAGCTGGGTGTGGGTGTTGCTGGGTGTGGGTGCTAGCTGGGTGTGGATGCTAGCAGGGTGTGGGTGTGGCTGGGTGTGGGTATTGCTGGGTGTGGGTGCTAGCTGGGTGTGGGTGCTAGCTGGGTGTGGGTGCTAGCAGGGTGTGGGTGTTGCTGGGTGTGGGTGCTAGCTGGGTGTGGGTGCTAGCAGGGTGTGGGTGTTAGCAGGGTGTAGGTGCTAGCTGGGTGTGGGTGTTGCTGGGTGTGGGTGTTGCTGGGTGTGGGTGCTAGCAGGGTGTGGGTGCTAGCAGGGTGTGAGTGTTGCTGGGTGTGGATGCTAGCTGGGTGTGGGTGCTAGCAGGGTGTGGGTGCTAGCTGGGTGTGGGTGCTAGCTGGGTGAGGGTGCTAGCAGGGTGTGGATGCTAGCTGGGTGTGGGTGCTAGCTGGGCGTGGGTGTTGCTGGGTGTGGGTGCTAGCTGGGTGTGGATGCTAGCCGGGTGTGGGTGCTAGCTGGGTGTGGGTGTTGCTGGGTGTGGGTGCTAGCTGGGTGTGGGTGCTAGCTGGGTGTGGGTGCTAGCTGGGTGTGGGTGCTAGCTGGGTGTGGGTGCTAGCTGGGTGTGGGTGCTAGCTGGGTGTGGGTGCTAGCAGGGTGTGGGTGCTAGCTGGGTGAGGGTGCTAGCTGGGTGTGGGTGCTAGCTGGGTGTGGGTGCTAGCAGGGTGTGGGTGCTAGCTGGGTGTGGGTTCTAGCTGGGTGTGGGTGTTGCTGGGTGTGGGTGCTAGCAGGGTGTGGGTGTTGCTGGGTGTGGGTGCTAGCTGGGTGTGGGTGCTAGCTGGGTGTGGGTGTTGCTGGGTGTGGGTGATAGCAGGGTGTGGGTGCTAGCTGGGTGTGGGTGCTAGCTAGGCGTGGGTGTTGCTGGGTGTGGGTGCTAGCTGGGTGTGGGTGTTGCTGGGTGTGGGTGCTACCTGGGTGTTGGTGCTTGCTGGGTGTGGGTGCTAGCTGGGTGTGGGTGCTAGCTGGGTGTGGGTGCTAGCTGGGTGAGGGTGTTGCTGGGTGTGGGTGCTAGCTGGGTGTGGGTGCTAGCTGGGTGTGGGTGCTAGCAGGGTGTGGGTGCTAGCAGGGTGTGGGTGCTAGATGGGTGTGGGTGCTAGCTGGGTGTGGGTGCTAGCTGGGTGTGGGTGCTAGCTGGGTGTTGGTGCTAGCAGGGTGTGGGTGCTAGCTGGGTGTGGGTGCTAGCTGGGTGTGGGTGTTGCTGGGTGTGGGTGCTAGCTGGGTGTGGGTGTTGCTGGGTGTGGGTGCTACCTGGGTGTTGGTGCTTGCTGGGTGTGGGTGCTAGCTGGGTGTGGGTGCTAGCTGGGTGTGGATGCTAGCTGGGTGTGGGTGTTGCTGGGTGAGGGTGTTGCTGGGTGTGGGTGCTAGCTGGGTGTGGGTGTTGCTAGGTGTGGGTGCTAGCTAGGTGTGGGTGTTGCTGGGTGTGGGTGCTAGCTGGGTGTGGGTGCTAGGTGGGTGTGGGTGCTAGCTGGGTGTGGGTGTTGCTGGGTGTGGGTGCTAGCTGGGTGTGGGTGTTGCTGGGTGTGGGTGCTAGCTGGGTGTGGGTGCTAGGTGGGTGTGGGTGCTAGCTGGGTGTGGGTGCTAGCTGGGTGTGGGTGCTAGCTGGGTGTGGGTGCTAGCTGGGTGTGGGTGCTAGCAGGGTGTGGGTGCTAGCTGGGTGTGGGTGCTAGCTGGGTGTGGGTGTTGCTGGGTGTGGGTGCTACCTGGGTGCTGGTGCTTGCTGGGTGTGGGTGCTAGCTGAGTGTGGGTGCTAGCTGGGGGTGGGTGTTGCTGGGTGTGGGTGCTAGCTGGGTGTGGGTGCTAGCTGGGTGTGGGTGCTAGCTGGGTGTGGGTGCTAGCTGGGTGTGGGTGCTAGCAGGGTGTGGGTGCTAGCTGGGTGTGGGTGCTAGCAGGGTGTGGGTGCTAGCAGGGTGTGGGTGCTAGCTGGGTGTGGGTGTTGCTGGGTGTGGGTGCTAGCAGGGTGTGGGTGTTAGCAGGGTGTGCGTGTTGCTGGGTGTGGGTGCTAGCAGGGTGTGGATGCTAGCTGGGTGTGGGTGCTAGCTGGGTGTGGGTGCTAGCAGGGTGTGGGTGCTAGCTGGGTGTGGGTGCTAGCAGGGTGTGGGTGCTAGCTGGGTGTGGCTGTTGCTGGGTGTGGGTGCTAGCAGGGTGTGGGTGCTAGCAGGGTGTGGGTGTTGCTGGGTGTGGGTGCTAGCTGGGTGTGGGTGCTAGCTGGGTGTGGGTGCTAGCTGGGTGTGGGTGTAGCTGGGTGTGGGTGCTAGCTGGGTGTGGGTGCTAGCTGGGTGTGGGTGCTAGCTGGGTGTTGGTGTTGCTGGGTGTGGGTGTTGCTGGGTGTGGGTGCTAGCAGGGTGTGGGTGCTAGCAGGGTGTGGGTGTTGCTGGGTGTGGGTGCTAGCAGGGTGTGGATGCTAGCTGGGTGTGGGTGCTAGCTGGGTGTGGGTGCTAGCAGGGTGTGGGTGCTAGCTGGGTGTGAGTGCTAGCAGGGTGTGGGTGCTAGCTGGGTGTGGGTGTTGCTGGGTGTAGGTGCTAGTAGGGTGTGGGTGCTAGCAGGGTGTGGGTGCTAGCAGGATGTGGGTGTTGCTGGGTGTGGGTGCTAGCTGGGTGTGGGTGCTAGCTGGGTGTGGGTGCTAGCTGGGTGTGGGTGTTGCTGGGTGTGGGTGCTAGCTGGGTGTGGGTGCTAGCTGGGTGTGGGTGCTAGCTGGGTGTTGGTGTTGCTGGGTGTGGGTGTTGCTGGGTGTGGGTGCTAGCTGGGTGTGGGTGTTGCTGGGTGTGGGTGCTAGCAGGGTGTGAGTGTTGCTGGGTGTGGTTGCTAGCAAGGTGTGGGTGCTAGCTGGGTGTGGGTGTTGCTGGGTGTGGGTGCTAGCAGGGTGTGGGTGCTAGCAGGGTGTGGGTGCTTGCAGGGTGTGGGTGCTAGCAGGGTGTGGGTGCTAGCTGAGTGTGGGTGTTAGCTGGGTGTGGGTGTTGCTGGGTGTGGGTGCTAGCTGGGTGTGGGTGCTAGCAGGGTGTGGGTGCTAGCTGAGTGTGGGTGCTAGCTGGGTGTGGGTGTTGCTGGGTGTGGGTGCTAGCTGGGTGTGGGTGCTAGCTGGGTGTGGGTGCTAGCTGGGTGTGGGTGCTAGCAGGGTGTGGATGCTTGCTGGGTGTGGGTGCTAGCTGGGTGTGGGTGCTAGCAGGGTGTGGGTGCTAGCTGGGTGTGGGTGCTAGCAGGGTGTGGGTGCTAGCAGGGTGTGGGTGCTAGCTGGGTGTGGGAGTTGCTGGGTGTGGGTGCTAGCAGGGTGTGGGTCCTAGCAGGGTGTGGGTGTTGCTGGGTGTGGGTGCTAGCTGGGTGTGGGTGCTAGCTGGGTGTGGGTGCTAGCTGGGTGTGGGTGTTGCTGGGTGTGGGTGCTAGCTGGGTGTGGGTGCTAGCAGGGTGTGGGTGTTGCTGGGTGTGGGTATTGCTGGGTGTGGGTGCTAGCTGGGTGTGGGTGCTAGCTGGGTGTGGGTGCTAGCAGGGTGTGGGTGTTGCTGGGTGTGGGTGCTAGCTGGGTGTGGGTGCTAGCAGGGTGTGGGTGTTAGCAGGGTGTAGGTGCTAGCTGGGTGTGGGTGTTGCTGGGTGTGGGTGTTGCTGGGTGTGGGTGCTAGCAGGGTGTGGGTGCTAGCAGGGTGTGGGTGTTGCTGGGTGTGGATGCTAGCTGGGTGTGGGTGCTAGCAGGGTGTGGGTGCTAGCTGGGTGTGGGTGCTAGCTGGGTGAGGGTGCTAGCAGGGTGTGGATGCTAGCTGGGTGTGGGTGCTAGCTGGGCGTGGGTGTTGCTGGGTGTGGGTGCTAGCTGGGTGTGGATGCTAGCCGGGTGTGGGTGCTAGCTGGGTGTGGGTGTTGCTGGGTGTGGGTGCTAGCTGGGTGTGGGTGCTAGCTGGGTGTGGGTGCTAGCTGGGTGTGGGTGCTAGCTGGGTGTGGGTGCCAGCTGGGTGTGGGTGCTAGCTGGGTGTGGGTGCTAGCAGGGTGTGGGTGCTAGCTGGGTGAGGGTGCTAGCTGGGTGTGGGTGCTAGCTGGGTGTGGGTGCTAGCAGGGTGTGGGTGCTAGCTGGGTGTGGGTGCTAGCTGGGTGTGGGTGTTGCTGGGTGTGGGTGCTAGCAGGGTGTGGGTGTTGCTGGGTGTGGGTGCTAGCTGGGTGTGGGTGCTAGCTGGGTGTGGGTGTTGCTGGGTGTGGGTGATAGCAGGGTGTGGGTGCTAGCTGGGTGTGGGTGCTAGCTAGGCGTGGGTGTTGCTGGGTGTAGGTGCTAGCTGGGTGTGGGTGTTGCTGGGTGTGGGTGCTACCTGGGTGTTGGTGCTTGCTGGGTGTGGGTGCTAGCTGGGTGTGGGTGCTAGCTGGGTGTGGGTGCTAGCTGGGTGAGGGTGTTGCTGGGTGTGGGTGCTAGCTGGGTGTGGGTGTTGCTGGGTGTGGGTGCTAGCTGGGTGTGGGTGTTGGTGCTAGCTGGGTGTGGGTGTTGCTGGGTGTGGGTGCTAGCTGGGTGTGGGTGCTAGGTGGGTGTGGGTGCTAGCTGGGTGTGGGTGTTGCTGGGTGTGGGTGCTAGCTGGGTGTGGGTTCTAGCTGGGTGTGGGTGCTAGCAGGGTGTGGGTGCTAGCAGGGTGTGGGTGCTAGCTGGGTGTGGGTGCTAGCTGGGTGTGGGTGCTAGCTGGGTGTGGGTGTTAGCTGGGTGTGGGTGCTAGCAGGGTGTGGGTGCTAGCTGGGTGTGGGTGCTAGCTGGGTGTGGGTGTTGCTGGGTGTGGGTGCTAGCTGGGTGTGGGTGTTGCTGGGTGTGGTTGCTACCTGGGTGTTGGTGCTTGCTGGGTGTGGGTGCTAGCTGGGTGTGGGTGCTAGCTGGGTGTGGATGCTAGCTGGGTGTGGGTGTTGCTGGGTGTGGGTGCTAGCTGGGTGTGGGTGCTAGCTGGGTGTGGGTGCTTGCTGGGTGTGGGTGCTAGCTGGGTGTGGGTGCTAGCACGGTGTGGGTGCTAGCTGGGTGTAGGTGCTAGCTGGGTGTGGGTGCTAGCTGGGTGTGGGTGCTAGCTGGGTGTGGGTGCTAGCTGGGTGTAGGTGCTAGCTGGGTGTTGGTGCTAGCAGGGTGTGGGTGCCAGCAGGGTGTGGGTGCTAGCTGGGTGTGGGTGCTTGCTGGGTGTGGGTGCTTGCTGGGTGTGGGTGCTAGCTGGGTGTGGGTGCTAGCTGGGTGTGGGTGCTAGCTGGGTGTGGGTGCTAGCTGGGTGTGGGTGTTGCTGGGTGTGGGTGCTAGCTGGGTGTGGGTGCTAGCTGGGTGTGGGTGCTAGCAGGGTGTGGGTGCTAGCAGGGTGTGGGTGCTAGATGGGTGTGGGTGCTAGCTGGGTGTGGGTGCTAGCTGGGTGTGGGTGCTAGCTGGGTGTGGGTGCTAGCAGGGTGTGGGTGCTAGCTTGGTGTGGGTGCTAGCTGGGTGTGGGTGTTGCTGGGTGTGGGTGCTAGCTGGATGTGGGTGTTGCTGGGTGTGGGTGCTACCTGGGTGTTGGTGCTTGCTGGGTGTGGGTGCTAGCTGGGTGTGGGTGCTAGCTGGGTGTGGATGCTAGCTGGGTGTGGGTGTTGCTGGGTGTGGGTGCTAGCTGGGTGTGGGTGCTAGCTGGGTGTGGGTGCTTGCTGGGTGTGGGTGCTAGCTGGGTGTGGGTGCTAGCACGGTGTGGGTGCTAGCTGGGTGTGGGTGCTAGCTGGGTGTGGGTGCTAGCTGGGTGTGGGTGCTAGCTGGGTGTGGGTGCTAGCTGGGTGTAGGTGCTAGCTGGGTGTTGGTGCTAGCAGGGTGTGGGGGCCAGCAGGGTGTGGGTGCTAGCTGGGTGTGGGTGCTTGCTGGGTGTGGGTGCTTGCTGGGTGTGGGTGCTAGCTGGGTGTGGGTGCTAGCTGGGTGTGGGTGCTAGCTGGGTGTGGGTGCTAGCTGGGTGTGGGTGCTAGCTGGGTGTGGGTGCTAGCTGGGTGTGGGTGCTAGCTGGGTGTGGGTGTTGCTGGGTGTGGGTGCTAGCTGGGTGTGGGTGCTAGCTGGGTGTGGGTGCTAGCTGGGTGTTGGTGCTACCTGGGTGTGGGTGCTAGCTGGGTGTGGGTGCTAGCTGGGTGTGGGTGTTGCTGGGTGTGGGTGCTAGCTGGGTGTGGTTGTTGCTGGGTGTGGGTGCTAGCAGGGTGTGGGTGTTGCTGGGTGTGGGTGCTAGCTGGGTGTGGGTGTGGCTGGGTGTGGGTGCTAGCAGGGTGTGGGTGCTAGCTGGGTGTGGGTGCTAGCTGGGTGTGTCTGCTAGCTGGGTGTGGGTGCTAGCTGGGTGTGGGTGTTGCTGGGTGTGGGTGCTAGCTGGGTGTGGGTGCTAGCAGGGTGTGGGTGCTTGCTGGGTGTGGGTGTTGCTGGGTGTGGGTGCTAGCTGGGTGTGGGTGCTAGCTGGGTGTGGGTGCTAGCTGGGTGTGGGTGCTTGCTGGGTGTGGGTGCTAGCTGGATGTGGGTGCAAGCAGGTTGTGGGTGCTAGCTGGGTGTGGGTGCTAGCTGGGTGTGGGTGCTAGCTGGGTGTGGGTGCTAGCTGGGTGTGGGTGTTGCTGGGTGTGGGTGCTAGCTGGGTGTGGGTGCTAGCTGGGTGTGGGTGCTAGCTGGGTGTGGGTGCTAGCTGGGTGTGGGTGCTAACTGGGTGTGGGTGCTAGCTGGGTGTGGGTGCTAGCTGGGTGTGGGTGCTTGCTGGGTGTGGGTGCTTGCTGGATGTGGGTGCTAGCTGGGTGTGGGTACTAGCTGGGTGTGGGTGCTAGCAGGGTGTGGGTGCTAGCTGGGTGTGGGTGCTAGCTGTGTGTGGGTGCTAGCTGGGTGTGGGTGCTAGCTGGGTGTGGGTGCTAGCAAGGTGTGGGTGCTAGCTGGGTGTGGGTGCTAGCATGGTGTGGGTGCTAGCTGGGTGTTGGTGCTAGCTGGGTGTGGGTGCTAGCTGGGTGTTGGTGCTAGCTGGGTGTGGGTACTAGCTGGATGTGGGTGCTAGCTGGGTGTGGGTGCTAGCTGGGTGTGGGTGCTAACTGGGTGTGGGTGTTGCTGGGTGTGGGTGCTAGCTGGATGTGGGTGCTAGCTGGGTGTGGGTGCTAGCTGGGTGTGGGTGCTAGCTGGGTGTGGGTGTTGCTGGGTGTGGGTGCTAGCTGGATGTGGGTGCTAGCTGGGTGTGGGTGCTAGCTGGGTGTGGGTGCTAGCTGGATGTGGGTGCTAGCTGGGTGTGGGTGCTAGCTGGGTGTTGGTGCTAGCTGGATGTGGGTGCTAGCTGGGTGTGGGTGCTAGCTGGGTGTGGGTGCTAGCAAGGTGTGGGTGCTAGCTGGGTGTGGGTGCTAGCTGGATGTGGGTGCTAGCTGGGTGTGGGTGCTAGCAGGGTGTGGGTGCTAGCTGGGTGTGGGTGTTGCTGGGTGTGGGTGCTAGCTGGATGTGGGTGCTAGCTGGGTGTGGGTGCTAGCAAGGTGTGGGTGCCAGCAGGGTGTGGGTGTTGCTGGGTGTGGGTGCTAGCTGGATGTGGGTGCTAGCAAGGTGTGGGTGCCAGCAGGGTGTGGGTGTTGCTGGGTGTGGGTGCTAGCTGGATGTGGGTGCTAGCTGGGTGTTGGTGCTAGCTGGGTGTTGGTGCTAGCTGGGTGTAGGTGCTAGCTGGGTGTTGGTGCTAGCAGGGTGTGGGTGCTAGCTGGGTGAGGGTGCTAGCTGGGTGTGGGTGCCAGCAGGGTGTGGGTGCTAGCTGGGTGTGGGTGCTAGCTGGGTGTGGGTGTTGCTGGGTGTGGGTGCTAGCTGGGTGTGGGTGTTGCTGGGTGTGGGTGCTAGCTGGGTGTGGGTGTTGCTGGGTGTGGGTGCTAGCTGGATGTGGGTGCTAGCTGGGTGTGGGTGCTAGCTGGGTGTGGGTGCTAGCTGGATGTGGGTGCTAGCTGGATGTGGGTGCTAGCTGGGTGTGGGTGCTAGCTGGGTGTGGGTGCTAGCAGGTGCCAGCAGGGTGTGGGTGTTGCTGGGTGTGGGTGCTAGCTGGATGTGGGTGATAGCAAGGTGTGGGTGCCAGCAGGGTGTGGGTGCTAGCTGGGTGTGGGTGTTGCTGGGTGTGGGTGCTAGCAGGGTGTGGGTGTTGCTGGGTGTGGGTGCTAGCTGGGTGTGGGTGTTGCTGTGTGTGGGTGCTAGCAGGGTGTGGGTGCTAGCTGGGTGTGGGTGCTAGCTGGGTGTGTCTGCTAGCTGGGTGTGGGTGCTAGCTGGGTGTGGGTGTTGCTGGGTGTGGGTGCTAGCTGGGTGTGGGTGCTAGCAGGGTGTGGGTGCTTGCTGGGTGTGGGTGTTGCTGGGTGTGGGTGCTAGCTGGGTGTGGGTGCTAGCTGGGTGTGGGTGCTAGCTGGGTGTGGGTGCTTGCTGGGTGTGGGTGCTAGCTGGATGTGGGTGCTAGCAGGGTGTGGGTTGTAGCTGGGTGTGGGTGCTAGCTGGGTGTGGGTGCTAACTGGGTGTGGGTGCTAGCTGGGTGTGGGTGTTGCTGGGTGTGGGTGCTAGCTGGGTGTGGGTGCTAGCTGGGTGTGGGTGCTAGCTGGGTGTGGGTGCTAGCTGGGTGTGGGTGCTAACTGGGTGTGGGTGATAGCTGGGTGTGGGTGCTAGCTGGATGTGGGTGCTAGCTGGATGTGGGTGCTAGCTGGGTGTGGGTGCTAGCTGGGTGTGGGTGCTAGCAGGGTGTGGGTGCTAGCAGGGTGTGGGTGCTAGCTGGGTGTGGGTGCTAGCTGGGTGTGGGTGCTAGCTGGGTGTGGGTGTTGCTGGGTGTGGGTGCTAGCTGGGTGTGGGTGCTAGCTGGGTGTGGGTGCTAGCTGGGTGTGGGTGTTGCTGGGTGTGGGTGCTAGCAGGGTGTGGGTGCTAGCTGGGTGTGGGTGCTAGCAGGGTGTGGGTGTTGCTGGGTGTGGGTTCTAGCAGGGTGTGGGTGTTGCTGGGTGTGGGTGTTGCTGGGTGTGGGTGCTAGCTGGATGTGGGTGCTAGCTGGGTGTGGGTGCTAGCAAGGTGTGGGTGCCAGCAGGGTGTGGGTGTTGCTGGGTGTGGGTGCTAGCTGGATGTGGGTGCTAGCAAGGTGTGGGTGCCAGCAGAGTGTGGGTGCTAGCTGGGTGTGGGTGTTGCTGGGTGTGGGTGCTAGCAGGGTGTAGGTGTTGATGGGTGTGGGTGCTAGCTGGGTGTGGGTGTTGCTGGGTGTGGGTGCTAGCAGGGTGTGGGTGCTAGCGGGGTGTGGGTGCTAGCTGGGTGTGTCTGCTAGCTGGGTGTGGGTGCTAGCTGGGTGTGGGTGTTGCTGGGTCTGGGTGCTAGCTGGGTGTGGGTGCTAGCAGGGTGTGGGTGCTTGCTGGGTGTGGGTGTTGCTGGGTGTGGGTGCTAGCTGGGTGTGGGTGCTAGCTGGGTGTGGGTGCTTGCTGGGTGTGGGTGCTAGCTGGATGTGGGTGCTAGCAGGGTGTGGGTGCTAGCTGGGTGTGGGTGCTAGCTGGGTGTGGGTGCTAGCTGGGTGTGGGTGCTAGCTGGGTGTGGGTGTTGCTGGGTGTGGGTGCTAGCTGGGTGTGGGTGCTAGCTGGGTGTGGGTGCTAGCTGGGTGTGGGTGCTAGCTGGGTGTGGGTGCTAGCTGGGTGTGGGTGGAGGGGGAGGGGTAAGAGAAGGCAGATGAGGGAGGAAGGGAAAGAGAAGGGGGGGAGGGGTAAGGAGAGGAAGGAAGAGAAGGGAAAGATGGGAGGGGTATGGGAAGAAGGATGAGGATGAAGAAGAAGGGGAAGAGGAGGGGGTAATAGAAGGGGGAATAGGATGGGGGATGGAGTATGAGAAGGGGGTAAGAGGAGGGAGGGGTAAGAGAAGGTGGGGGGGGGGGTGAGGAAGGGGACGGGTAAGAGAAGGGGGGATGAGGAGAAGGGGGAAGAGGGGACCTAGGGGTAAGAGAAGGAGGTGAGGAAGAAGGGAAAGAGGAAGGGTGGAGAGAGGAGGGGGAAGAGGAGGGGGAGGGGAAAGAGAAGGGGAGGGTAAGGAGAGGGAAGGGGTAAGAGAAGGGTGGATGTGGAGGAGGGGGGGTTTAGGTGGAGGGGGAAGAGGGGGAGGGGTAAGAGAAGGAGGAAGGGGAAGAGGAGGGAAAGAAGGGAGGGGTAAGAGAAGGGGGATGAGGAGGAAATGGAAGAGGAGGGGGAGACGGGAGGGGTAAGAGAAGGGGGGTGAGGAGGAGGGGGAAGAGCAGGGAGAAGAAGGAAGGGGGTAAGAGAAAGGGAAACAGAAGGGGGATGAGTAGGGGGGAGGGGGTAAGAGAAGGGGGGATGTAGAGGAAGAGAGGGGGAGGGGTAAGAGAAGAGTGGATGGCGAGGAGGGGGGATGAGGAGGAGGGGAAAGAGGGGAGGGGTAAGAAAAGGAGGAAGGGGAAGAGGAGGGGAGGGGTAAGAGAAGGGGATACGCCACTACACCACGTTAATACACCAGGCTGCTACAGCACGCCGCTACACCACACTACTACAAATGAAAAATGAATAGAAATTATGAACCAATCTTTATTATGGTCTTTTTTTTACTAAATGTAGAAATATACTTTTATATTTTTACATTTCCTATTTTATTCATATTTTAACATTTTAACTTTAGACTCTTTATAAAAGGTGTCACAGAGTTTCAAATTAGGATACAAAAGGTGTCACAAAGTTTCAAATTAGGGTACAAAAGATGTCACAAAGTTTCAAATTAGGGTACAAAAGTTGTCACAAAGTTTCAAATTAGGGGTAGGTACGTAGGTGTTGCTTATAAGTTTTGGAAACCCATTTAAATCCACACAAAATAACGTATCTAATGGGTGAAAACAAACGATTCCAATCCTTTCTAACACTTTCCAGGAACGTTGTGGAAACTTAAAAACTTGTTTCCTGGGTACCAGCTGGGATATGAGCACTGACTTCCAGCTGGGATATGAAGACGGACTACTTCTGGGGTATGAAGATGGACTACCATCTGGGATATGATGGCAGACTATCAGCTGGGATATGAGGACGGACTACCAGCTGGGATTTGAGGACAGACAATCAACTGGGATATGAGGGTGGACTACCAGCTGGGATATGAGGACTGACTTCCAGCAGGGATATCTGGACGGACTACCAGCTGGGACTGACTACAACCTGGGATATAAAAACGGACTACTAGCTTGAATATGATGACAGACTACCAGCCGGTATATGATGACGGACTACCAACTGGGATATAAGGACACACTACCAGCTGTGTTATGAGAAAGGACTACCAGCTGGAAGATGAGGACAGACTACCAGCTGGGATATGAGGACGGACTACCAAATGGGATATGGGACAGATAACCAGCCGGGATATGATGACGGACTTCCAGCTGAAATATGAAGGACAGACTACCAGCTGGGATATGAGGACGGACTACCAGTTGGGATATAATGACGACTACCAGCTAGGATATGAGGATTTCCAGCTGGGATATGTGGACAAAAGTAGTAGGGAGTAAGCCGCACACACGATTTTTTATTTTTATTTTTGAAATATCGTGTGTGAGTCTTGGGTTTTCTAGTTAATTTTAAAAATCTGGTTTGGGGATGTCAGGTGTTCCAGATAAACTCTACGGACAATTTTTGTTTGTTTTCAAAGTCACTCATTTTGAGTTAAGGATTTCTTATGAGAAAATAATTTCAAAGATCGTAGAAGTTCATATAATCATTGGGGTTCTTACGGAGTTAAGAGTTCTTATGGGGAAAATAATTTCTGATATCATAGAAAGTTGTTAAGAGTTCAGTTTAACGAAAATATTTCATACAATCATAGAAATTTATTTAAGAGTTTAAGACCAAAATCTTTCAAAGACCATTTTCAGGGAATATGTTCATGGAAGTTTGTTAAGAGTTCTTATGGGAGAAATTCAAAATTCTGTTTTTTTTTATAATGTTTCAGAGTTTGTGTGATCATAGGAGTTTTTTTACGAGTTTATGACCGACATTTGTAAAAAAAAGAGACCATTTTCAGAGAATATGTTCATAGAAGTTTTGTTAAGGGAAATAGACATCTTAGCAGTAAGTTTTTGTTTTTATACCCATTTACAGCTATTTCTCCTGTAAAAAGACTGATTTTCATCAGAGATCATTTGAAGACCGATTTTCTTCTGAGTCCATGTATGATCAGAAATATGACAGAGACCATTCGAGAACCGAAATTTGACAGATTATTTTAGACCCAAATATGACAGAGCCTATTTTAGACCAAATAATTTAAAAGACCATAAAAACGAAATGAGACAGAGCTTATTTTAGACCCAAATATTGTCAGAGACCAGTAAAAAAGACCAAAAAATTATTCAGACCATTGAAGACAGATTTTCTTTGGAGTCCATTTAAGAGAGATTATTTTAGACTCAAATTAGTCCGAGACCAGTAAAATTCGCCAGAGTCCATTAGAGACAGAAAATTAATCAGATCCCTTTTTCATCCCTTCAGCAGAGTCCAGTAAAAGAAAAAATTTAACAGAGTCCTCTTTATGACCAAAATTCGTCAGAATACATTTTGAGACCAAAATCCATCAGAGTCCAGTTCATGACCAAAAACTTGGCAAAGTCCATTTGAAGACCCAAACATGACAGAGACCACTTTGAGACCAAAATATGTCAGAGTTTTACTTACACCTGCATTCTTAAAGAGTTCATATAGAGGAAATTCCAATATTGTCAGAGTCCGTTTGAAGACTGAAACATTAACAGAGACCAATTTGAGCCCAGAAATATTCAGAGACCATTTTCAGACCAATTTTCATCAGAAACCGATTGAAGACCAAAATTTGTCAGAGACCTCATTTTTGCTACTAATAGCCCAATTTTATACGTCTGAAATATGACTTTAGCCCAGTCATATTTCAGATGTAGTAAATAAAATAAAGTCAGTAATCAAGTTCTAGCTCCTGTCCCCGCCTTAACCCTCTCTCTCATATCTTCGTTAATACCTATTCATTTTCACTGAAAATTTAAACAGGGTTTATTTCAAACGTAGTACAATACGACAATTTAGCTACCGAGCTCCAGCTCTTGTCCTCATTCTTAGTTCCCTCTTGTATCTTCGTTAATAACCCATCATTTTTCCTGAAATTTAAACCCGTCATACTTCCAACTAAGAAAATAAAGAAAATAAATTTACCAAGCTCCAGCTCCTATCCCCCCCTTAACCCCCTCTCATATTTCGTTAGTAACAGATCAATTTCCCTGAAATTTAAAGCCGCTGTATTTCAGACACTTTAAATAACATCAAGTCAATTACTTAGCTTCAGCTCCTGTTCCCCACCTTAGTTCATTTGTAAGCTAAGGCGTTCTTTATTATCAGACAGTATTGGGGATTTAAAACCCCAATACATTTATTCCACTGTAAAATAAATCAACAAGTAAATTACCGAGCTCCAGCTCTTGTCCTCTGCCTTAATTCAATGTTCATCAAAATTTTTTCAGATCAAGGGGCCCTCTCCAGTTTATCAAAAGTAAACATCATGTTCTTCAATACCCTTTTTGTACTCAGCTATGTAAATAATCACTAACGTGCTAATATTCACTCGGTCATATCGCAATGTTCCTTCAACACCTATTGTTTACTTAGTTATGTAATAACCGCACCTTACCCTTTCCCACTCTTACCTTTTCCCCTTTACCTCCCTCTTACCTTTCCCCCTTTACCTCCCCCTTACCTTCCCATCCCTTACCTTCTCCGCCCCTTACCCCCTTACCTTCCCCGCCCCTTACCTTCCCCAACCCCCTTTCGCCCTTGTCTCCCCCACACTCTTTACCTTCCCCCCCTTACCTTCTCATCCCTTACCTCCCCCACTCCTTTCACCCTACCCCACTACTCTTCCTCCATCTTGTCCATTCCCCAACTTATCCAAACCTTCAATAATCCTACTGTATTTGTATATTCTCTCCTTGTTTTAAAATATCCTCCAAAATGCTTATTCCATATTTTCTATGTGTTATGTATCACGTTTTCATGTTCTCTTCTATATATTCTGTGTTCACAGCATGTTCAGTCCATATTTTTTACCTGTTTTCTCTATTTATCTGTGTTTTTGTCATTTTTCCTGTAAGTTCACTGTTTTCTTTATTATGTCTTCATGTACATCACATGTTCTCTGTACAAATTTAATACTCAATATTCATATTCACCTTGCTCAAAAGCTTTTCTTACATTTTCCCTTTGTTTTTTGTCACGTTCCCCATATGTTCACTATGTACATCAGCTTTTCTTACATGTTTTCTGTATTCTTTGTCATGTTCCCCACAAGTTCATTGTGTTCATCTCACTATCGTTCATGTTCTCTATGTTCTTTGCAATATTCTCCATGTTCTCTGTAAGTTCATATTCCCCGCAAGTTTACTATGTTCATTAGCTTTTCTTACATGTTTTCAATGTTCTTTATCATGTCCCCCATATGTTCACTGTGTTCATTCTCTTACATGTTCTTTAAAATCAAATGTACCAAGACATTCTTTTTTTAACATTCCTTAACTAAAATCATTTGCCAATCAACTAAAAAACTATTCACTTTCATCGTTTCTCAACTAAACTTATTCGTCAATCAACAGAAAATAGCCATATTCATCATGTTTTCTTAACGTTCCTTAACTAAAATCATTCGCCAATCAACTAATAAATTGTCACTTTTTGTCATTACCTAACTAAACTTATTCGTCAGTCAACAGAAGTAGCCATGTTCATCAGGTCTTCTTGTCGTTTCTTAACTAAAATAACACTTCTCTAACTGAAATAGTCAAGTGTAGCTTCGTTCAACACTGTTCTTAACTAAAATTACTTTTCTCTTAGCTAAAAAATTTGCCAAAGGAAACTTTCCAACACTGATCATAACTAATTTTATCCATTGTCAATCAACCACGTTCATCATTTCTTAGCTAAAATTACTCTTCAATCAACTGAAAATAGTCAAGATTAACCTCGTTCAATATTGTTCTTAAATAAAATAACCTTTCACTTCGCTAAAATAGTCAAATGTAACTTCTTTCAGCACTTTCTCAACAGCCATTATGTTTTGTCAATTAAGAAAAAATAACCAAAGATATCTTTCATCGCTGTTTTCAACTGACCTTATACTTTGTGGAGCACAAAAAATAGTCTCTGTCATTATATTTTCTTGTCTTTCTTCAACTAAAAATAGTCAAATGTAACATCGTTCTTCACTTTTGTAACTAACAGTATACTTCAAGGAGTAAGAAAAATAGTCAAAGATACTCTTCGAGACATCAAAGACACTCTTCGAGACATCAAGGACATACTTAAAGACATCAAAGATACACTCAAAGATACCCTTTGTGACATCAATAGCTATTCTCAGACACAAAAGTTACTCTTCGATACATCAAGGACAAACCCAAATACACCAATAAGAAACACTCAAAGACGTCAAAATACTACTCATGTCCTCAAAAGTTATTCTCAGAGCTGTCAAAAGTTATTTTCAGAGCTATCAAAAAGTTATTCTCAGTCATCAAAAGTTATTCTCAGAGCCAACAAAAGTTAATCTCAATCATCAAAATTAATCTCAGTTATCAAAAGTTATTATCAGAGTTATCAAAAGTTATTCTCAGAGTTATCAAAAGTTATTCTTGGAGTTATCAAAAGTTATTCTCAGAATTATCAAAAGTTATTCTCAGAGTCATCAAAGGTAATCTCTAATTCACTTTCGTTCATTAAAGTTATTTTCTAAGTCATCAAAAGTTGTTCTCTAAGACATCAAAGTTATTCTCAGAGTCATCAAAAGGTATTCTCATGTCCTGAAAATTTAATCTCTAAGTCATCAAAGTTAATTTTAATAATCTCAGTCATTAAAGTTGTTCTCTAATATATCTTCGATAATCAAAGTTATTCTCAGCGTCTCCAAAGGTAATCTCTAACTCACTTTCGTTCATCAAAGTTGTTCTCTAAGACATCAATGTTGTTCTCTAAGACATCTTCAGGCATAAAATATCTCTCCAAAATGTCACTAGTTCAGCTTTTCATTGGAGAGTTTGGGTAAAATATACAAAGAGGAGAAAGAAAACTATATCAGTAAGGTTAGGTTAAGGATAATATATTCAACAAAATATATCCAACAGAATAAACTACATCTGAAAGGTTAAGTTTAAGGGTGGAGAATAAGAAAAATTATATAAACCTAACAGATATACTAAGATCAAAAAGGGTTAGGTTAAAGGGGGAAAAGTATGAAAGAATATAAGCTAAGTAAAGGTTAGGTGGGGGAGGTTAGGATAGGTTAGATTAGGTTAGGTTAAGTTATGTTAGGATAGATTAAGTTAGGTTAGGTTGGGTTAGGTTAGGTAATTTATATTACATTAGATTAGGCTGGGTTAGTTAAGCTAGGATAGGTTAGGTTTAGTAAGTTAAGTTAGGTTAGGCTAGGTTTGGTTAGGTTAAGTTAGGTTAGGTTAGGATAGGTTAAGTTAGGTTAGTTAAGTTAGGTTAGGCTGGGTTAGTTAAGTTACAATAGGTTAGGTTTAGTAAGATAAGTTAGGTTAGGATGAGTTAGGTTAGGTTAAGATAGGTAAGGTTGGGTTAAGATAGGTTAGGTTAGGATAGGTTAAGTTAGATTAAGCTGGTTAGGTAAGTTAGGATAGGTTAGGTTAGGTAACTTAGTTTAGGTTAAGTTTAATTTAGTTTAGTTAGGTTAGGTAATATAGGTAAGGTTAGGCTAAGTTTAGTTAGGTTAGGTTAGGTAAGGTAAGATACGTTAAGTTAAGATAGATTAGGTTATGCAAGTTATCCCCCTTAACTGCACGGCCTTCAAATATGACACTTCCCCACCCCCAGTGCACAGGAAATAAAATCTCAGGAAAAAATTCTTCTTTGTTTTTAAAGTGTCAAAAATCCTTTCCTGAGTAAGGGAATAGTAACAGATGGTCGAAATTGTGAGTACTTTAGCTGCTATGGGGTCTGTAAGTTCGTGCGTGATGTCATCATTCCCTTGTCGCCCGTAGCATACACTCCCGGGGCCGGTAAAGTGCTCGGGGCAGGATGCGTGAGTTGCCGCGAATATATTTTTGTTCATTATTTGTGCACAGTTCCAAATACATTTTATATGCTTTTACTAGTCAATCCTATGTATAATGAACATGTATACTATATTATGACAGTAGAACATCCGTACTGTCCGAAGACACTGTGTTACGTGCATGACACATGTGTACACATATCCGGCACATATTTCCATTGTATTATGCTAATTTATGTATATATACAGTCCATTTACACACTATACACTATCACACACTATATACATTCACCATGAGCACACTCAGAAGACGTGCGAGTGTCAGCTGCCACACCCTCACTCCTCCAACATCCAGTCTCTCCCTCACTCCTCCAACATCTTACTCGCCAACATTGCTCCTCCACACTATACTGTTATTGTTTGTATTATACTATTTACACATGTTATGTATACCTATCTACATGTTTTATTCACCAGAACTATGCACGTAAACCGGTATTGTGTCCAAACTTTACAGTGGCCACCATACTTTAGCTGCTATGGGGTCCGTAAGTTCGTGCATGACGTCATCACTCCCTGGTCGTCCAGAAAGAAAGCATGAGAAATCACACAGCAGCCAGCAGACGACGCTACAATTACGTCACCTCCCTCAAGAAAATAGCTCCTCCCAACATACTCCTGTTGCTGTTACTACACTATATACGCACAATGTATATGTCAGGGCGCCTGACAGCTAGGTGGACAGCGCTTCGGATTCGTAGTCCTGAGGTTCCGGGTTCGATCCCCAGTGGAGGCGGAGACAAATGGGCAAAATGTTTCTTTCACCCTGATGCCCCTGTTACCTAGCAGTAAATAGGTACCTGGGAGTTAGACAGCTGCTACGGGCTGCTTCCTGGGGGTGGAGGCCTGGTCGAGGACCGGGCCGCGGGGACACTAAGCCCAGAAATCATCTCAAGATAACCTCAAGATAACCCATGTACATATGTGTTCACCATAGCGAACCACTAAGCTAGTATGATGAGCAAAACGAGAGTGGCTGCCACACAGTGAGGCTACATCGATTCCCTCCCTCGCTCCCTCACCACAATTACAAGGCAGGGGCCTCGTAGCCTGGTGGATAGCGCGCAGGACTCATAATTCTGTGGCACAGGTTCGATTCCCGCACGAGGCAGAAACAAATGGGCAAAGTTTCTTTCACCCTGAATGCCCCTGTTACCTAGCAGTAAATAGGTACCTGGGAGTTAGTCAGCTGTTACGGGCTGCTTCCTGGGCTGTGTGTGTGTGTGTGGTGTGGAAAAAAAGTAGTTAGTAAACAGTTCATTGACAGTTGAGAAGCGGGCCGAAAGAGCAAAGCTCAACCCCTGCAAACACAACTAGGTGAATACAATTACTCCTCCCACAATACTATGCACTATGCTTATTATCACCACAATCCTGCTGTTATCACAATACTGGTCACTAAATCCTGTAAATACATAATTGACCACAAGTTTATTTTGTAAAGGAACCTAAGAAGTCGTTTGAAGATTTCTAGAGGGACGAAATAATGCTGTGGTGTTGTGGCTAGCGCTGTGAACATCGTGAACAGCATTGAATCACTAATATTTGAACATTGTACCCAGTCATTATCACACTCAGGCTCTTCTGTAATACTATCATGGCTAAATAATACAAGTTATATATATATATATTTGACATTATTAGGCGATGCTGTGGTCACAAGCTGAACAGCAGTACTGTGCGCTTATGCTGCGAGCACCAGTCTTGGTTGCTCACTCAGTACTGAGGCTCTCACACCCGGCAATGTGGACCACGATTTTTTTAAAGATGGCGTTTGTTTACAAGAGCCCTGAGGAAGCTGATGTGAACCCCATGTAGCCGCAGGAGTTTTGAATGGAATGTGAAAAATACAAATACCTGGAGGCGCATAGTGCACCCCAGACATGGGCCTACAGGCGCGTTGCGAAGTTAAAGGGTTACGTAAGATTAGGTTAAGTTAGGTTAGGTTAAGTTAGGTAAGATACATTAAGTTAGGTAAGATACGTTAAGTTAGGATAGGTAAGGATGTGTTACTTAAGTTAGGATAGGTAAGGATATGTTAGTTAAGTTAGGATAGGTTAGGTTATGCAAGTTAAGTTAGGTTAGGTTAAGTTAGGTAATTTACATTAAGTTAGGATAGGATAAGTTAGGTAATTTACATTAAGTTAGGATAGGTTAGGTTAGGTTAGTTAAGTTGGGATAGGTTAGGTTAGGTTGGGTTGGGTTAGATAAGTTATGTTAGGATAGGTTAGGCTAGGTAAGTTGCATTAGGTTAGGATAGGTTACGTTAGTTTATGTAGGTTAGCTTAGGTAAGCATGATTAGGTAAGTTACATCAGTTAGGGGAGGAATAGGATAGAATAGATTAGGTTAAATTAGACATATATTTTAACAGAAATGCATGTTTGATATGAAAAGCTGAACTAGTGACATTTTGGAGAGATATTTCATGCCTTAAGATGTCTTGGAGAACAACATCGATGTCTTAGAGAACAATTTTGATGAACGAAGGTGAGTTAGAGATTACCTTTGGTGACGTTGAGAATAACTTTGATTATCGAAGATATCTTACATAACTACTTAGATGACAGAGAATAACTTTGATGACGCAGAGATTAACTTTTGAGGACATGAGAATACCTTTTGATGACTCAGAATAACTTAGAGAACAACTTTTGATGACTTAGAGAATAACTTAGAGAACGAAAGTGAGTTAGAGATTACCTTTGATGACTCTGAGAATAACTTTTGATAACTCTAAGAATAACTTTTGATAACTGAGATTAATTTTCATGATTGAGATTAACTTTTGCTGGCTCTGAGAATAACTTTTGCTGGCTCTGAGAATAACTTTTGCTGGCTCTGAGAATAACTTTTGATGACTCTGAGAATAACTTTTTGATAGCTCTGAAAATAACTTTTAATAACTTTGAAAATAACTTTTGATAACTCTGAGAATAACTTTTGATAACTGAGATTAATTTTGATGATTGAGATTAACTTTTGTTGGCTCTGAGAATAACTTTTGATGACTCGGAGAATAACTTTTTGATAGCTCTGAAAATAACTTTTGAGGACATGAGTAGTATTTTGACGTCTTTGAGTGTCTTATTGGTATCTTTGGGTTTGTCTTTGATGTATCGAAGAGTAACTTTGGTGTCAAAGTTACAAAGTCTCAAACTAGTCTTTGTTAATTTTTCAGCCTTCAAAAGGACTCTGACAATATTGGAATTTCCTCTATATGAACTCTTTAAGAACGCAGGTGTAAGTAAAACTGACATATTTTGGTCTCAAAGTGGTATCTGTCATGTTTGGGTCTTCAAACGGACTTTGCCAAATTTTTGGTCATGAACTGGACTCTGATGAATTTTGGTCTCAAAGTGTATTCTGACGAATTTTGGTCATAAAGAGGACTCTGCTAAATTTTGTCTTTTACTGGACTCTGCTGAAGGGATGAAAAATGGATCTGATTAATTTTCTGTCTTTAATGGACTCTGGCGAATTTTACTGGTCTCTGACTAATTTGAGTCTAAAATAATCTCTGTCTTAAATGGACACTGAAGAAAATCGGTCTTCAAATGGTCTCTGATAAAAATCAGTCTTTTTACAGGAGAAATAGCTGTAAATGGGTATAAAAACAAAAACTTACTGCTAAGATGTCTATTTCCCTTAACAAAACTTCTATGAACATATTCTCTGAAAATGTTTTTTTTTTTTGTTTTACAAATTTCGGTCATAAACCCATAAATAAACTCCTATGATTACACGAACTCTGAAATATTTTTATAAAAACTGAATTTTGAATTTCTCCCTAAAGAACTTTTTAACAAACTTCTATGAACATATTCTCCGAAAATGGTCTTAATTAAAGATTTCGGTCTTAAACTCTTAAATAAATTTCTATGACTGTATAAACTCTGAAATATTTTCCTGAAACTGAACTCTGAAAAATTATGAATTTTCCTTATAAGAACTCTTAACAAACTTCTATGATCTCAGAAATTATTTTCCCCATAAGAACTCTTAAACTCCTATGATTATATGAACTCTGAAATATTTTCATAAAACTGAACTCTCAAAATTTTTGAATTTCTCCCATAAGAACTCTTAACAAACTTCTAAAATTTCTGAAATTATTTTACTGATAAGAAATCCTTAACAAACTTCTAGGATCTCAGAAATTATTTTTCTCACAAGAAATCCTTAACTCAAAATGAGTGATTTTGAAAACAAACAAAAATTGTCTGTAGAGTTTACCTGGAACCCCTGACATCCTTAAACCCGATTTTTAAAATTAACTGGAAAACCCAAGACTCACACACGATATTAAAAAAAAAAAAAATCGTGTGTGCGGCTTACTCCCTACAACTGACAAACTACCAGCTTGAATATGAGGACGGACTACCAACTGGGATATGAGGACAGGACAGACTTCCAGCTGGGATATGAGGACAGACTACCAGATGGGATATGAGGACAGACTTCTAGCTGGGATATGAGGATGGACTACCAGCTGGGATATGAAGGGCAAACTACCAACTGGAATATGAGGAAAGACTTCCAGCTGTATATGAGGACGGAGTGCCAGCTGGGATATGACGACAGACTACCAACTAGGATAAGGGGACAGACTACCAGCTGGGATATGAGGACTGTCAACCTGCTGGGATATGAGGACGGACTACCAGTTGGGATATGAGGACGGAGTACCAGCTGTGATACGAGGACAGACTTCCAGCTGGGGAATTAGGACAGACTACTAGCTGGGATATGTGGATAGACTACCAGCTGGAATATGATGACAGACTATCATCTGGGATATGAGGATAGACTACCGGCTGAGATATGAGGACAACGTCTACCAGCTGGGAAATGAAGGACGGGGCGAGGGCCAAGTGATCAAATCCTTTGATCAGCTCATCCTCCAATAAATGGGGTGGTAAATGTAACGGCACAATTAAGTGAATTTATGTACTATTGAGACAGTAAGGAATGTACTTATTATATTTAGTATTAAAACGTTCTATCTAAACCACGACCTAACCTAACCTGAGCCGGTCGGCCGAGCAGACATCACGCTAAACTTGTGATCCTGTGGCCCTGGGTTCGATCCCAGCCGCCGGCGAGAAACAATGGGCAGAGTTTCTTTCCCCCTATGCCCCTGTTACCTAGCAGTAAAATAGGTACCTGGGTGTTAGTGAGCTGTCACGGGCTGCTTCCTGGGGGTGGAGGCCTGGTCGAGGACCGGGCCGCGAGGACACTAAAAGCCCCGAAATCATCTCAAGATAACCTTCTTAGTGTATTTTATTGCTTCTTAATTACAATTAGTACTTAACATATTAAAACGTACTGTCCAAACCACGACCTAACCAAACCTTCTTAGTGTATTTTATTGCTTCCTAATTACAATTAGTACTTAACATATAGTTATAATGATGATCCAGTTATATAAAACTTTTAAAACAAAGCTGAATCTTTCAGTAAATTATAAAGTAACTCACTGTATTTTAATATTTTGTATAAAATCTCCCTTGTTAAAAAAATGAAAAAGAAATTCTTTATATTTAAAACTTGTGTATATAGAATTGAACTTGAAAACTTCATCCTAAAATTTTGAGTGTATTAACAGAAAACGAGGATAATATATGGGGAGGTAAATGTAACGTCACAAATAAGTGTATTTATGTACTATTCCTGACAGTCAGGAAATGTACTTATTACATTTAGTATTAAAATGTAATGTCTATTCGGAGGATGCGTTGCCTTGATTGAACTGTAATCTTTCAAAAAGCGAGATCACCACTGTTCCGCCCATCCCATTACTTCAGTTTGAAGTAACTGAAAATACGGTTCAAACAAAATCTAAAACAACACAGAACCGATGCAAAGGCGATAAAGCAATGGCGGTTACCTGGGATCCGAATCACGTTCGTGAAAATCTTTCGATTCATCTTTGGTTGAATCCTCGGAGGAGCCGTTCTTAGGTGACTCCTCGCCCGATGGAGGGCTTCGAACCGGCGGGGAGACGGAGGTGATGTCGAGGATATATGAACGCCACGGTGAGCGGTTTATTAAGTCCTTGATCTTCTCCTTCAACACAATTTGCGTCTCTGCCCGGAAAGAGAATCAACGTAGTTAAGAATTTAACAAAGCGTAAAGGCTGCCTGCACCACACAAGGGTAAGACAGGCAGTTACTATTACCATATAGTAAAATATGGAGTTGCTTGAACTTTATAAGCTCGAAATATGAAGATTTTCTAGACCGTTTATGGTCAAAACAGGGAGTTGCATGCACCACATATGGTCAAAACTGGAAGTGGTTTTCACTAAATCATTGAAGTTGTGAGTTACCTGTTAATATGTATGAGATTTTTTGCATTATAGGGACAAAATAGAGGAACTAATTTCACCGTAAGGTAAATCTAGGCTGTGTTATTCTGTGTGTTTGAACGTGTCCCGGAGAAAGACTAATAACAAGAGTGAGAGAGAACCCGAGTACTGCATTATGTATGCGCTTATTCAAACAAATTACTACAAACCACACAGTCTTGGGTTCCTGTGCTTTAGTACACATTATTTTGTTCGTTGTAGTGGTATATATGAACACATTTAATACTTTCTTCTAATACCACCCTTGTTCTTTTTGTATATATATATATATATACATATATATATATATATATATATATATATATATATATATATATATATATATATATATATATATATATATATATATATATATATATATATATATATATATATATATATGTCGTACCTAGTAGCCAGAACGCACTTCTCAGCCTACTATGCAAGGCCCGATTTGCCTAATAAGCCAAGTTTGCCTGAATTAATATATTTTCTCTAATTTTTTTCTTATGAAAAGATAAAGCTACCCATTTCATTATGTTTGAGGTCAATTTTTTGTTATTGGAGTTAAAATTAACTTAGATATATGACCGAACCTAACCAACCCTACCTAACCTATCCTAACCTATCTTTATAGGTTAGGTTAGGTTAGGTAGCCGAAAAAGATAGGTTAGGTTAGGTTAGGTAGGTTAGGTAGTCGAAACACAATTAATTCATGAAAACTTGGCTTATTAGGCAAATCAGGCCTTGCATAGTAGGCTGAGAAGTGCGTTCTGGCTACTAGGTACGACATATATATATATATATATATATATATATATATATATATATATATATATATATATATATATATATATATATATATATATATATATATATATATATATATATATATATATATATATATATATATATGGTCAAGTGGATTAAGGCGTCTTGTACATACCAGTTGCGTTGCTTCTGGGAGTATGGGTTCGAGTCACTTCTGGGGTGTGAGTTTTCAGTTGCATATTGTCCTGGGGACCATTCAGGCTTGTTCGCATTTGTGTTCCTCACGTGTGCCCCAAAGAATGAGGTGATTTGGTAAAATGCTATGCCCAAGATTACTATCCGAGTGCCGGCGGTGGGGTGGTTCAAATAGCCTCGGCTATCACCTCATTTTGTCCGGTCGTGATGGTCAAGTGGATTAAGGCGTCTTGTACATACCAGTTGCGTTGCTTCTGGGAGTATGGGTTCGAGTCACTTCTGGGGTGTGAGTTTTCAGTTGCATATTGTCCTGGGGACCATTCAGGCTTGTTCGTATATATATATATATATATATATATATATATATATATATATATATATATATATATATATATATATATATATGTATATATATATATATATAAGGGGTCCAAGTAATGAAGAGAGAGTGATGAGCTTCTGTTACTTGACCCAAATGACCAGCTTTTGTCGGTGCAAGCAAATATATAAGGTTCCCCTAGTTTAAGAACTGAACTGCAGGATGCAACCTTCAGCAGTTGCTAAATTCCTTGATATCTGTTTTTTGCTAGGTGAGCAGAGGTAGCAGATGAAAGGAAACGTGCCCAAACATCTCCCTCCGCCTGGGAATTGAACCCGTGACATGTTGTTTGCGAGGGGATTGAGGGAGGGCTTGAGCTCAGGTCACCGGCAGACATGACCTGCCTATCATTCCCTGGATCACGTCAATGTATCTTTGTACCTCTCACATATTATCTAATTTGGTAACAGAGATATATAAATGAATGAAAGCTGTTTAGAGTGATTAAGACACACACACGTGACTCCGATGACTTACCAGGAGCAGCGATGACAGCCGCTGTGAGCAGCAGCGCCGGGAGTGACAAGAAAAGCGTCATCTTGCGACGTGATGCCACATCAACGGTCCAGACACAACTAGCCAGGCCGAGCCAGGCACGCTTATCTAACTCTATGTACCCTAAATGCCAATAATCGCCAGCCCTTTCATTATATAAATCAAAGTTACAATATTCTGAGATCATCTGCAGGAATATTAACACTTTCAGAAACAAATAAAGTTTACGAATAGATATAATTTGTTTAAATGAAAAAGTTGAATACATATTAATTAGGTGTTGGGCTTATTGTCTACCAACCTCTGGAGGGTTATTAAGGCCAAATACCTTACTGACCAGCCAGCAAATTTGGTGGTTTGGCTTAAGGCCTACTAACCTCTGAAGGTTATTAAGGCCACCACAATTCCTTATTGACCAACTAGTACGTTTGATGTTGGGTTTGTGGCCTACGTCCCTTCCTATCCAGTCCGTTGTCATCGTGAGGGGCTTGGTGGACGGCTGCCAGAGTGTGATGCTCCGTGGGACAGTCCTCTGTCCTTTTGAAGCCTGATGCTCCAGCTGCTGTCTTCACAAATTGTTCTAGTAGTCTTTTCCTTTTCCTTATGTTACATTTTTCTCCCCCTCTTCTACTTTCTAACTGTCATTTCCCGCTGACTTTGCCATTCTTGATTATGAATACCAAGCTACTCCTTTGACACCTGACTACCCCTCCTCCGTTCCCCTCCCTCATGGTTAGGGTTCAGCCCCATGCCCCAGTGGTGACCACCTCATCTCCAGGAGTGGCTATATCTCTCATTGTGACAACTGCACCTTTTATCCCATCCCCTCCCCTCTCACTGGGGGTGCTCGGCGCTGACCTCTCCTCAGACACACTTGCAGAATTCCATCCAGTGCTAAAAGGTTTATGCCTTGTTTGGTCCTGCTACGTGGACTAAATACTTTGATCTCAACCATCTGGATTCTACACGTCCTGATGATTTCTTCCTCTATAAACACCTCGTTGATTTGGTGGATGCCTCTATTACTTTTAATCACACCCGCTTTGGTACACATGTCGTTGCTGCTCCTTCTCAGGATGCAGCTTCCCGCTTAGCCACAATGTCCAGCATTGGGGGAGACCCCTGTTAGGGGGGTCTCCAAAAATGCCCAGTTAAATGTCAGTATTGGCACTGTTATCCTTCCCACACCATGTTGCAACTGCTGTTAGAGCCTTGAAAGACTGCTACGAGAGTATTAAACATATCATTGAATCCTAAGGCCATTCTGTCTTCCAGGTTGATACGTTCACTCGGCCCCTTCGTGGTTGTCGTCATCACCTCTTCACGTTGTGAACATCACTTTTGATGGCAAGACCCTTCCGCCTTCTGTAATTTTTGCTGGTGCCAAATACTCCATTCAGGAGTACATTCCCTTTCCAAAACTATGCAATAAGTGCTGGAAATTTGGACATGCTGCTCTCAAATTCACAAGTGCAGTGTCTCTATGCCCAATGTGTGGGGACTTGGATCACTCTAAGACGGAGTGCTCTTCTTCCCAGACTCACTGCCACTGTTGAGGTGACGCCCACACTACCTTCTCCTGCACGTGTATACACTACAAATTGTAGGAAGCCATCCTCAATTTGATTTACCGTGATCGTTTGTTTTTTCCTGAGGCGAGACGCCAAGTCCGCCGTCTCTCCTCTTTCGTTAATACATCATATGCACGTATATTGTGTTCTACCTCTCCACGGCCTTCCCTCCTTTCTCAGTCTCACAACCGGCTTTGGACCCGGACACGCCCATCGACTCCTGCCCCTGCTCCTTTGCGTTCAGAACCAAGGTCGTTCTCCTCCTCCTAGTTCTCCATCTGGTGTTTCTCTCCTTCCTTCCCAGTCTGCCGTGTCTCCTGTGTTTTCTTCCCCGTCTCCCCCCGATCCTTCTTCCCAACCCTATCCCCTGTCTCTTGGCCCTTCACGCCGCCTGTCTATCCAGGCTGTTGTCCATGCTCCCAGCAATCTTCATGTTGCTTGTTCCCGTTCTTCTTCACCTGTTGAGACGATGGAGACCGTCGCCCAGTACGTTGCTGCTGGCACACCTAATCAGGTGTGCCATATGTATATATATATATATATATATATATATATATATATATATATATATATATATATATATATATATATATATATATATATATATATATATATATATATATATATGTATATATATATGTATATATATATGTATATATATATATATATATATATATATATATATATATATAACTGAAAACTCACACCCCAGAAGTGACTCGAACCCATACTCCCAGGAGCAACGCAACTGGTATGTACAAGACGCCTTAATCCACTTGACCATCACGACCGAACAAAATGAGGTGATAGCCGAGGCTATTTGAACCACCCCACCGCCGGCACTCGAATAGTAATCTTGGGCATAGCATTTTACCAAATCACCTCATTCACCTCAATCACCTCAAGTGGATTAAGGCGTCTTGTACATACCAGTTGCGTTGCTCCTGGGAGTATGGGTTCGAGTCACATCTGGGGTGTGAGTTTTCAGTTGCATATTGTCCTGGGGACCATTCAGGCTTGTTCGCATTTGTGTTCCTCACGTGTGCCCCAAAGAATGAGGTGATTTGGTAAAATGCTATGCCCAAGATTACTATCTGAGTGCCGGCGGTGGGGTGGTTCAAATAGCCTCGGCTATCACCTCATTTTGTCCGGTCGTGATGGTCAAGTGGATTAAGGCGTCTTGTACATACCAGTTGCGTTGCTCCTGGGAGTATGGGTTCGAGTCACTTCAGGGGTGTGAGTTTTCAGTTGCATATTGTCCTGGGGACCATTCAGGCTTGAATGGTCCCCAGGCTCATTACCATTCAGTAATGGAATACCATTCAGGCTTGAATGGTATATATATATGTATATATATATATATATATATATACATATATATATACATATATATATATATATATATATATATATATATATATATATATATATATATATGTATATATATATGTATATATATATATATATATATATATATATATATATATGTATATATATATGTATATATATATATATATATATATATATATATATATATATATATATATATATATATATATATATATATATGTATATATATATATATATATATATATATATATATATATATATATATATATATATATATATATATATATATATATATATATATATATATATATTTTTTTTTTTTTTTTATTATAGGGGGTACCACCACTGGTGCAATTATAGGGACCCACAGCCTCAGAGAAGGGAACACAGAGCACTCAGGGAAAAACTTGACATTTAACTCTGAATACGAAAGAGTGTTCACTTCTCCTACCACCCCCTTTTTTTTTTTTATTATGATGTACACTTTATTATGCAAGGTTATACAGTTACATATCTGATTTTATACAAAAAATGAACATTAAGAGGACACAAGAAAAAGTTCGCTTCCTAGAGGCTGTAGATTTCCTCGAACTCCTCCGACGCCGGGCAGGAACCGAGGATGCAGCGGGCATTTCCCCTCTGGATCGCGACACTGAGGCGCTGAAAGAGAAAACTTGCTGCTCTAGGGTCTCTTGTGGTGTCAATGAGCTTGGAACCAAGATCCTTAAGAAACCTTCTTGCACTCTCACCCCATGGGCCTAGGGTCTCAGACCCTATTGGAACGAAATTGTACCTTTGATCTAATTGCCTGTACTTGACTGACTTTTGTTTTTCTCTGTGTGTCGCTGCGGCTCCTGCCGTGCCGGCAGAGAGGGTGATGTATGTCGTTGCCAGGGTGGATACGCAAGTATAGTCCCATGCTAACTGCCTGCCACCCTTCCACGGACGCAGTGTGATTCCGTCTGGTCGGCCAGCAAAGCTAACAGAGTCACGGTTCAGTAGGTTGCGGGGCTCTCTCTCCGCTGGACACTGAGCAGAGGCAAGGCTTCTTTTAATAATGTCGTTGACTTCGTCGTGTCTAGTGTGCCAACCACCCGATTTTCCACAGTGCAGGCCATGCAATCCATATTCGTCAGCATCTGCCTCGCCGCAAATACACCTGTGAACAGTGTGGATAGGGGCAGCAAGGCGGAGAGCGACTGCAATACGGAGCTCCTGCGGATCAAGACGTGTGCCTGTCGCAGACATAGGGACTGCCAGAAGGAAGTCCCCTGCATGGGGAGCCTGCACAGCTGTGAGGCGTGCACGATCACTGGGGGTTGTTGCTGCCTCCAGCAAAGCTGTGGCTTCTTTGTCTACAATGGGGCTGTCCCAACTGGATTGTTTCTTGGCTTTCGGCATGGCTGGTCTGAGTGCTGGGTCTGTCATGGCACCCCATTTTGTGTCGCATTCCGTGTAGTGGGGGTCCTGTATCCCCGCTACATCACTCAGGGTGTCAGGTAGAATTTCCTTAACCAGGTCATCTGATGCTGAGGAGGAAGACAGGAAGGCTGGGACAGCAATTTGGGTGGCGGTGCGGACACCCAAGCCACCGAGCCTGACAGGAAGAGTGGCTTGTTTCCACTGGCATTCGTTGAGGGAGAGGTTAACAACTTTTTCCAGCATGGTCTTCAGTAGGAGGTCATACTCGTCAAGCTTTGGGTTGTTGTAAGATGGGGCGCACCTCAGAAAGTAGGTTAGCCTCGGAAGGGATAGGCATTTGGTGAGGAGATAAAAAGCATCGTGGGCATCGATGTCACCTATTCTGTCTTCCATCCTCCTAAGGTCTGCGATTTTCTTGTCGAGGATCTCCTCAATGGCGTTAGACCCGAGGGGAGCTCCAAGGAGGGTGCTGTTCTCGGCCCTAATGACATGGGCTCCAGGCAAGGCAGACCTTATTCTAGCTACGATGTCTGGGTTGGAGGAGACTACTTCACACTTGGAAGGGTTCAGGACGAGACCCAGGCTTACTTCTTGCTCCCTTATTTTCCTGATATCTGACAAGAGGTGGTCTACGGTGCCAGCTATAGTGCCATCATCCAAAAACCAGATGTTGAACTCGCTGGACAAGCTTTCGGTGATTTCTTTTAAGACTAAGCAGAAAAGAAGGGGAGCAAGAGGATCACCTTGCTGAACACCTTCACATGATCTGATTTCATGTTCACCAAAGAGCAGTTTTGACTCGCCACTGTAGCACGATAGTATGAACGGGTAGAGGGGCCGGAAATGGCGATGTACGGCACAAAGTACTGCATCTCTTCTTACCATGTTGAAGGCATTCTTAAAGTCCAGTTTGAGCAGGGCCTTTTCATCAGAAATGTTTGTGATGTATGCTCGTGCTGCATGGGCAGCCTCTTCACAGCCTTGGGGGATTCCAAATCCTAGCTGGATTGGTTTCAGCAATTCAGCCGCTTGCTGGCTGACAACCCTCGTAGCAGCCTTGGCAATCAGGCGTCGGAGAGTGTTGCCAACAGCGATTGGCCTGATTCCTTCGTCCTTCTTTTTGAGAGCACAGAGGGAGGCACCAAAAAAGAGAGGCCTGATGACCTCAGGTATCTCACCAGCCAGACACATGTTGACGAACCTTGTGAGTTCCATAAGAAGATCTTGTGCAGCATCACCAACCGCAGGATTTAACATTTGCTTGATATGTTGAGGTTTTAACCCTGTAAAGCTGCCTGCTGACCCAGGTGGAAAAGAAAGGGCTGCTTTGTAGACCTCAGATTCACCAACTGTTAATGGGTCTGAAATGGTGTCGGCTGATGGCGGAACGATGTTGTCGCCTTGAGGGGCTCTGGGTGGGTGCTTGCTTTGCAGGGCCCGTGCTGTGGCTGAGGTTCGAGGAGCAATTTTCTCGTCACTGGTGAGGACTCTAATAGCACTTGCGGTATTTCCCTCTTCAATTTTCTTGGTGATTTGTGCTCTGATTTTGTACGTTTCCGGTGTGTTGTTGTTACCATTTCTGCGGTGGGTGTGTTTTGCTCGCAGAGGCAGGCGAACTAGGTTGTCCCCCCTTGGGTATTCATTTATCGCCCTCAGGACCGAGGAAGCAAGTGATTTGTCCCTCCTTGGAGGGACGGTGAGGCATACATTGCCAAACAGAAGGACATTATGCCACGCTTGAATGTTTTCCGGTGCATCATTGACCCTTTTCAGAAGATTACAAAGTTTGGCTGCTGCATTTGGGCGGGCTGCTTTTGGGATGTGTGGTAATGTTCTAGCAGACGTCGCTATGATCGCTTGGGTGAGGTTCTCAGATGAGATTAGGTTAATGGGAGTCTCTTCCCTAACTGTTAATGGCAGCTGGCCATTGCTTCCCTTCGGAAGCTGGTGGGAACCACTGCATCTTTCCTCGTTGAAGGTGTGAAAGCGGATAACACCACCGTTGGAGTTTATGGCGGTGTTTTTGTTGCATACTCGGCAAAAACCTCTTTTAGGAGCAGTTGTTGGCACCTCAAGGCTTGTGGAGTCCTGCCCGACCGCTGGGACCCCTTCCATTTCAACTCGGTTGGCAGAGTTAAACTGTGCATTATTCTATAGAGGGGAGCAAACACACTGGGTCATGGCCAAGCAACTGGGTGTGGAGCCAACAACTGGGTGTGGAGCCAGCAACTGGGTGTGGAGGCATCAACTGGGTGTGGAGCCAGCAACTGGGTGTGGAGGCATCAACTGGGTGTGGAGCCAGCAACTGGGTGTGGAGCCAGCAACTGGGTGTGGAGGCCGCGGCTGGGTGTGGAGGCATCAACTGGGTGTGGAGGCATCAGCTGGGTGTGGAGGCCGCGGCTGGGTGTGGCGGCATCAGCTGGGTGTGGAGGCATCAGCTGGGTGTGGCGGCATCAGCTGGGTGTGGAGGCCGCGGCTGGGTGTGGCGGCATCAGCTGGGTGTGGAGGCCGCGGCTGGGTGTGGAGGCCGTGGCTGGGTGTGGAGGCCGCGGCTGTGTGTTGGCCGCGGCTGGGTGTGGAGGCCGCGGCTGGGTGTGGAGGCCGGTGGGGCGAGGGTCAGCTCAGGTAGTGAGGTGCGGGGGGGGGGGGGGGGATGGGGTCGGTTTGGGGGGGGAGGCGTGGTATCGAGTGGGCTATACACATGACACACAATATACATATATATAATATATACATATATACAATATATATATATATATATATATATATATATATATATATATATATATATATATATATATATATATATATATATGTCGTACCTAGTAGCCAGAACTCACTTCTCAGCCTACTATTCAAGGCCCGATTTGCCTAATAAGCCAAGTTTTCCTGAATTAATATATTTACTATAATTTTTTTCTTATGAAATGATAAAGCTACCCTTTTCACTATGTATGAGGTCAATTTTTTTTTATTGGAGTTAAAATTAACGTAGATATATGACCGAACCTAACCAACCCTACCTAACCTAACCTGACCTATATATATAGGTAAGGTTAGGTTAGGTAGCCAAAAAAAGCTAGGTTAGGTTAGGTTAGGTAGGTTAGGCAGACGAAAAAACATTAATTCATGAAAACTTGGCTTATTAGGCAAATCGGGCCTTGCATAGTAGGCCGAGAAGTGCGTTCTGGCTACTAGGTACGACATATATATATATATATATATATATATATATATATATATATATATATATATATATATATATATATATATATATATATATATGTCGTACCTAGTAGCCAGAACGCACTTCTCAGCCTACTATGCAAGGCTCAATTTGCCTAATAAGCCAAGTTTTCATGAATTAATTGTTTTTCGACTGCCTAACCTACCTAACCTAACCTAACCTAACTTTTTCGGCTACCTAACCTAACCTATAAAGATAGG
This sequence comes from Procambarus clarkii, assembly GCF_040958095.1. NCBI lineage: Eukaryota > Metazoa > Arthropoda > Malacostraca > Decapoda > Cambaridae > Procambarus > Procambarus clarkii. The sequence continues at coordinate 23,814,201 of NC_091194.1, forward strand.
TTAGGTTAGGTTAGGTTAGGTAGGGTTCGTTAGGTTCGGTCATATATCTACGTTAACTTTAACTCTAATAAAAAAATTGACCCCATACATAATGAAATGGGTAGCTTTATCATTTCATAAGAAAAAAATTTGAGAAAATATATTAATTCAGGAAAACTTGGCTTATTAGGCAAATCGGGCCTTGCATAGTAGGCTGAGAAGTGCATTCTGGCTACTAGGTACGACATATATATATATATATATATATATATATATATATATATATATATATATATATATATATATATATATATATATATATATATATATATATATATATGTATATATGTATGTATTAGTATATTTTGGTAGCAGTCTTTCCTGTAGACATATATTATTAAATATGACCGAAAAAGTAAGATTAATAATTCTAACACGAATTGTCTAAATTTTCCTTATATTTCTTTTCACTGTTGATGGTAACTGAAAAATCAATTCTCCAAAATTAATTTTTATTTCTAGTCTGACGCGACAGTTGAACGCTTTTTGTAAAACTTATTACATTTTCAAAGACTTTAGTTTACACACACACAACTATATCTAAACAGAGTTTAAACAGCTTCGATTTTATACCTGCATTTGGGTGAGGTGATATGTTACAACAGTTTTGGATGAGGTGAAAACAAACTTTCAACACAAGACAGAACACGAAACAATGGGTATAATATTTTGTAAGTTAAAGGGAAGAGTGGAAGTAACTGCAAAGGGCCTATTGGCCCATATTTCTCGATGCTTCTATACTGGTGCGGAGTCTTGAAGTGGGTAGAATATAGTTGTGCATTAATTGGCTGTTGATTGCTGGTGTCGACTTCTTAATGTGTAGTGCCTCGCAGATATCAAGCCGCCTGCTATCTCTGACCAAACTAAATTCCAAAGGGTAACGAAGGACACTACAGCCGAATTGAAGGCAAAGGTCAACAAATTGATTGAAACTGTGAACGCCAAGAAATCCGGACTCCACCTGCCAAAGATTATTTGGTGAATATAAGCCTGGATACGCGTATGGAAATGTCAAGACACATAAGCCTGGAAACCCACTTCGGCCAATCATCAGCCAGATACCCACACCCACGTACAGACTGGCGAAGCGACTGAATGGCTTGCTGACTCCTTATGTCTCTTACACCTTCAGCCTGAAGTCTCCAAAGGAATTTGTTGACTTTCTGCGGAGAACACGGGCCACAGGGATAAGAGCCTCGTTGGTCGTAGAATCAGTGTTTACCAACGTACCTGTGGATGAAACAATCGGGATGATAGCGGACAGAGTGTATCGTGATCCGGCCTGTACTCCTCTTGACATACCAGAAAACATTCTAAGGAAACTACTCCAAGCTTGTATTAAAGAGGCACCCTTCTTGAGCCCGGATGGGCACATGTATAAGCAAGTAGATGGGGTCGCCATGGGTTCTCCGCTATGTGTCCTGTTTGCGAACTTCTACATGGGTACCATCGAACAAAAGGTCTTAGTCGACATTAACTTGAAACCGGCCATATACTGCAGGTATGTTGACATCATTTTTACACAGGTACCTGATGTCAGACATCTGCAGGAGCTGAAGGAGGCATTTGAGCGGAATTCTGTGTTGCATTTCACTTACGAGATGGAGAAGGATGGAAAGCTGCCCTTTCTAGATGTAACAGTCATGGAAAAGAGCGGAGGTTTCCACACTGCAGTCTACACTAAGGAAACAAACATAGGAATGTGCCTCAATGCCAACAGTGACTGCCCAGACAGGTACAAGAGGAGTGTCGTTAACGCTTATGTCGACCGTGCTCTCAGCCACAGTTCAGGATGGAAGCAAGTCGATGAAGAACTCTGTAGAGTTAGGAAGATCCTAGACAACAACGGCTTCTCCAATGGTTTCGTTGAAGATATCATAAGAAGCAAGGTGAAACGCCATGCAACCTCTGAAGAGACAACTAACACAACACCTGTAACCCCTATTAGACCATTTTACAGGAACTTCTTTTCCACAGCTCATAAAACGGAGGAAAGGGTCCTGAAAGATATTGTTAATAGAAACGTTATCCCTACAGACAAAAATCAGAAGATACAATTGACGATCTACTATAAAACCAAGAAAACGGCCAACCTACTCATGAGAAACTCTCCAGACACAAAGCAGAACGCTTTAAAAGAGACCAATGTCGTCTATGCCTTCAAATGCCCACTTGGGGACTGTAAGCCTCAAAGAATTCAGTACATAGGCAAGACAACAACATCTCTTTCCAGGCGATTAACGATGCATAAGCAACAGGGCTCCATTAAGGAACATATAATCTCTTCCCACAACCAGACCATCACCAGAGAAGTCTTAACAAAAAACACGGAAATCATCGATAGATACAGCGATAGCAGGCAGCTTGATATCTGCGAGGCACTACACATTAAGAAGTCGACACCAGTAATCAACAGCCAATTAATGCACAACTATATTCTACCCACTTCAAGACTCCGCACCAGTATAGAAGCATCAAGAAATATGGGCCAATAGGCCCTTTGCAGTTACTTCCACTCTTCCCTTTAACTTACAAAATATTATACCCATTGTTTCGTGTTCTGTCTTGTGTTGAAAGTTTGTTTTCACCTCATCCAAAACTGTTGTAACATCACCTCACCCAAATGCAGGTATAAAATCGAAGCTGTTTAAACTCTGTTTAGATATAGTTGTGTGTGTGTAAACTAAAGTCTTTGAAAATGTAATAAGTTTTACAAAAAGCGTTCAAGTGTTGCGTCAGACTAGAAATAAAAATGAAATTTGGAGAATTGATTTTTCAGTTACCATCAACAGTGAAAAGATATATAAGAAAAATTGAGAAAATTCGTGTTAGAATTATTAATCCTACTTTTTCGGTCATATTAATAATATATATATATATATATATATATATATATATATATATATATATATATATATATATATATATATATATATATATATATATATATATATATATATATATATATATATATATTTTTAAAGTTTGTGAGGGTACCATCTCTGGTGCCAATGTGGGGACCCATAACCTCGGAGAAGAAAATAAAAAGTATTCAGAGGAGACCTTGTGGTTTCTCACTGAACACTAGTATTATCTTCTCCTACCACCCCCATTCTTTTGCATGTACACATATATATTTACTTTATTTGAACTTTGTTACAAAAAAGGAGTTACATATGGGTTACAAAGATGGTTATCATAGGTTGTCGAGTATATATATATATATATATATATATATATATTTGCCTAAAAGGCCTAAAATATTTATATTTTTATAAATTTATTTATTTAAATTTATATATTTTTATAAATTTATTTATTTAAATATTTATATATATATATATTGTAACTAGTAGCCAGAATGCAATGCTCGGCCTAGTATGCAAGGCCCGATTTACCTAATAAGCCAAGATTTCCTGAATTTATATAATTTTCAAATTTTTTTCTTATGAAATGATAAAGCTATCCATTTCAATTTGCATGAGTTAATTTTTTTTAATTTGAGTTGAAACTAATTTAGATATATGACCGAACCTAACCAACCCTACCTAACCTAACCTAACCTATCTTAACCTAACCTAAACTAATATCACTAAGTCAATAATATATGTTTATAATATAATATAATAATAAAATTTCAAATAAACCAACTCGAAAATTTTTTTTTTGAAAATAAAGAAAATCTCTTGGCCTTTTAGGCAAATCGGGCCTTGCTTAGTAAGCCGAGAAGTGCGTTCTGGCTACTAGGTACGACATATATATATATATATATATATATATATATATATATATATATATATATATATATATATATATATATATATATATATATATATATATATATATATGTCGTACCTAGTAGCCAGAACGCACTTCTCAGCCTACTATGCAAGGCCCGATTTGCTTAATAAGCCAAGTTTTCCTGAATTAATGTATTTTCTCTAATTTTTTTCTTATGACATGATAAATCTACCCATTTCATTATGTATGAGATCAATTTTTTTTGATTGGAGTTAAAATTAACGTAGATATATGACCGAACCTAACCAACCCTACCTAACCTAACCTAACCTATCTTTATAGGTTAGGTTAGGTTAGGTAGCCGAAAACGTTAGGTTAGGTTAGGTTAGGTAGGTTAGGTAGGCGAAAAACCATTAATTCATGAAAACTTGGCTTATTAGGCAAATTGGCCTTGCATAGTAGGCTGAGAAGTGCGTTCTGGCTACTAGGTACGACATATATATATATATATATATATATATATATATATATATATATATATATATATATATATATATATATATATATATATATATATATATATATATATGCGAACAACCCTGAATGGTCCCCAGGACTGTATGCAACTGAAAACTCACACCCCAGAAGTGACTCGAACCCATACTGCCAGGAGCAATGCAACTGGTATGTACAGGACACCTTAATCCGCTTGACCATCACGACCGGACATAAGGAAGTGATAGCCGAAGCTATTTGAACCACTTCCCCGCCGCAGAGCATTTTATCAAATCACCTCATTCTTTGGGGTACACGTGAGGAACACAAATGCGAACAAGCCTGAATGGTTCCCAGGACTATATGCGACTGAAAATATATATATATATATATATTTTCACGAAATAATTGTTTTTCGACTACCTAACCTACCTAACCTAACCTAACCTAACTTTTTCTGCTACCTAACCTAATCTAACCTATAAAAATAGGTTAGGTTAGGTTAGGTAGGGTTGGTTAGGTTCGGTCATATATCTACGTTAGTTTTAACTCAAATTAAAAATAATGAACTCATACATAATAAAATGGATAGATTTATCATTCAATAAGAAAAAAAAATCGAAAAATATATAAATTCAGGAAAACTTGGCTTATTAGGCAAATCGGGCCTTGCATAGTAGGCTGAGAAGTGCGTTCTGGCTACTAGGTACTACATATATGTATATATATGTATATATATATATATATATATATATATATATATATATATATATATATATATATATATATATATATATATATATTAGAGGGGATCTAAACATTCCCTCTAATGCGTTATGCGTGGTTTCCTCCGAGGCTATGGGTCCCCCTTCTTCCAGCTAGAGGTGGTACTCCCTTCCATTTTTTATATATATATATATATATAATATAATATTTTACTATATAAAGTATGACACTTATTATACAATTGCACAACGTTTCGAACCTACATGGTTCATTCTCAAGTGTTCGAACCTACATGGTTCATTCATATATATATATATATATATATATATATATATAATGAAACATTATATATATATATATATATATATATATATATATATATATATATATATATATATATATATATATATATATATATATATATATATATATATATATATATATATATATATATATATGTCGTACTTAGTAGCCAGAACGCACTTTTCAGTCTACTATGCAAGGCCCGATTTGCCTAATAAGCCAAGTTTTCCTGAATTAATATATTTTCTCTAATTATTTTCTTATGAAATGACAAAGCTACCCATTTCATTATGTATGAGGTCAATTTTTTTTATTGGAGTTAAAATTAACGTAGATATATGACCGAACCTAACCAACCCTACCTAACCTAACCTATCTTTATAGGTTAGTTTAGGTTAGGTAGCCGTAAAAAGTTAGGTTAGGTTAGGTTAGGTAGGTTAGGTAGTCGAAAAAACATTATTTCTTGAAAACTTGGCTTATTAGGCAAATCGGGCCTTGCATAGTAGGCTGAGAAGTGCGTTCTGGCTACTAAGTACGACATATATATATATATATATATATATATATATATATATATATATATATATATATATATATATATATATATATATATATATATATATATATATATATATGCGGAAAATCCACAGAGAAATATGAAATGAGGTGAACGTTTCGGCTTTGTTAAAGCCTTTGTCAACACCAGACTGACTAAGGAGAAGGGAAGGGGGAGGATATATAGGCCGACACCTGACCCAACCCATCCCTAGGGAAGGAATTAGCCAAAAACAGGTATAGCTTAGCTTAGAATGGTCAAAGAGGATTAAGCGGTCAGAGAATAAGGATGAAAGATTAAAGAAAAGCCTCATGAACACACAATATATGAATATACAATTATAATGAAACATTGTAAGCCTCTCTATCAGAGTTGTTTCTTAAACTGTTGTGCAATATTATAACTTAAAAATGGATCAAGTTTATACATACCAGTACTAACATTAAGAAGATGGTGGTGATCGACATATATATATATATAACCACTCATTGGTGGTTCCTTATGCGAGTGGACTTGAAAAATTGTCTCTGATTTTTAAGAAACTTAATATAAATTTGGTGTTCACTAATAGTACGATCAAATCCAATTTAATAAAAAACTCCGCTAGAAGAAGTGGTTAGAGGTGTTTGTTTGGGTTTAAACTGTTAGTAGATAGAGGTATGGGAATTGATTTGGAGGAAGGAGGTAATAAAAGTATGTGTTTGTGGGAGAAAGGAATTGGCAAAACGATCAGGGAAAGAGAAGGTCCGCAAAATAACAATTCACTTAGGGTATATTACACTAACAGTAGAAGTCTAAGAAATAAAATTAACGAATTAAATGCTCTTGTCTGCACAGAAAAAATAGATATTATTGCACTTACCGAAACGTGGATGAATGTAGAAAATAGAGAACTATTAGCTGAATATCAAATATATGGATTTAAACTATTTCACACAGATAGATATATTAGACGAGGAGGTGGAGTAGCCATATATGTTAGGGACAATTTGAAATGTAGTCTCAAAGAGGGAATCAAAACAGAGCCACACACAGAAACTATTTGGATTGAATTAAACGAAAAAGCTAATAATATTATAATAGGAGTAATATATAGGCCACCAAATTTAGACAGAATGGAAGCAAAGCATCTATGGGATGAAATATCTAGAGCATCTAGATCTAACAGTATTTATGTCATGGGTGACTTTAATTTTAGCGGAATAAACTGGTTGAACAAAACAGGGAATAGTGAAGCAGAAGATTTTCTAGAATTAATTGACGATTGCTTTCTTACGCAACACATTAAGGAACCAACACGGGAAAATAATATTTTAGATTTAGTGTTAACTAACAGGGAAACGCAAATTAATGACATCGAAATAGGGAGTGAGCTAGGGAGCAGTGATCACAAAGAAATCAGATTTAGCATAGAATGGAATAGACCAGTAGGAGAAAATTCTGTTAAAGTGCCAGATTTTCGAAAAGCTGATTTTAATAGCCTAAGAAATTTTTTGGGTCAAATTGATTGGAAAGGCTTGGGTATGGGGTGTGGGCCGGTCTTGGAGCGAGACATGAACCCAGCGATAGGTGACTTAAATGGGGATTTCGATGTGGATTCAATATATAACTTATTTAAGAATATTCTAAACAAAGCACAGGAACGTAGTATACCATACAAATTGAATAGATCGTATACTAATGACCCAAAGTGGATAACAAAGAATTTGAAGAACCTTATAGGTAAAAAGAGAGCTTGGTACAAAAGGATTAAAAATGGGGAGGTCACTTTAGAACAGGAATTCGTACAACTGGTTAGAAATGTTAAAAAAGAGATAAGGAAAGCAAAAAGAAACTATGAAGTTCGCATAGCAGGGCAAGCAAAGACAAATCCTAAAGGGTTTTTTCAGTTATATCGTACTAAGACTAGGGAAAGGATAGGTCCATTAAAAACTGAGACAGGTCAAATAACAGATAGTGATGAAGAGATGAGTAGTATTTTTAATAAATATTTTGTATCTGTATTTACTAAAGAGGAACTTAACAATATGCCTTCAGCCGAACAAGTCTATGTGGGTGGGGACGAGGACAGGTTGACGAGTTTAGCAGTTACCAGGGAGGATGTTCTTAAACAAATAGTAAAACTCAAACCAAACAAATCCCCAGGGCCGGATGAAGTGTTTGCTAGGGTGCTTAAAGAATGCAAAGAGGAGCTTTGTGACCCACTGTCAACCATATTTAATAAATCAATAGAGTCAGGCAGAGTGCCAGAGTTTTGGAAAGTTGCTAATGTGATACCAGTTTTTAAGAAAGGAGATAGATCACTTGCGTCTAACTATCGACCAATTAGCCTAACGTCTATTGTCGGAAAGTTACTCGAATCTATAATAGCAAATAAAATTCGTCTTCATCTTGAAAAACATAAATTAATAATTGAGTCGCAACATGGTTTTATAAATGGCCGTTCATGTTTAACAAATTTGTTATCTTTTTATTCTAGCATTGTTGAGGCAGTTGATAGTGGTAAGGATTGCGATGTTGTATACCTTGACTTTAGCAAAGCTTTTGATACAGTGCCACATGAAAGACTGATTAAAAAAATAGAGTCTCATGGTATTGGGGGTGCTATATTAAGCTGGATTAGGGCATGGCTATACCAAAGGAAACAGAGAGTTAGTATAAATGGAATCAAGTCAGAGTGGGAAAATGTTGTAAGTGGAGTGCCTCAAGGCTCTGTCCTGGGACCTCTGTTGTTTATAATATATATAAATGATTTAGATTCAGGTTTGAGTAGCAACTTTTGCAAATTTGCCGATGATACGAAAATCGGTAGGGAAATTAATTCGGAGGAGGACTCACTATCACTTCAAGTTGATCTAGATAGGGTTTTGAAATGGTCAAAGGATTGGCAGATGCAGTTTAATGCTGATAAATGTAAAGTTCTGAGGTTAGGTAATGATGATAGAGTTACAAGATACGAGCTAGATGGTGTTGTGATTGCGAAGTCGGATTGCGAAAGGGATCTGGGAGTTATGATTAGTAAGAATTTAAAACAAAAGGATCAATGCATAAATGTTCGTAATAAGGCAAATCGGACACTTGGATTTATTAATCGCAGCGTTAGTAACAAGACACCTGGTGTGGTTCTCAAGCTATATCTTGCTCTAGTTAGGCCCCATTTAGATTATGCAGTTCAGTTTTGGTCGCCATATTATAGAATGGATATAAATTCACTTGAACGTGTCCAGCGTAGGATGACTAAGTTAATTCCCCAAATTAGAAATCTTTCATATGAAGAAAGATTAACAAAGCTTAAGTTGCATTCACTGGAAAGGCGAAGAGTTAGGGGTGACATGATAGAGGTTTACAAGTGGATGAATGGACATAACCGGGGGGATATTAATAGGGTATTAAAAGTATCAACACAGGACAGAACACGAAACAATGGATATAAATTGGATAAGTTTAGATTTAGGAAAGACTTGGGTAAATACTGGTTCAGTAACAGGGTTGTTGATTTGTGGAACCAATTGCCGCGTAACATTGTGGAGGTGGGGTCCCTCGATTGTTTCAAGCACGGGTTGGACAAGTATATGAGTGGGATTGGGTGGTTATAGAATAGGAGCTGCCTCGTATGGGCCAATAGGCCTTCTGCAGTTACCTTTGTTCTTATGTTCTTCTTATGTTCCCCTGATACAGCAGGTTGTGTGTATTCGATTCCCTGCAATGATTGTGATTCTGTGTACCTTGGACAAACAGGAAAGTCCTTACAATTGCGGTTGTCACAACATGCTTATAGTATTAGAACTGCCCAAACGTCTAATGCATTGTATCTACATACGAGTTTATGCGATCACAATATTAACTGGAATGGGGCAAAAAGCATTACCAATTGTGGGGATTTCGTGGAACGGAATTTGATTGAGTCTGCTCTAATCAGTCAGTGTCCAATTCTTCTTAACGTTAGTACTGGTATGTATAAACTTGATCCATTTTTAAGTTATAATATTGCACAACAGTTTAAGAAACAACTCTGATAGAGAGGCTTACAATGTTTCATTATAATTGTATATTCATATATTGTGTGTTCATGAGGCTTTTCTTTAATCTTTCATCCTTATTCTCTGACCGCTTAATCCTCTTTGACCATTCTAAGCTAAGCTATACCTGTTTTTGGTTAATTCTTTCCCTAGGGATGGGTTGGGTCAGGTGTCGGCCTATATATCCTCCCCCTTCCCTTCTCCTTAGTCAGTCTGGTGTTGACAAAGGCTTTAACAAAGCCGAAACGTTCACCTCATTTCATATTTCTCTGTGGATTTTCCGCATAAAATGATCAGTGTTTTGTGATCGTCAATTGCATATATATATATATATATATATATATATATATATATATATATATATATATATATATATATATATATATATATATTGCAACCCGTTCTCGCAAATTTAATAAGTCAATATTGACTTATTAGTTGCGTGCATAGGTGACATACTACACATAATAGTTTCCCTTGAAAAGTTTCATAGAAAACCCCGACCTTACCTAACCTACTTAATATGTTAAAATAAGCATCTTATAGCTTTGTAATTACAATTGTTACTTAACCTATTATAGGTATAGGTTAGGTAATAACTTAACTTAATATAATAATAATAATAACTTATATAATAATAATATAACTTATATAATAATAACCTATAATAATTTATACTTAACCTATTATAGGTATAGGTTAGGTAATAATTGTAATTACGAAGCAATAAGATGCTTATCTTAACATACTAAGTAGGTTAGGTAAGGTCGGTGTTTTCTATGAAGGTTTTCACGGGAAACTATTATGTTAAGTATGTCACCTATGCACATATTTAATAAGTCAATATTGACTTTTTAAATTTGCGAGAACGGGTTGTATATATATATATATATATATATATATATATATATATATATATATATATATATATATATATATATATATATATATATATATATATATATATATATATATATATATATATATATATATATATATATATATATATATATATATATATATATATATATATATATATATATATATATATATATATATATATATATATATATATATATATATATATATATATATATATATATTATTAAATATGACCGAAAAAGTAAGATTAATAATTCTAACACGAATTTTCTCAATCTTTCGTACATTTCTTTTCACTGTTGGAGGTAATTCAAAAATCAATTCTCCAACTAGACTAGAAATAAAAATGAATTTTGGAGAATTGATTTTTGAATTACCTCCAACAGTGAAAAGAAATGTACGAAAGATTGAGAAAATTCGTGTTAGAATTATTAATCTTACTTTTTCGGTCATATTTAATAATATATGTCTACAGGAAAGACTGCTACCAAAATATACTAATATATATATATATATATATATATATATATATATATATATATATATATATATATATATATATATATATATATATATATATATATATATATATATATATATGTCGTACCTAGTAGCCAGAACTCACTTCTCAGCCTACTATGCAAGGCCCGATTTGCCTAATAAGCCAAGTTTTCCTAAATTAATATATTTTCTTTATTTTTTTCTTATGAAATGATAAAGCTACCCATTTAATTATGTATGAGGTCAATTTTTTTTTATTTGAGTTAAAATTAACGTAGATATATGACCAAACCTAACCAACCCTACCTAACCTAACCTAACCTATCTTTATAGGTTAGGTTAGGTAGCCGAAAAAGTTAGGTTAGGTAGGTTAGGTTGTCGAAAAACAATTAATTAATGAAAACCTGGCTTATTAGGAAAATCGGGCCTTGCATAGTAGGCTGAGAAGTGAGTTCTGGCTACTAGGTACGACATATATATATATATATATATATATATATATATATATATATATATATATATATATATATATATATATATATATATATATATATATATATATATATATATATATATATATGCGGAAAATCCACAGAGAAATATGAAATGAGGTGAACGTTTCGGCTTTGTTAAAGCCTTTGTCAACACCAGACTGACTGAGGAGAAGGGAGAAGGGGGGAAGATATATAGGCCGACACCTGACCAACCCATCCCAAGGGTTGGTCAGGTGTAATTAACCAAAAACAGGTATAGCTTAGCTTAAAATGGTCAAAGAGGATTAAGCGGTCAGAGAATAAGGATGAAAGATTAAAGAAAAGCCTCATGAACACACAATATATGAATATACAAATATAATGAGACATTGTAAGCCTCTCTATCAGAGTTGTTTCTTAAACTGTTGTGCAATATTATAACTTAAAAATGGATCAAGTTTGTACATTCCAGTACTAACATTAAGAAGATTTGGACACTGACTGATTAGAGCAGATTCAATCAAATTCCGTTCCACGAAATCCCCACAATTGGTAATGCTTTTTGCCCCAGTCCAATTAATATTGTGATCGCATAAACTCGTATGTAGATACAATGCATTAGACGTTTGGGCAGTTCTAATACTATAAGCCTGTTGTGACAACCGCAATTGTAAGGACTTTCCTGTTTGTCCAAGGTACACAGAATCACAATCATTGCAGGGAATCGAATACACACAACCTGCTGTATCAGGGGAGTTTTTTATTAAATTGGATTTGATCGTACTATTAGTGAACAAATTTTGGGGAAAACAATATTAAATCCGGCTCGTTTTGTCATTGACACCAAACTGGTGACTGCCAGGTTCTTTTTATGGAGGTGGAGAATCCACGCTTTAAATGCATGCATGATACATTTAACTAACAACAAATTACTGACCGATCAGTTCCAGACCATTCATTAAAATTAGCCACTCTAATTACATTGGGTTCCAGATTTTTGAGCTTGTAAAATGCAGTTTATACCATTTTTGGTACAAGGCACAGAAGATGCACTACAACGATATTATAAAATTGGTGCATAGTGATAGAGTTTTATTTTTCAAATGGATGGGGTGGATGACATCCACGAGGAAATGGTGGGGGGGGGAGCCCCTTAAGTCATAACTTCCCTACAACTCACCCCTTGAATGACCCCAGCAGTAAGGTAATTTTAGGACTTTTAAGGTCTGAAGTTTCAGACCGGCACATCCTCAAGGTAGTGGCATTGAACAACTCCAATTCCATTACTGTTAAGGGTATCCCTCGTGCAGCACAAAGATCATATACTCATAGGCATTTTAAAGACACCCTAGATAGTAATGGGGAGGTGGACTCTTTTCAACATTCACAAATTAGAAATGTGTGTGTGGGGGTGGGGGGCAGATGGGTATCACTTTGAATACTAAGTGTGGTTTAAGTGCCTTTGATGATAAGCGCTTTTACTTAAATAAACACACTAGCCTAGCTTATGGTCACGCAGACATCATGGTAGAATTCCTCCCCCAATACATCAGCCCAATAAATGGACAGCAGCGATGACCCAGAGGAAGAGGAGGATCCTGAGGAAGACCTCGACTCCACCTTTAACACACTGTAGGATGACTCATGATCAAGTCAGGGGGACGAGGAGGAGGTGAAGGTGGGGCAACTCACCACAGATTTATGGTGAAGGAGCCGAGCCCTTGTCAGTCGCTACTACGTGCATGGTGATCAACTACTGTGTGAAGACTTGTAATTTTATAATAAAGACATGATTAAGGATTTATGTTCTTTGGTAATAATTTTATAAAACAGATCAGTATTTATTTTACCCCATACCCTATTTAAGTATTGTATGGCTATTGTCACTTGAATGAGAGGGTGAAAAAGGTGAAAGCAGTGGGTGGGGGTGAATGGGGAAAGTCCCACCCCTCTTTTAATATAGTAACTTTGAGTGGGGAAGTGTTCCTTTAACTCCCTCGGTAGGAGGGTACTGCCAGTCTGAGTACTTACACAGCCTCAGGGGGTGGTTATCCTTAGATAGACCTCCCACTCACCTACACAACAACAACACCATTAACAATATCATATGGAAACTGCCCTTACAGTACATTCTGCTGGCAGCTACAGGCAAGCCCATCTTAAATCTACTGGACCTTTCTTTTTTGTTACCATGATGCACGACTGGTTTACCCTCAGGGTGTCGTTATCCTTGAACAGACCTCCCGCTCACCTATACTACAACACCCGCCTTACAGTACGTCCTAGTGGCCCCTACAGTCATCCCATCTCCGTTTTGGTGGACGCTACAGGCTTCTTCGCCTCCATTGACTTCAAATCACATCATTACCACACTTTCACCCCTAATCATTGGGTACATTTGCTGGCTGCTACTGGCTATAATTTCTCTACTTAAGTCACATCGTAAACAATATCATTCGCGGAGTGATTTTGAAACCTACATAACTGAATCTGACTCAAGTCAGCCTAACCAATGGGGATTTATGCGTCAAAATGCTATGTACTGTTCGAGAGGACAAGTTAAATGGGTTTCATGTAAATACCTTTCCATAATCAGCAAGGCTAGCCATATTACTCCATTTTGTTGAGGTGGAGAAACACCCACATTTTGCTCACTTATGATCCTCATCGGACAAAACAACGGGTACTGTGAAAAGTAGCAACTCACAAACATACACGTTTTTTGTGGTTAGGTGGTTGGCTTCGGTTCGTACGTTTTAATACGACATATGTTATTCGTTATGGCAATTCTAGAGAACGGGTTGAACCCAAACATACCACAGTGACTGAAATATGTAAGGCAGTAGTAAACAAATGATATAATTAATACGTAAGGTAATTTTGAGGAGAAACACAAAGCCATTACAACTGTACAGCAGGCGCAATGGATATGAAGATGAGGATCTGAAAAAGGACGGAGGAAACGAATGGTACCCAACCACTTTGACCATTTGGGATTGAACGCCGACTTTGAAGAACCAAGGTCGTTGCTGTACCATCCAGTCCAAGTGCTCGGGTAGGGTGACCTTTATTATAGCGGCCGTGACAATGGAGTGAGCACCACCCAGATTGATTGGTAAACAACCTGGTTTTGTAAAAGTGTTTGCATAATATGCGGGATTGTTCAGCAATTGGTTTTCAGTGTTGTACACAATGAGGCTGTTTGCGCTAAGCTGGCCTCAAGCAACTCGAAGAAATGGTATAATCTTTACAAAGATATTTAATGTTATTCCTGTGCATGTTTTGAAAAAAAGACAATCTCAAATTTGCTGAGCGAGATGAATTCAGTGTACATAGGACTACAAGTGTACAACAATGTTTTGGTATACACCGGACTACTTGTGTACAACATTGTTTGTTGACTTAATAGAGGTTCTGTTCTTCGATAAGTTGAGTGTTTGGGGGAAATTCGTCTGTTTTTGACGAATTACAATTTTTCTTGCCAAGAATTATCTGATGATCAACATGTTGATTTGTTGGGCTTTTATTATTTATAGATTTCTCCTCACATTTAAATGACTAGAACTCTAAATTACAATCATCTTGTAAAAAACTTGAAGTTAAGTTTAATAACATAAGAGCCTTTGTAATCAAACTGAAACATTTTAAACGTGACGTTGACAATAACAGCTTAATATTTGTCAAACCTAAAAGAAGTCAGATTTTGAAATGTATGAGAATATAGACGCGCAGAGTTTCAAATGCAATTTAGAAGAATCATCAGTACAACAACTGAACTATGTTAACTATTTTCATTTAGAGTAACTTAATTGTGGTCATTTGGAGTAAATGCAAAATTCATAAAGTGTTCAGTTAGTGTAACATTAGTCAAATTGAATTTGAAATGTCTGGAGAAAAATGTCTGGAGTTATCAAAATGTCTGGAGGAAATTCCTGGAGTTATCAAAATTAATTTTGATAACTTTTGAGATGCAAGTGATTTGCAAGTCAGCTCAATTTAGTGGCAAAAAGTTTTCGACTTCAGTGAGGAACTTTTTCAAGTGTAAATATATAAGTTCACATTTTCAAAGATGCTTATTAGGAACAATTCTATTTATAAATGGGAATTTTTGAATGACTTAAAACAAAATATTTTCAAGGGGCTTTCTGAAATACTTTCATTTCTTTCAATCTCTGTCTTCATTGTAAAATAATAAAAACACGTAGATAAGGTACATTGTCATTGTTACTAATAAAGTAAAATTACTTCCTGTGAATTACTAGTTGGTAACTATGTGTAGTACCTAATGCTATTCACTTTAATACAACAGAGAAGTGTTGTTGCTTATCTGGATACACTTCAAACACTTTCATGCATTTTGTTCTCTACAGTCACGTGAGACAACTTTGTAGATTATCTTCAAGTTGAACAAAGCTTTCTATAAGGTCGCCAACTTGGACGCACGTACTTTACAAGTTCGCCAAGTTGGGCTATGCTCTATAAGGTCGTCAAATTTGGCCACGTCCTCTGTAAGTTCGTCAAATTTGGCCACGTCCTCTGTAAGTTCGTCAAGTTTGGCTATGCTCTCTGTAATTTCGCCAAGTTGGGCCCCACTTTCTGTAAGTTCGTCAAGTTGGGCCATGATCTCTGAAAGTTCGTCAAGTTGGGCTACGATCTCTGAAAGTTCGCCAAGTTGAGCTACGCTCTCTGTAAGGTCGACAAGTTAGGCTACGCTCTCTATAAGGTCACCAAGTCTGACAAAAGCTCAATAAAGTTGCCAAGTTAGACACATGCTGTGTTTAAGATGGCCAAATTGGGCCTTGCTCAGAAGCACCAGGAGGCTGCCTATAACAACAATACCATGATTCGGAATGTTCAGCCTCTGTTGAAAAAATGTAAAAACCGCCAAAGATTAAAAAAAAAATGTAGAGGTTCATAAGTACTTGCGTAACTGCTTGTTGACTCTGACCCATATAGTTTAGTTCATTTATTATGCACCCCATACCACCCATCCTGTGGGCGGTAGTGGAAAGGGTTACAGAGGCACATAACGGGCTCAGGGACTGAACCCCACAATTCACTGAGCTAAGCAAGTTACAATCTTGATGAGCTATTTAAAAAATTCAGTGCACATCGTCGCATAAGCAATGGGCTCGAGATCGATCACAAGTACAGTACAGTCTCTAAATTAAGCAACAACATATGTTGAGAGCTAGTGTCACAATTGATATGTTTATCCTGCACACAGCCCCCCCCCCCCCACCTCCCTCCAATTCCAGTGGGCAGCGGTGGATAGGTTACAGTCACCCACAATTACATTCTATAACAAATGTTCAAGAAATATGTAAATATTTCATTTAAAATGATCTGCTACCAGAAATTTTAGCCAAATATCTCCACCAGTTTTCTAACTGTAGGTTATATAGGTTCTAAGTTTGTCAGTTACAAAGTTGAAAGTAGGACCAACTTTTCTAATTTGAAAAATAGATTATTTAATTTAAAATATTAACCCTTATGATACGGTATGTAAATTTAGGACACTCGTACTTGTCGTTTCTAGTAGTATCTAAATTATCTTTTATTTATTTATTTATTTATTTATTTATGCACATACAAGAATGTGCATAAGGAATGTGAGGATACAAATATGGTAATTACAGTCTTGTAAAGCCACTAGCACGCGCAGCGTTTCGGGCAGATTAAGGAGATCTGTAAGGAGAAGGAAGGCAGCTGTGTTCTGTCTGTGTAAGAAACTAGGTTTGTTGTAGGGAATTATTCAATATAGTTTCACATAGACATGGGAGTTTGGAAAGTTTTGAGTCAGATGGTACTTGACCTGAAAAGCAGAGGAAAAGGTTATCTCTCCTGGGATTAGCAGTTAATATTACAAAATGGCCGGTGCCTTTGTCTTGAGCAACGTATAATGAATTATTTTACAGAATTCAGTAATTTAGAGAAATTCAAGTCTTCATTCAAATTGTATTCAATAATATGTCCAAGAATCATTCTCAATTGTCAAAATAATGAGTAAGTCACCGTCAGTGACGCCACTAGGAGAGAACTAGCCTCTGAAGCGGATCAATTTTGGCGACCCTGGGTCAAGGGTCACCAAAGTCTTCCATATTTAGTAATTTTCAAAGGACAAATAGCCATATTGTAATTGGAAATAGCCTTTCCCTAAGATGTCTATGCAATTACCTTCAGTTTAAAAGAGTTAAACCATCTGGGTTGTTCATTACAACAGAGATTAGTTGTTCAATTTGAACCCTGCTTAGTAATCTTGGTAAACCTGGCGGAAGAATACCCTCTAGCTCTGACTAGCTGTGAGCAAGGCAGAGCGAGAGAGAATCAGTGTGGACTAGGCCAGCGACTGGGGAGGGCGATCATCTCACCTCTCCAACTAGATCAGAACATCAGCTGGTCGTATTAAGAGGTATAGTTGTTACGGTTTTGTATAGGGAAATAGTTCATTTCATGCCTCGATAGGGAGTGTTAAGGTATAGAGAGTGATATTTCATTTAGCTGTTGTTTAGACCTTGCATTAATAAATAATTAGCTTGTTATTTGTATTTTATTATTTCCATTTCATGTTTCTCGTGTCCTTGTCACGTGGTCTCCACGAGTCCGAGTTTTAGTTGGGCCGCAAGCCTAACAAAGTTTAAGAGAACATCTATCCCCTTATTTGCTATAATTCCCACACTTAAAGTAGCTTCATCCCTCATTTTCCAAGTAATCTGGGGATCAAGACACAAGGCTTTAATGATTGATTAATCGGTCCAGACCCCGATTAATTGATGCTTCTGGTTAATGGTCTGGTGGTGGCAGCAGATGGAGATCCGTGAGTTTGCCAGGAGTCTAGTACCACGTCGCGAGGCTGTAGAATCTTAGCGGAGTGAACGGCTAAGACCACGTAGCGTGGGATTCGGCTAGAGTAGCTCTCTGGTCCCATGGTAATTAAGTGAACAAAATAGAATACGGGCAGGGGTAGGGTGAAGGTAAGAGTCGATACCCCCCATCCCCGTGTTACATCTGAAGGACTATGGCTAGGGTGCCAACCTCTCCTCATTTTGCCTAAGTTACCCTTATTGTTTTGCCTTGCCATAACCATGGTTTTCATAAAACTGAAGAGTGATCCTAGACTATTTTGGTAACGTATTTATGCTTAGAGACAGTAATGTCAGTTATAAGTTACACAACACAATTGTTTAAGGCAGTGTAGTAATTTATAGTACATACTGACGAACATTTATGCAGGACATGTCTATAATAACATTCTCTGCCTCCACCCTCCTTAGCAAGTAAGCAAACTCACTACCTCTTCACCACTCGTTATGGAGTAACTGAACCTCAGAGAACTTGATCCTTCTGGAAAAATCTTGATGCTTGGTTATAGCATTCCCCCATGTACTTCATAACAATCTATATGTAACGGTTTCACAAACACATTCATCCTAAATTTTTAAAATAAAACACTCAGGACAGGAAATCTCAGAAATCTGGATAAAAGCAAACGTAGTCCTAATATTAAAATAGGGGGAGAAATAGGAGGTACTATTTGGTACCTCCTATCTCATTTAGTTAGCAGACAAACCAGTGACGCTGACAAGTATTTCGGGTAGTGCTGGAGACAGTAAACAGGTTGAGATAGTGAAGCACCTGTTAAGCATAAAATTTATAACGAAAGAGCAAATATGGGTTTAAAAGGGGAAAATTATGTCTTGGCCAACTTAATTGACTTATATGACAGGGTTACTAATATGCAGCAAGAAAACAAAGACTGTGGAAACTATAATTTTCTAGATTGTCAAAAAGCATTTGACACTGTTCCTGATTAGTGACTGATGTACAATATGGAGACACAAACAGGGATAATTACGGACACACAACTGGGTAATGGATTATCTGAAAAACTGAAAATAAATAGTCAAAGAGAAGTGCCAAGCTGGAGGAATGTAACAAGTGGGGTCCTCCAAGACTTGGTCCTCGGACCAATTCTGTTGCTTATTGATGTGAACGATCTACCCGAGGGATTGAGCTCAGACATGTCAATGTTTGCACACGATGCACCGTTATTGTGGAATGTAAAAAGAGTTGAGGTCTCAGAAAGTTACAGGAGGACCTCGGCAAACTCCAGGAGTGGGCAAACAAATAGTTTGCTGGAATTCAGTCTTAACAAGTGTAAGTAATGAGGATGGGAAAGGGGGACGGAGACCAGGCGACATCAACACCATAAGGGAAATGCAACTATAGGAGTCGGAGATATAAAAGGATTTTGGAGTGTATATAATTCGAAATGTAAAATCAATACCAAAGGCATACATAGGCCGAGTAGCATCAGCAGCATATGGGACGCGGGCAAACATTAGGCAATCGCTTAGAAATCAAATTGAGAACTCTGTCAGCAATCTAATAATACTGGAATATGGAGCACCAGGTTGGATTCCGCACCTTGGGAAACTTAAAACAAAAACTGAGACAGTACAGAGGTTTGCAGGAAGATTAGTGTCGAGTTAAGAGAACTAACCTTAGAAGATCGGTTAAGGGAACTAACTCTCACAACCCTAAAGGAGACAACAAACGGGGGATATGATTACAACATATAATATACTGAGCGAATAGACAAGTACAGCCGTTAAGTCTATAGAAACTAGGACGAGCAGACATACGAGGAAGCTGGAAACACAAGTGAGTCTAAGAAATGTAAGGAATTACGCGTACCCTGTGTGGCTGGTTGGATACAAGTAGAATGCACTAAACGAAGTGGTGGAAGCCACACCTTCGCCTAGAACTTTAAGGCAATACTCGACAAATAACTCTAACGTCAAGATAGTTTAGCTATAAAGCAACAGGCACAACAAGGGTAGTATGCGGGGTATAAAGAGCTAGAGCTCATTGGGCCGAAGTCAGTGTTAGGGAAGAGCACTCACTTCGGGCGCTGCAAGTGATGGCTGCTGGATGCTATTTATCAAGCATAACTTCCAACACAAATGCTAAGCGCAACACTATTTTGGTTCTGTGCATGACCGATGTGTCAGCAAATTCCAGGGGGGGGGGGGGGGGTGTTTCAATGGTGTACTCACCTAGTTGTGCTTGCACGGGGTTCAGCTTCGGCTCATAGGTCCCGCCTTTTAGTTCTGAACAAAGTCCAGGACTAAAGTAAACTCCCAGTGTAAATACGTTAACAAGTGGGGTGTATATTATCAGGGGGTTGGGGGATCTTAAAAACTTGATACTGAACTTTACTAACTTTACTCCTGGCAAACAGAGACCTCAACCATTCCTGATAAAATAAGATCAACCGCTGCAACTAACCTGCTGCTGTCGTCAGTCAATCAGTAATGGACACAGCAGTGCACATAATGAGTTGGAAGATCACCCTATAATCGTTGTATACTCGGAGAGGGGTTCAACTTCATCTTTATTTTGGGGAACGGCTCCAATTTGGCTAATTGGTCATGGATACACACCTTGTCGTGCCGCCGTGACTTCCGGCGCACGACAGGGCACATAATACATATACGGCGGCACATAATACATATACGGCGGCACATAATACATATACGGCGGCACATAATACATATACGGCGGCACATAATACATATACGGCGGCACATAATACATATACGGCGGCACATAATACATATACGGCGGCACATAATACATATACGATGGCACATAATACATATACGGCGGCACATAATACATATACGGCGGCACATAATACATATACGGCGGCACATAATACATATACGGCGGCACATAATACATATACGGCGGCACATAATACATATACGGCGGCACATAATACATATACGGCGGCACATAATACATATACGGCGGCACATAATACATATACGGCGGCACATAATACATATACGGCGGCACATAATACATATACGGCGGCACATAATACATATACGGCGGCACATAATACATATACGGCGGCACATAATACATATACGGCGGCACATAATACATATACGGCGGCACATAATACATATACGGCGGCACATAATACATATACGGCGGCACATAATACTCTCCATGTTTGGGTTGATCTCCTAATTCCCCTTCGTGATATTACTGTTCGCTGCCAACCGATCTGAAAACGTTTCTCTCTCCCTCTCTAGAAAGCCTCATCAGGACAAGAGTAAAAATCAATTGTCTACAGACAAACATTTATTAAAAAAAAAATGTACAGAAATAAAGTAATACAACAGAACAGTATCATAGAATTCTACAAACCGGTCAAACTTATAATACCAGTTTTATTCCACATAAACCGCACTAGGCATGCTGCTCAGTTCTCGCCCTCAGCCTTTCGTCTTCTCATTGCTTGTGACTAGGTAACTTGCATATAAGAATACCTACAACAAAATACTATAATAATTTTCTCACATTATATTGCGTCACTCACGCCATATGCATTCAAGCACTCGCTCAAACATATAATGCGTCCATACAATTCTCTGTTCTACGTCCAAAGGCCCACAACTAAGAACATCTGTCTGGGTTCTCAAAATCAGGTACGTATTCCTGCAGTCTCTTCAATATCTGCTACTACTTGAAGTCCCACTCAATGCCTCTCAAGTTCTTCTATGCGGCTTCGCCAAAAAAAAAAAAAAACGTGTAAATTCACTACACTCGAAGTTCCATACTACCACTGAAGTTCTGATCTACTTCTGAAGTTCAATTCCATACTAGAAGAGCCTCCATATAATCTTTACCAGACACGAAGCTCCTCCACGAACTTCTCCCCAGACAAGTAAGTAATTATCAAAAGAAGGCACCAAACCGGGAAGGCTATGTAGCACCATCAAATGTGCGGGATAATCAGAGGGCGCTAAATATCACCAAGGATGCCAATACGAGAACAGAAACGCATAAGTCGAACAATATCAAAAGTATCTGATTCACCAAGAATTCTATTGAGGGACAAGTGACCGCGAGGAACGGTTGGAAAGCAAGACACACGCTCGTCCTGGAAGTCAAGACATTCAACAAGGATATGCACAACGGTAAGAGGGACTATGCAATTTGGACAATAGGGAGCTGGGCGGCGCTCCATTAAGTGACTGTGAGTTAAGCGAGTATGGCCATAAGGCAACCTCACCAGAGCCGTTTCCTATCGCCGGTTACGGTGGCAGGAGGAAGACCACTGGGACACACAATGCTTAAGAGTATGCAGTTTGTTACCAACAACAGAAGAACAGCAACCCTGCCAACGGGCAAGGATAGAGAAATAAATAACCGGGTAAAAGTCAGAAAAAGGAAAACCTTTACGGGAAATGGGACAAGAGAGGATAGCCTCTTTAACGGCAGCATCCGCACGCCCATTTATTTATTTTTTTTTTTAATTTTGCCCCGAGGGGCGAGTTTATTGGGCAGCGCCACTCATCTTGTGAGTGGACACACCGCCATAGCAGCATGTACAACACTCCCCAATAGGAAGAAAACCCGCTGGGTTGTTCATCCTGTCACTTGTACCCAGACACAGCTGGGACTTGCTTAACTGTCTCAAGTGAACAGCTCCTCAAACAAGAAGATTAACATCTATCAACCCTTAAAAGCTTACGTTATCTTGCTGGTGCAAAATGGGGAAATCTTTTAAGAACAGCATCAATATTTGACAAATAGTGTTTTCCTAACTCAAACAATGTGGGGTTTATTATTCTACACATATGTCTGATATCTCTCAGGTGTTCACATTCACGTAGATAGTGGTCAAGGCGGTGTCCATCACTCTCACCACAGATTCTGCAACTTCGCTGATCAACTGTTGTTTCCATTCCATATCTCCAAGGATATTTGTATCCAAGACGGATTCTTGCTATTACTGATTCTCTCCCTCGTCCTCCTCCTCTTCGGCCATAACGATTGGGATTGCCAGCTGCAACCATGTTGTACCATCGTATAGATTCACTGGTTTGTGCTTCTATCCTCCTTTCCTCAGTTACCTTGTCACGGTGATGTTGCCTGACAATACCTCTAATTTGTAGTAGAGTCTTGGGTATGAAGTATTCAATATGGTCTCCTTCAGCGCCTTCAGCAGCCAGCACCTCTGCTCGTTCATTCCCACATATTCCAACATGGGAGGGGATCCACAGAAACTTGATGACTCTTCCCTGATTGGTAAGTACTCTCACAGCTCTCTTAATTTCAGCGACTATTGCAAGATTTTCTGCCCGATTTTTACTTAGGCTTTGCAGTGCTGCTTTTGAATCGGTGCAAATCACTGCACCGTTAGTGTTCCGTTCAAGAAACCTTAACGCCATAACAATGGCAGTTAGCTCTGCTTGCATTGAAGAGGCATAGTTCTCAATACGTGCTTTTTCTTCATTTCTGCGTTGGAAAGTATTATCCTTGATTACCGTGTATGCTGCACCAGCCCTGCCATTGACAGGATTAGATGACCCGTCAGTGTAGATTTGATCTAGTTCATCTCCGGCTTCTTTATAAATTTCCCATTTCATGAGTCTCCCCTTGACACCCATGCATGCAAGCTCGTCCAGGATCGTAATCCCCTGTGCTTTGTCAAAGGCTCCTTTGATGTCAACAAATACAGAGTACCTAGCCGTGTCATTAGCCAAGTAATTAACTATACAATTTGCTGTGCTCCGTCCTTTAACAAATCCATTGACCCCCTCCCCTAACCTGCCTATTTTGTGCAACAGTCGGTTTAGGATGATCCTTTCAAGCATCTTGCAAGTGCATGACACGACATGCATAGTAGGGTGTATATACTGACTGATAGGTCTGTAATTACCAGGCCCATTTAAAATAACACCAATATGGCTGGGAACCCAGCAAAACTCTACGGATTTAAATTTACTAGAGATAAGAAACAGCCAATGTTGAATCTCGACGACTACCGGATGGACAGGATTACAGGACCCGAGAGCCATAAGGGCACTACGAGAGTCAACAAAGGAGGAGTGACAACGAGAAAGCAGGAGACGGAGAGCATCTCCGTCAAACACCAGCAAGGATGATGGGACGACACTTGCCCTCTGGTGTTCCAAAATGATGCTACTCAATGCCGTTCACCAAAATCCTCTTGGAATGTCTGTAGATGCTTCTTTTAGTCCTGACTTGAGCACACGAAGTCGCCTGTAGGTTTCACAGAGAAACACCTGCTCGATTTCCTCCTCTCAAAGGATATCTCACGTTAGGGTCCACACAAGACCCGACCATTCTGTAGGCTTCAGGCTGCCCCTAATATCGCTCCCGATCACTGGGAAATAACATACGTCGTTCTCGGCAGCTTCCTCACACTTTGAATACGTAGCCTTCACTCAAACACTAAACCGGGAACCACAGCTTCTCTCTTCTCAGGAGGCACCGACGTACGTGCATTCCTGGTGACTCTCGCAACTCAAGTGATGGGTAACGACCTCTGGCCACGTCACGTCATGTAACAAAATGTCGAGATCTCATTTCAACTAGTTTCAATAAGATGCTCGTCCTCTGCTTGTCTCAGTTTAGTCATAATTCACTGACGGTTACTTAACTTTACTTAACACTATACACTGACAAGTGGGGTGTATGTACACTGACAAGTGGGGTGTATACACACTGGCAAGTGGGGTGTATGTACACTGACAAGTGGGGTGTATGTACACTGACAAGTGGGGTGTATGTACACTGACAAGTGGGGTGTATGTACACTGACAAGTGGGGTGTATGTACACTGACAAGTGGGGTGTATGTACACTGACAAGTGGGGTGTATACACACTGGCAAGTGGGGTGTATGTACACTGACAAGTGGGGTGTATACACACTGGCAAGTGGGGTGTATGTACACTGACAAGTGGGGTGTATGTACACTGACAAGTGGGGTGTATGTACACTGACAAGTGGGGTGTATGTACACTGACAAGTGGGGTGTATACACACTGGCAAGTGGGGTGTATGTACACTGACAAGTGGGGTGTATACACACTGACAAGTGGGGTGTATGTACACTGACAAGTGGGGTGTATACACACTGACAAGTGGGGTGTATACACACTGACAAGTGGGGTGTATACACACTGACAAGTGGGGTGTATACACACTGACAAGTGGGGTGTATACACACTGGCAAGTGGGGTGTATATACACTGGCAAGTGGGGTGTATATACACTGGCAAGTGGGGTGTATACACACTGACAAGTGGGGTGTATACACACTGACAAGTGGGGTGTATATACACTGGCAAGTGGGGTGTATATACACTGGCAAGTGGGGTGTATACACACTGACAAGTGGGGTGTATACACACTGACAAGTGGGGTGTATACACACTGGCAAGTGGGGTGTATACACACTGACAAGTGGGGTGTATATACACTGGCAAGTGGGGTGTATACACACTGACAAGTGGGGTGTATACACACTGACAAGTGGGGTGTATATACACTGACAAGTGGGGTGTATACACACTGACAAGTGGGGTGTATATACACTGACAAGTGGGGTGTATATACACTGGCAAGTGGGGTGTATACACACTGACAAGTGGGGTGTATACACACTGACAAGTGGGGTGTATACACACTGACAAGTGGGGTGTATACACACTGACAAGTGGGGTGTATACACACTGACAAGTGGGGTGTATACACACTGACAAGTGGGGTGTATACACACTGACAAGTGGGGTGTATATACACTGGCAAGTTGGGTGTATATACACTGGCAAGTGGGGTGTATACACACTGACAAGTGGGGTGTATACACACTGACAAGTGGGGTGTATACACACTGACAAGTGGGGTGTATACACACTGGCAAGTGGGGTGTATACACACTGACAAGTGGGGTGTATATACACTGGCAAGTGGGGTGTATATACACTGGCAAGTGGGGTGTATACACACTGACAAGTGGGGTGTATATACACTGACAAGTGGGGTGTATACACACTGACAAGTGGGGTGTATACACACTGACAAGTGGGGAGTATACACACTGACAAGTGGGGTGTATGTATACTGGCAAGTGGGGTGTATACACACTGACAAGTGGGGTGTATATACACTGGCAAGTGGGGTGTATGTACACTGAAAAGTGGGGTGTATGTACACTAACATGTAGGGTGTATGTACACTGACAAGTAGGGTGTATGTACACTGACAAGTAGGGTGTATGTACACTGACAAGTAGGGTGTATGTACACTAACATGTAGGGTGTATGTACACTGACAAGTGGGGTGTATGTACACTGACAAGTCGGGTGTATACACACTGACAAGTGGGGTGTATACACACTGACAAGTGGGGTGTATATACACTGACAAATAGGATGTGTATATACTGACAAGTGGGATGTATATACACTGACAAGTGGGGTGTATATACACTGACAAGTGGGGTGTATGTACATTGACAAGTGGGGTGTATACACTGACAAGTGTGGCGTGTATACACTGACTAGTGTGGTGTGTATACACTGAGAAGTAAGGTGTATATACACTGAGAAGTATGGTGTATATACACCGAGAAGTAAGGTGTATATACACCGAGAAGTAAGGTGTATATACACCGAGAAGTAAGGTGTATATACACCGAGAAGTAAGGTGTATATACACCGAGAAGTAAGGTGTATATACACCGAGAAGTAAGGTGTATATACACCGAGAAGTAAGGTGTATATACACCGAGAAGTAAGGTGTATATACACCGAGAAGTAAGGTGTATATACACCGAGAAGTAAGGTGTATATACACCGAGAAGTAAGGTGTATATACACCGAGAAGTAAGGTGTATATACACCGAGAAGTAAGGTGTTTATACACCGAGAAGTAAGGTGTATATACACCGAGAAGTAAGGTGTATATACACCGAGAAGTAAGGTGTATATACACCGAGAAGTAAGGTGTATATACACCGAGAAGTAAGGTGTATATACACCGAGAAGTAAGGTGTATATACACCGAGAAGTAAGGTGTATATACACCGAGAAGTAAGGTGTTTATACACCGAGAAGAATGGTGTATATATATATATACAGCCCCTCTCCTCAAAAAATGGAACCTTTTAACCATTCCAGTAACCTTCGAACCCAAGCAATCCTCCTTACCTATCGAATTCAATGCATAGAAAACGTGAATATATATGAGCTGATATTTTGTTTTAATAGGCTGCATTTGTAACGTTGGTTACAATAACGTAAAAAACAAGACCTGTTAGTGGAGAGGATGGGTTTGGTTTGGTATTGGGCTGAAGACCTATCAGCGTGTTCAAGATATACTCACAGTGTATACTCACTGAGAATGAAAAGTACACTTCTCTGTGTGCATGAGTTTCGGTCAGGCACAAAGGCAATTAAATTACTTATTATTTAAGGTTATTAAGGCAACAACAACAGGTTACTGACCATCCAGCGATTGTAATTTAGTCCTGAACATTGTACACCACTAAAGGAAACTCTGTGTGTGTGCACCTTTTGGTACACATGTACCCATATTGATGGGACGTTCCTGTACCCCTTCAACAATGCTGTGAGGGGTGTTGGGAAGGTTACAAAGGTATTTAAGGAATGGTACAGAAACTGTACCATCATGTTATATATATATATATAGATTATATAACATCAGATATGTTATCTAGGAACAAGCTTTGAGCATACATTAAGGTGATTATCAGTGCTTAATCGCTGATTAAATGTGATTATCAGTGTTAGGCATCAGTGCTTGTGGGGTGTAACCCTAATTGTGCTTACGTGAGGTTGAGCTTCAGTTCTTGGGCTCCGCCTCTCATCGGATGAATTTTTGTTTGTACTCACCTAATTGTACTCACCCAATTGTGCTTGCGGGGGTTGAGCTCTGACTCTTTGGTTCAAGTTAAAGTTCAAGTATGTTTCTTGAGACAAGAAAGAAATACATCTCAAAGAGATAGAGTAGCTTAGGCTATTTCTACCCCTCCTCTATGGTCCCGCCTCTCAACTGTCATTCAACTGATGTACAGATTCCTGAGCCTATTGGGCTCAGGAATCTATCATATCTACATTTGAAACTGTGTATGGAGTCACCCTCCACCACATCACTGCCTAATGCATTCCATCCGTTAACTACTCTGGCACTGAAAAAGTTCTTTCTAATGTCCCTGTGGCTTATTTGGGTACTCAGTTTCCACTTGTGTCCCTTTGTTCGCTTACCACCCGTGTTAAACAGTTTATCTTTACCTACCCTTTCAATTTCTCTGAGAATTTTGTAGATAGTGATCATGTCTCCCCTTTCTCTTCTGTCTTCTAGTGTTATGAGGTGTATTTCTCGCAGCCTTTCTTCGTAACTCATGCCTCTTATTTCTAAGACTAGCCTAGTGGCATATCTCTAAACTTTTTCAAGCTTCGCCTTGTGCCTGACAAGGTACGGGTTCCATGCTGGGGCCTCATACTCCAGGATTGGTCTTACATATTTGGTATACAAGGTTCTGAATGATTCCTTACACAGGTATCTGAAGGCAGTTCTGATGTTAGCCAGTCTCGCATACGCCGCATATGTTATTCTTTTGATGTGGGCTTCAGCAGACAGGTTTGGTGTGATATTAACTCTTAAATCCTTCTCTCTGTCCGTTTTATGAAGGACTTCATCTCCTATTCTGTATCCTGTGTCTGGCCTCCTGTTTCCACTTTAACTTTAGTTGAACTTTAGTAGCCATTTGTTGGACCATTTATGCAGTCTGTCATTTTTTGTCTGTCTGTGTGCCTGCGTACATGCGCGTGCGTGCGCGTGTGTGTGAACTTACCTAGTTGTACTCTCCTCGGTGTTTGAGGGGTGTAACCCTAATTGTGCTTACGTGGGGTTGAGCTGCAGTTCTTGGACCCCGCCTCTCTGAGGATGAATGTGTGTTTGTGTGTGTGTGTGTGTGTGTGTGTGTGTGTGTGTACTCACCTAATTGTACTCACCTAATTGTGCTTGCGGGGGTTGAGCTTTGGCTCTTTGGTCCCGCCTCTCAACTGTCAATCAACTGGTGTACAGATTCCTGAGCCTACTGGGCTCTATCATACCTACATTTGAAACTGTGTATGGAGTCAGCCTCCACCACATCACTTCCTAGTGCGTGCGTGTGTGTGTGTGTGTGTGTGTGTGTGTGTGTGTGTGTGTGTGTGTGTGTGTGTGTGTGTGTGTGTTTGTGTGTGTGTGTGTGAGCTCACCTATTTGTAACCCTAATGGAACTTACGTGGGGTTGAGTTTTAGTTCTTGCGTCCCAACTCTCAGGGGATCTCTGTGTGTGTGTACTCACCAATTTGTACTCACCTATTTGTGCTTGCGGGGGTTGAGCTTTGGCTCTTTGGTCCCGCCTCTCAACTGTCAAACAACTGGTGTACAGATTCCTGAGCCTGCTGGGCTCTATCATATCTACATTTGAAACTGTGTATGGGGTCAGCCTCCATCACATCATTGCCTCATGCAATCCACCTGTTAACTACTCTGACACTGAAAAAGTTCTTTCTAACGTCCCTGTGGCTCACGTGGGCACTCAGTTTCCACCTGTGTCCTCTTGTTTGCGTACCACCAGTGTTGAATAGTTTATCCTTGTCTAGCTTTTCGATTCCCCTGAGGATTTTGTAGGTAGTGATCATGTCTCCCCTTACTCTTCTGTCTTCCAATGTCGTAAGGTGCATCTCTCGCAGCCTTTCCTCGTAACTCATGCTTCTTAGTTCTGGGTTTAGTATAGTGGCATACCTATGATTTTTTTCCAGCTTCGTCTTGTGCTTGACAAGGTACGGGCTCCATGCTATGACCGCATACTCCAGGATTGGTCTTACATATGGTATACAAGATTCTGAAGGATTCCCTACACAGGTTCCTGAAGGCTGTTCCTGATGTTAGACAGCCTTCCATATGCCGCAGACGTTATTCTTATTATGTGGAGTTCAGGAGACAGGTTTAGTGTGATATCATCTCCTAGATCTTTCTCTCTGTCCGTTTCATTAAGTACTTCATCTTCTATGCTGTATCCTGTGTCTGGCCTCCTGTTTCCACTGCCTAGTTTCATTACTTTGCATTTACTCGGGTTGAACTTTAGCAGCCATTTGTTGGACCATTCATTCAGTCTGTCTAGGTCATCTTGTAGCCGCCTACTATCATCCTCTCTTTCAATCCTCTTCATAATTTTTGCATCATCAGCAAACATTGAGAGAAACAAGTCTATACCCTCTGGGAGATCATTTACATATATCAGAAACAGTATAGGTCCAAGGACTGACCCCTGCGGAACTCTACTCGTTACGTCTCGCCAATCTGAGACCTCACCCCTCATACTATCTCGTTGTCTCCTGTTGCTTAGGTACTCCTGTATCCAACGGAGTACCTTCCCTTTCACTCCAGCCTGCATCTCCAGCTTTTTCACTAACCTCTTGTGTGGCACTGTATCAAAGGCTTTCTGACCATCCAAAAATATGCAGTCTGCCCACCCTTCTCTTTCTTGCCTTATTTTTGTTGCCTGGTCGTAGATTTCAAGTAACCCTGTGAGGCAGGACCTGCCATCCCTGAATCCATGTTGATGCTGTGTTACAAAGTTCTTTCGCTCAAGGTGCTCTACTAGCTTTCTTCGCACAATCTTCTCTATCAGCTTGCATGGTATGCAGGTTAGGGACACTGGCCTGTAATTCAGTGCCTCCTGTCTATCCCCTTTCTTGTATATCAGGACTACGTTAACTGCTTTCCAAATTTCTGGCAGTTCCCCTGTTGCCAGAGATTTGTTATACACTATGGAGAGTGGTAGGCACAATTCTTCTGTTCCTTCCTTTAGTATCCAAGGGGAGATTCCATCTGGGGCTATAGTCTTTGTCACATCCAACTCTAGTAAACACTTCCTTACTTCCCCGCTGGTAATCTCAAACTCTTCCAGTGGTTCCTGGTTAGCTATTCCCTCTCTTATCTCTGGGATTTCTCCTTGCTCTAAGGTGAAGACCTCTTGGAATTTTTTATTCAGTTCCTCACACACTTCCTTGTCGTTTGTAGTGAATTTTTCTGCCCCTATCCTTAATTTCATAACCTGTTCCTTTACTGTTGTTTTTCTCCTGATGTGGCTATGCAGCAATTTAGGCTGAGTCTTTGCCTTGCTTCCGATGTCATTTTCGTATTGTCTTTCTGCCTCTCTTCTCATCCTGACATATTCATTCCTGGCATTCTGGTATCTTTCTCTGCTCTCCAGTGTCCTGCTATTCCTATAGTTTCTCCATGCCCTTTTACTTTGCTGCTTAGCTAGCCTACATCTCTAATTAAACCATGGGTTTCTCATCTTCATTTCACTGTTTTCTTTTTTGGGCTGGGACAAACTTGTTTGCTGCGTCCTTGCACGTTTGTGTGATGTAGTCCATCATATCTTGGGCCATCTTTTCCCTGAGCTCTGTTTCCCATGCTATATCTGTTAGGAATTTTCTTATCTCCTCATAGTTTCCCTTTCGGTATGCTAACCTTTTGGTTTCGGTATCCCTCCTCGAGTTCAATAACCCTTCTTCAATCAAGTACTCAAATACCAATACACTGTGGTCGCTCATTCCTACTGGGGCCTCAAAACCGATTTCTCTTATGTCAGAGTCGTTCAGGGTGAAGACCAGGTCGAGTCTCGCTGGTTCGTCATTTTCTCTCATCCTTGTGGGTTCTCTGACATGCTGGGTTAAGAAGTTTCTAGTCACCACTTCCAGTAGTTTGGCTCTCCACGTATCCTCGCCTCCGTGCGGTTCTTTGTTCTCCCAATCAATCCTTCCATGATTGAAGTTCCCTCATAATGAGCAGGTGGGATCTATTTCTACAGGCAGCAGAGGCTGCCCTCTCAATTATAGTGTTAACTGCCATGTTGTTGTTTTCGTACTCTTGACTGGGTCTTCTGTCATTTGGTGGAGGGTTATATATTACTGCTACTACTATCCTTGGTCCTCCCATTGTCATGGAGCCTGCTATGTAGTCTCTGCAACCCTCACAGACCGGGATAGCCATCTCCTTAAAACTCCATTCCTTTCTCATGAGTAGTGCCACTCCGCCTCCTCCCCTACCTTCCCTCTCTTTCCTTATTACTGTGTACTCCTGGGGAAACACGGCATTCGTTATGATTCCAGAGAGTTTTGTTTCAGTGAGTCCGATTACATCTGGGTTCACTTCATGTGAACCCAGATGTAATTACCCTGAAACTGACTCTTTTCTGCTTCTCCTCTGGGGCGAACCTGTGGGGTCTGGGGTGAGCGGGAGCTGGGAGGATCTGGTACAGGGAGACAGGTGGAGGAGGAAGGGCTTGGGGGGAAGGGGGAGGGGGAGGATTGAGGGGGGGGGGGTGAGAGGGGGAGGGTTGGGGGGTGAGAGGGGGAGGGTTGAGGGGGGTGAGAGGAGGAGGATTGGGGGGGTGGGGGAGGAGGGGGGGTTTGGGGGTGAGCAGTAAAGGGGGGGGGGAGTGGGGGGAAAGGGAAGGCTGAGGTGGGTGAGGAAGAGGGGAGGGTTTTGGGGAGTAGTGGAGAGGGGAAGGCTTAGGTGGGGTGGGGGAGAGTGTGGGGCTTAGGGGGGCGGGGGAGAATGGAGGACTTGTGGGTGGTAGAGACGGGAGGGCATGTGGGAGAAGGGAGGGCTTGGGGGATGGGGGAGAAGGGAGGTCCTGGGAGGAGGGGGGAGTGGGAGGAAGGGCAGAGTGGGAGGAGGGGGTGGGTGGGGGGAGGGTGCCTTAGGTGGGTACTTAGTGGGGGGCTGACAGGGGGTTGGGGCAGGTAGGGTGTCTGTTGGGTAGAATGTGGGGGTGGAACCACACTCCCTGTGGCTAGTGCACTGTTTGAGGAGGGTTCCCCACTCCCCTCTGGGATTGTAGGGATCGGGGTTGTGGCTCCCTGATTCCTTTCTCTCTCTCCCTGCGCTCCTTCCTCGTGTCTGCTGCCTGCTTTCTCTTTTCCCTTGTCATATCCCTCTGCAGGAATACTTTTTTGAACTTCTCTACATTTGCTAGACAGCACTTCCTTGCTGACAGTTCCTCTTTCGTGATTTTGCTCATGAATACCACCGTTATCATTCGGTCTCTGTCCTTGTTGTACTTTCCAAGCCTGAAACTCTTTTCAACATTTTGTTCAGTTCCCTCCATCCTTACCTCTTTAAGGATCTCTTTAACTATGTTTTTGTCCTTGTCTCTCCTCTCCTTTGGTCTGGTCCCTGTTTGCTCATTAATGCCTACTACTACTACTGCTTTTTTTCTCTCTACCAGCCGGTGTGTGAGCTATCAGCCGGTGTGTGTGAGTGTGTGTGTGTGTGTGTGTGTGTGTGTGTGTGTGTGTGTGTGTGTGTGTGTGTGTGTGTGTGTGTGTGTGTGTGTGTGTGTGTGTGTGTGTGTGTGTGTGTGTGTGTGTATTTACTATTTGTATGTGGTTTACATTTATGTCTGTGCGTGGGTAGAGCTTCAGCTCATTCGACTCACCTCTCTTTTCCTATTCACAATCTAGCTAAACAACCATTCAAGCACAACTAGGTGAATACAACTAGGGAAGTACACACACACACACACACAAACAAATATACAAATAGTAAATACACTCACAAGGTAATTATTCTAAACAAATTATTAAATACACACTAGTGTCCCCTGGACGTGAGAGTGGCTGGTAGTAGCTGGTAGAGTGGGCTGGTAGTAACTGGTAGAGTGGCTGGTAGCACCGTCTTCCTAGTGAGTGGTATTATATTGTGGGTTGGTGGTGTTGTCGTCGTTGATCCTTCTTCATGGACAACCCAACCCACAACTCGGTAGAGTGCTTATACTTTACCAGGAGATCACCCTGGGCACGTCTGGCTCTTGGAGAGGGGCTCAACGTCACACGTTTAGAGGATGCGGCTCCAATACTTAGCCTCGTTGTCACGTGCACACACCCACTCGAGCCGCTGTGACCCCCCACTCTCTCCTTATGTGATATGATCTCCTCAATCCCCTTTGACTTATTACTTTTCTGTTCTACCCTGTCCACAGCGGTGGTTCTTGGTTCTTTCTCTCTCTTTCTTTCCTACTTCCTGAAAAGCGTCACTAGGACAAGGACAAACACCAGCAAATTTGAATACATATACTGGACAGAGCACATACGCAATACATACACACATATAATAATAATGAATCCTACACTCTATACTATTTCAGTCAGGTTGCACTCCAACACCATCAGAACTCTATCATCAGCTTATCAAGTGGTATTCTATCTCCTGATTCATCACCTAATACTACCAACCTCCTCAAGTAGATCAAGTCTTATAGTACAATGTTGCACTATCAGCAAGAGAATATACATCTGTAAACATGTGCAAGGAAAATTGGCGTATGAATGCAATAACATAAATATCATTATAAATGTTCCTCGATATACAACAATAATCCATCGATCACCCTATCAGTCCTAGAACACATACAACTGTAGGTAATCCAGCGTACGACTGTAACTCTATACTTCAGTATAAACACTCCTCGGCACAAGAATGGCAAACAATCACTCACCTTTCACTGCGTCTTGCACGCTAATGACAACCAAACACTCGAGCACCTCCCTACAAGAAACCATTTAGAACTTCCTTTCCACATCTGGAAGTTTACTACCCTGATCTCTTCAGGTTCTTTCGGGGTTAACTACCAGGATCCTCTGCAGCTCCTCCAGCTGCTACACCATGAAGTTTTCCTTGAGCAACTATGGTGCTTCGTCACTTCTACTAGGGTCCTCCACAGCTCTCCTGGCTGCTACACTATGAAGTTCCCTCGAGCAACTATGGTGCTTCACCACCTCTACAGAAGCACGTGACACTCCTCTTCACTGCTTCTCCTCACAGCTCGAGGTCCTCTCCTCCACTACCTTGGAGTCTCATCAACTACTCCCTCTGTGCTGGCTTCGAAGTTCTCAGCAACTTCTTCCCCAAAGACAAACCTGCAACCCATTGACACTCCAATAAAAACGTTTCCTTATAAACACATAGATGAAATAATCCACACAATATGTTTGCATCCAACATCTATCTGCTCTCTACATACTGTAAGAGTGGACTCTCCCGTTTGGGCTGGTCCATGCTCCACCTGGCCAGGCGGCTCTCCTCACTCTGGGAGGATCCTCCGCTGCCAGTCAGTTGGCTTCAGGCGGTCGACGGGAGAGGATGTGCTGCTCGTCCCTCCAGCTGTCTCTCTCATCTCCGTCCTCTTATTTAGGCTTCCTGCTTTACCAAAACATGTCTAACTTATCAATAAACATACGCTACTGTTGCTGGGCACACGACCAACTACAAGTAATCACTATAGACTGACTTAAATCGTGCTTACCACAGACTGTCTAGTCATGGGCGCTATCCCTCTGACGGCGTCTGATCAGGGCACTCCCACGGCCCACGATAATGTCTCTGGGCGGCTTAATAAACACTCCTTGCCGTCCAGGACTTGAGACCACAACGTTCCCAGCTCGATTCCACAGCTGGAACGTCTGCACACTTCCTTTCTCTTGGAGATATATCACTAGGGGTCCCTCTCTGACAGGAGCTCACACGTAGCACAGCTTCCCCTCGCGATGTCTGGTACTTAAGTGACTTAAGCTCCTCTCTAAGTGAGCCTGACACCTCCAGCAAATTATCAACATCTCCTAACCAGTCATTTATGTATTTTCTTATTCACTGCCCATAATCTCAAATTGTTTATCAAATCCAACCAGCTATTTTACATCTGTGTCTTCACCTCTATATTTCCTAGACCTTTTAGTCAGGTCAGGCTTGATAGAATAATTCTCAAAGGGAAGACTCGTTTTTCGGCTACCTGGGACCATAACACTCCCTCCCCCTTGTTTTTGAGAATTATTCTAGTGGCTAGGCTCGAGATAACGCATCAGCCACTACGTTGTCTCGCCCTCTTATGTGTGTTATCACCAGTTCATACTCTTGGAGCGATAAAAACCATCTGGTTAACCTCTGGTTCGCATGCTTCATTTTTCTCAGGAAAACTAGGGGATTATGGTCTGTATATACCGTTACTGGGTGTCCTCCCTCACTCACATACACTTCAAAATGTTTCAATGCCATCACCAGGGCCAAAGTCTCTTTCTCGACCGTACTGTACGACCTCTGGTGCTTAACGAACTTCTTCGAGAAGAAGGACATGGGGCGGTAGATTCCATCATTCTGCTGCGTCACTACAGCTCCAGCCCCTATATCACTGGCATCTACAAATAACATAAACGGCGCTCCAAAATCTGGCGACACTAGTACAGGCACCTCGGTCAACAGTCTTTTGGTCTTTTCAAACGCTTCTTGTGCTGTTCCATTCCACTCCCACTTCTTGCTCTTTAATAGCATAGGAGCGGCTATGGTGGAGAAATTTTCACAGAACTTCCGAAAATATCAAATCATACCGAGGTATCTCAACAATTCTTTCTTACTCCTGGGCACCGGGAAGTTGTCAATGGCCTCCACCTTTGTTCTTACCGGAGCAACCTCGCCTTGCCCTACTATATATCCAAGGTACTCCAGGCGGGCTCTCCCGAACTCGCTTTTTTCTAAGTTGATCGTCATGTTGGCCTTCTCCAATCGATCGAACAAATCTAGAAGTCGATCCACGTGATCCTTCCAGGAATCAGCGAACACTACAATATCATTGATGTACACTGCACATCCGGGCGTGCCTTGTAATTTGCAATATTTTGCTCACAACTCGCCAGAAACATGATCTCACAAACGATCTGATTTCTCTGGCACCTCTTGGCTAGGCTGTCCTCCTTGGACGCCCGCACTCCGTCGGTCCACTCTACTTATTGTTTCCACCGTCCGTTTCCTCGTCTTCTTCTCTTCACGTCCAGAGTCAGACATCTACTGTCTGTACCTCCTCTGTCGTCTTCACACTTCCATCTACTGCCATTATACTTCCGTCTCCTGTCATCATACTTCACTCCCCCGTCTTCACCGACGATCCTCCCTTTCGTCTCCTCATTTATCTGAGACCTCATCCTGTTTGACTTCCATCGAGTCCTCGGCTTTCTTCTATTTCTCCATGCTTGTATCATCATCCTCTTTCCACACTTCTCACCTCTATACAACTCCATTTCTTCTCCTTCAACTCTTCTTCGTTCCCCAAAAGTTTCTTCGAGCACTGTACTATACCCAACAGCACTCGACCATACATGTCGCTTTACCTCTCCTAGAGTGCTCGTGAGCATCTCTCCACACATACTGTCTCTTCTACTTTCATTTTCTCGGCTATTACTCTTCCTCACTATCTCTCCTCCACGTTTTCTATGAAACATGTCAACTTCTGACACCTCAAACAACTTAATTCCACTATCCAAGTGCCTCTGTGCTCGTGGACAACTTGATGCTCTCCTCCCGTCCTCAGTATGTCCACATCCTTCCTCACTTCTGCTCATCACAGTTGCATTTACCTTCCGACTCTTAATTTCAGCGGGCTGGGCTCTACTCAGGTCCGCTCTCTTCACAGTATTCTTCTTCGGCTGGGTCATCCTCACTTTTGACCTTACCGAGACTTCATCTTCCTGAGTCGGACCTTCCTCAAATAACCACGCTATATCTACGTTGATATCTTCCACTGGTTGAATCGACACTGTCTCATCTTCTCTAGCGTCTTCCTCGTCGGCCACCTCTGCCTTCATAACTACCGAGACAGGGTACTCAATGGCTTGGCGGTCTCCTGACTCATCTCCTCGGATGTCAGTCAGGTTCACACTCTCAGGTGTCCCACTCGTGCCGTGGCCTTCTGGGCACTCCTCTGGCTCAGTCACCGTTGTCCCGCACAAGTCATTCCCCAGGATCACTTGGACTCCTGGAACAGGTATGTCGGGGCACACTCCCAACATCACCTCTGCCGACACATATTCTGACCTTAGCTGGACAGCACATACGGGCATGTCACTCTCAGACAATAACCCATATACTTTCATCTTCCCACTGCCAGCTAACTGTCTATCATTCCCAATCAGGCTTCTCGTAATCAAGCTCTGATTAGCTCCGGTATCTCTTAAAATACCAACTTCTACTTCAGGTCGGCGTCCTATACCGATCTAACCTTTGCTCATGAACGACCTATACCGCTCGTTCACTAAGTTCACTTTCTGTGGTTTGTCTTGGAACACATTAGTATATTTTCTTCGGGGGTCACACATGGCCAGGGTCACAACTCTTTTGCCCTGCCGACAATCTCGCATCATGTGACCAACTCCGTTACAATTGTAACACCTCACCTGGGAAAAGTCTCTTCTATATGTACCAGAGCGGCTCTGACTTTGTCCACTCGCATGAGAGTTCCTCGGGCCAGGTACACTACCTGCACTCTGTGGGGCTTTACTGGACTCTTGATTTCTTGGATCACGATTAGTTTCTCGTTTATCTCCTCCATCCTCACTTTCAGACGAAGTGCGCGACCTACTCTTCTGAGTTTTCTTCTGCTGTTCATTCAAAATGGGAATTTTCTTAAATATAAATTACCATTTAGTATATTGGCATACTGTGCATATTTAGGCATTAGTTAGGTTAGGTGTTTAGGTTCTGTTGGCGATTATTTGTATTTGTAGTAAGTGGATGAAGCATTTACAGCGTTCTGGTTCGAACAAAATT
This sequence comes from Procambarus clarkii, assembly GCF_040958095.1. Classification (NCBI taxonomy): domain Eukaryota; kingdom Metazoa; phylum Arthropoda; class Malacostraca; order Decapoda; family Cambaridae; genus Procambarus; species Procambarus clarkii. The sequence continues at coordinate 23,853,451 of NC_091194.1, forward strand.
CGTCAGTGAAGCACTTGTTCCGGAAGTGTTCGAACGTCATCAGTTGTGAGTCACATGTAAACCGTTTTCCAATCATAAACAGCGGGTTTGGCGGGTGCATGTAATGGACTCTGGACTTTGTTTATGAGGACGGGCAGGACTTTTAACAGGAATATAGTATTACACACACACAGACACAGACATATTAGAGGGGTTAACCAGGATGGTTCGGGTGACATCTTCACTACTCACTATCTTCACCACTGTAACTATCTTAACCACATAACCTGCAACCCTCCACACTATCTGGCATAAGACCATCCCCAACACTACACTCGACCATCCTGAACACTACACTCGACCATCCTGAAAACTCCACTCGACCATCCTGAACACTACACTTGACCATCCTGAACACTGCACTCGACCATCCTGAACGCTACACTCGACCATCCTGAACACTACACTCGACCATCCTCAACACTACACTCGACCATCATCAACACTACACTCGACCATCCTCAACAATACACACAACCATCCTCAACACTACACACAACCATCCTCAACACAACACACAACCATCCTCAACACTACACACGACCATCCTCAACACAACACACAACCATCCTCAACACAACACACGACCATCCTCAACACAACACATGACCATCCTCAACACTATACACGACCATCCTCAACACAACACACGACCATCCTCAACACAACACATGACCATCCTCAACACTACACTCGACCATCCTCAACACTACCCACGACCATCCTCAACACTACACACGACCATCCTCAATACTACACACGACCATCCTCAACACTACACACGACCATCCTCAACACTACACACGACCATCCTCAATACTACACACGACCATCCTCAACACTACACACGACCATCCTCAACACTACACACGACCATCCTCAACACTACACACGACCATCCTCAACACTACACACGACCATCCTCAACACTACACACGACCATCATCAACACTACACACAACCATCCTCAATACTACACTCGACCATCCTCAACACTACACTCGACCATCATCAACACTACACACGACCATCATCAACACTACACTCGACCATCATCAACACTACACTCGACCATCATCAACACTACACACGACCATCCTCAACACTACACACGACCATCCTCAATACTACACACGACCATCCTCAACACTACACACGACCATCCTCAACACTACACACGACCATCATCAACACTACACACGACCATCATCAACACTACACTCGACCATCATCAACACTACACACGACCATCCTCAACACTACACTCGACCATCCTCAACACTACACTCGACCATCCTCAACACTACACTCGACCGTCCTCAACACTACACTCGACCATCCTCAACACTACACTCGACCGTCCTCAACACTACACTCAACCGTCGTCAACACTACACACGCTCATCCTTACACATGCCCATCCTCAACACTACACACGACCATCCTCAACACTACACACGACCATCCTCAACACTACACACGCTCATCCTTACACATGCCCATCCTCAACACTACACACGACCATCCTCAATACTACACACGACCATCATCAACACTACACACGACCATCCTCAACACTACACACGACCATCCTCAACACTACACTCGACCATCCTCAACACTACACACGACCATCCTCAACACTACACACGACCATCCTCAACACTACACTCGACCATCCTCAACACTACACTCGACCATTCTCAACACTACACACGACCATCCTCAACACTACAAACGACTATCATCAACACTACACTCGACCGTTCTCAACACTACACTGGACCGTCCTCAACACTATACTCGACCGTCCTCAACACTACACACGACCATCCTTAACACTACACTCAACCATCCTCAACACGACCATCCTCAACACTACACACGACCATCCTCAACACAACACATGACCATCCTTGTTACGAACCAAAATTCCTCGCCCGAGCACGATGCCGTGAAGACCACGCCATCTATGAGTCCGCTCCCGAAAATCCCACAACATGGACAACACCATCTAGTGATGACGGGAGATGCCTGCAATAAGTGCTGGATGCCTGTCCTAGTCGGCTCGTGACGTAGCCGCTGCCGACCTCTGGTGAGGTGGCGCTTAGACAGTGAAAGCCATCTATGGAGCGAAGAGGTGGACGTTTGTGTCTAAGCTAGTAAGTGATGTTTCCTAGTGGTCCCATGTAGAGTCCCAGTACTGATGACGTGTCTACTTTCAGAGTCAACCTAGGACGGCTGTGATGAACAGTGAATCAGTCTACCCTAGGCAGCCAAGGTCTCTTCACCAGTCTGCTTCGTAAAAGCTGTGAGCCACCCCCGGACGAACTCTGCTGAGTGTGTGATTGCCTGCCTGAGGAGTGGCAGTAACGGGATTCGCCGTACCCGGGGCTAGCTGGTGGAAGAGACCACCCACTGCAGTGCTGACCGAGGAGCCGCACTAGGGTCCTGCCTAGGGCTCGAAACCATTGTATTAGTCGTGGAGTGACCTAACAGCGAGGCTGATTAGTACCTGCCAGCTACAAGCTGGACTGTGGTTGTAGACCATCACGACGAGGCACCCAATGGGATTGTGATTTGGCTGGCCTGTGGCCAGGGTAGATTCATCGTGGGTTCTGGGCACGGAAGAGGAAACCAGGAAAGGCTACCCAGAGTGAGCATCGCCAAGTATCCAGTGTCTTCAGAGGAAGACGAAGATGTAAATACTGTGTAGTAATAATTCCCTTTTGTGACTTTGATTTACATATGGTGCTGGGAAAGTAATATATATATATAAATTAGTGTACTTGTGTATTTAATGTACCTTCCCCGTTGATTTTACTTGCGTTACGGAGCTCACCCCTTGAAAGCCTCTACTAACTTGGGGCCGGATGCCCAAAAAACTAATACCATTAGAAAAGAACCCGGTTGCGTCTCAGTAGGGCTGTAACAATCCTCAACATTACACACGACCATCATCAACACTACACACAACCATCCTCAACACTACACACACGACCATCATCAACACTGCACTCGACCATCCTCAACACTACACTCGACCATCCTCAACACTACACACAACCATCCCTAACACTACACACAACCATCCTCAACACTACACACACGACCATCCTCAACACTACACACGACCATCCTCAACACTACACACGACCATCCTCAACACTACACACGACCATCATCAACACTACACACGACCATCCTCAACACTACACACGACCATCCTCAACACTACACACGACCATCCTCAACACTACACACGACCATCCTCAACACTACACACGACCATCCTCAACACTACACACGACCATCCTCAACACTACACACGACCATCCTCAACACTACACACGACCATCCTCAACACTACACACGACCATCCTCAACACTACACACGACCATCCTCAACACTACACACGACCATCCTCAACACTACACACGACCATCCTCAACACTACACACGACCATCCTCAACACTACACACGACCATCATCAACACTACACACAACCATCCTCAACACTACACACAACCATCCTCAACACTACAAACACGACCATCCTCAACACTCTTCCACTCCCTCTTCATTTCCACTCTCTTCACATCCTCTCCATCCCCCGTCTTCCCAACCCTCCCCTCTCCCTGTTTATCATCTACCTCTCTCTCTTAACTTTCATCTCCTCCATTTTCCTCACTTCCCTTCCCTCTCCATCCCTCACCCCCCATCTCCCTAATCTGCCCCTCGCCCTTCCCATGAAAAAAAATAGTTTTCATTAATGTATATAGGTCTTGTCCTCCTTTCCCCTCTCTACCCTCTTTCTTCCACTCTCCCCTCTTTCTCCCCCTCTCCTCTTTCTCCCTCCCTCCCCTTTTCTCCCTCTCCCCTCTTTCCCCCTTCTTTCTCCCTCTCCCCCCTCATTCTCCCCCTCTCCCCTCCCCATCTCACCCCATCTCCCCGTCTCTCTCTCCCTCTCCCCTCTTTCTCCTCCTCTCCCCTCTTTCTCCCCCATAACAATATCTGAGTGAACACGGCCACTTACCTCTCCCTATGAAGGTTGGTCTGAGGGTGGTGGTGATGGGACAATATTTTCCCCTAACTAAATTCTGGATCATCCAGTATATTAAGTAAACTTATTGGGTCACTCTCCTAGTCAGACAGATTGAGTCCTCTGGCGAGCCTCCTCCCCCGACTGACGACAAGATGGAGACCATGAACCAGTATTACACCTACAAGAGGGAAACGAGCCACGTTGAGACGCCAGTTCTAGCCCCCAAGCGCCGCAAACTGGAAAATGGTTTCTGGGTGGGTTCATGGGATGATTACGAGGCAGCATTAAGCAAGATAATGGCAGAATGGGAGAAGATGTGGATTGTCGATGGGAAGACATGGGGGAAGGACTGGGAAAACATGACGTACTGAGTTTGATATTTTTGTTTATGTAAATATTTTAAAAGATTTAAAATAAATGTATTGTGTAACACTATAAATATGTTTTATTTACAATATTTCACATACAACGAGTCAATCACAAATGATATTGGTGTCGCCAACTACTGGCCATGAGCAATTAAGATGTCAAACTTTAAAGATTTAATGGTCACAGGTTGAGTAGGGGGGTCAGGTGGTGACATTGCTTTCTGCTAAGGTGACAATTGCGGACGGCTGACAGGGTTGTGCCCATCCAACAAGCGACTGTTTAAGGTGTGGTAGGTAGGGAGCTTGAGGCTATGTCGTAAACCCCAAATGTTCTACATGATCCTTCCTGGCAAGAAATTCAATATTCTGTCTGCTGAGTAACCCTCTTAGAACCTACCTATTTACGTATAAAATGTCATCAATAAGTAGCATAATTATTGTTTGTTTTTTCTTGCATTTTATTATTTTTGAAACATTAAAAAATCTCTCTAACTCCACTCTAATGCTTGGACCACATAAAGTTTTTTAAGAGTGCCTGTAATACAGTTTACAAGAACAACATTCTGCTTACAAGAAATAAAATACTTGCATATTATTATCAATTTCAGTACATTGGTCACACCTATTGTTGTCGTTAATACCTAACATCAACAACCTATCATTAGTAGGAAGGGTCTCATGAATATAGCGATACAATAGCTCACGTGTTTTTGGGGCAATAAATTTAACATGAAGGTTTGCCCATATTACTCGCCAGTTAAAGAGTGGATATGCCTCCTCTACTCTAGCAACTATATGCGGGAGCAGAACATCATACACGTGTACTGTTCATCATTAAAAAAAACTTCAATATTACAAATCCTTGAGAACATCAATTGCACATAAATAAAAGTGCGGTGAAATAAAGACAAGGTCAGTACACTCTGGCATATGTATCAAGTAGCTAACACGTAATTTACAATAGTAATGTCCTATCGCATTTACACTATTCCTCTGCATTATCTCCTTTCTAAAGATAACACATAAGATTAACAATGACTTATGGTACACATTCAGTATTCCTATTCCACCATCATTCTTACCATTACAGAGTGTAGTCCGTTTTTTTTTTTTTTTTTTTTTTGAGATATATACAAGAGTTGTTACATTCATGTACAGCCACTAGTACGCGTAGCGTTTCGGGCAGGTCCCTGGAATACGATCCCCTGCCGCGAAGAATCGTTGTTACAACCAAGTACACATTTTACTGTTGTGTTAAACAGAGGCTACAGTTAAGGAATTGCACCCAGTAAATCCTCCCCGGCCAGGATACGAACCCATGACATAGCGCTCGCGGAACGCCAGGCGAGTGTCTTACCACTACACCACGGAAACTTTAATTGGTAGGTATCTACCATACATACATATCTAAAAATATTGTTAATCTCCATAGCACTTTTCTTGTCAGTTGGAAAACTGTGGAACAATTACCACACTTTAGACAAAAGTTTGCAATTGATTATTACAGCCTTCTGAAACAGGATTACTTTCCTATTTGACAAAATATTCGTTGCTACTATTATAGTTCCACATAGTACTTAACAATTCGTAACCAATGTTGTGTCATGTTTTACACCAGCAAATCCCAAGATCTTAAATAGACTTCACTACTTTGAACCATGAACCTGTCCAGGTAACTTTATTATACCATCTGCCATGCCCCATCATACACGTTTTGTCTTTGTTAATGACAGCACCTGTTGCTTTCTCAAAGTTGTCTAACTATTTGAGCAGGACAGCGAGAGAGATCACTTGTCCAGAAGTTCTCGCAGCCAGACTATACTGTCAGGCCGGGTGGTGGGGGGGGGGGGGGAGAACTGACTGCCGTAGCCACTTTATCAAACTTAGTATCAGAGACTTTGGTGAGTAAACTTGTAAGGTGACGTATAGTGTGTTTTCCAACTTAGGTGTTGGGTGATGTTCAGGGGCATTCAGCTGTAGTGTTCTCAAATTCTTGTGTGGTGACTCAAAATGTGTATTAATGGTGACATATTGAATATCAAGTGAAATGGATGAATTATGATACCCATAATAGTAAATATATATTTGATTAACTTTTTAAATTGTCTTTAATTGTAATCCCCTAGATCTTGGATATTATAAGCTAGAGTGGAGGTAAACTTTTGACTTAAAGACCCTTGGTTATATTCGTACAGCGGGTACGTGGTAACCGCAGATAATATTGTTGTACAGACAAGTTCTGTTCCTTGTCTTATAGTTAACTTGAATGGATGGTGGCAGCAATCTAATAACCTTCTTCTATTTTTATCTCTTTACTATTCTAGTACTTTGACTATTTCTTGCTCTTCTACTTTTCTCCTTTCTCTCTCATTATTAAACTTTCCCTTACCCCAAACAACCCTTCCTGACTCCTCCCTCCCACCTCTCTAACTCCCTCACCCTTTTCATTTCTATATTAATTTCCATTCAATTCCGATACGTTACAAGTGTGTGTGTGTGTGTGTGTGTGTAATTACCTAAGTGTAGTTACAGGATGAGAGTCACGCTCGTGGTGTCCCGTCTTCCCAGCACTCTTTGTCATATAACGCTTTGAAACTACTGACGGTTTTGGCCTCCACCACCTTCTCCCCTAACTTGTTCCAACCGTCTACCACTCTGTTTGCGAAAGTTTTTCTTATATTTCTTCGGCATCTTTGTTCAGTTAGTTTAAATCTATGACCTCTTGTTCTTGAAGTTCCAGGTCTCAGGAAATCTTCCTTATCCTTTTTATCAATTCCTGTTACTATTTTGTATGTAGTGATCATATCACCTCTTTTTTTCTGTCTTCTAGTTTTGGCATATTTAATGCCTCTAACCTCTCCTCGTAGCTCTTGCCCTTCAGTTCTGGGAGCCACTTAGTAGCATGTCTTGGCAATTCTTCCAGTTTGTTGATGTGCTTCTTAAGATATGGGCACCACACACCATATTCTAGCTTTGACCTAACAAAAGTCGTGAACAATTTCTTTAGTATTTCGCCATCCATATATTTAAAAGGAATTCTCAAGTTAGAAAGCGTGGCATAGGCTCATCGCACAACGTTCTTTATGTGGTCCTCAGATGATAGTTTTCTATTTAGAACCACCCCTAGATCTCTTTCTTTATCAGAATTCTTTAAAGATTTCTCACATAATTTATTGGCTGTGTGGGGTCTGTTCTCCTATTCCACATTCCATAACATGGCATTTATTCACATTAAATTCCATTTGCCAAGTGGTGCTCCAAATACTTACTTTGTCCAGGTCTTCTTGAAGGGCATGACAATCATCCAAGTTTCTTATCCTTCCTATTATCTTAGCATCATCAGCAAACATGTTCATATAATTCTGTATACCAACTGGTAGATCATTTATGTAGACAATAAACATCACTGGTGGAAGAACTGAACCCTGTGGTACCCCACTTGAGACATTTCTCCAGTCCGATACATTACCTCTGATTACTGCCCTTACTTTTCTATGTCAGAAAATTTTTCATCCATGTTAAAAGCTTACCTGTCACCCCTCCAATATTTTCCAGTTTCCAGAACAAACTCTTGTGTGGAACTCTGTCGAAAGCCTTTTTTAGGTCTATATAGATGCAGTCAAGCCAACCATCTCTTTCCTGTAAAATGTCTGTGGCTCGATCATAGATACTGAGTAAATTCCATACATAGGATCTTCCAGATCGAAAACCATACTGTCTGTCTAATATTATATCATTTCTCCCCAGGTGTTTTACCCATTTTTTTTAATTGCTTTTTCCAATATTTTCACTATTACACTTGTCAATGATACAGGTATATAATTAAGGGGGTCTTCCCTGCTGTCTCTTTTGTAGACTGGAACTATGTTAGCCTTTTCCCACACGTCTACTACGACTCCTGTACACAGGGATGTCTGAAAGATCAGGTGAAGTGGAATGATGAGCTCAGATGCATATTCTCTCAGAACCCATGGTGAAACTCCATCTGGGCCAACTGCTTTGTTCTTACTTAGCTCCTTTAGCATATTTTCCACTTCATCTCTAGACACCTCTATACGCTGGTTCTATATATGTTGTTCTCTGGAATTCTTATTGTCTGGTTCTCTGAAGATTTTGTTTTGTACAAATACACTTTGGAACTTTTCGTTTAATGTTTCACATATTTCCTTTTCATTTTCCATGACTCTGTTTCCCGTATTCAACCTCTGGAAATTATCCTTTATCTGCAATTTGTTGTTTATGAATTTGTAGAATAGGCCCGGTTCTGTTTTACATTTATCCGCTATCCCTTTTCAAAATTTTTTTCTACCTCTCTCCTTACTGCCGTATTGTTTCTCGCATTTTTGTATCGCTGGTATGTTTGGGGGTTTGGCCTCTTCCTATATTGATTCCATTTTTGTGCCTTTCGATCTCTGGTCCTCTCGCAATTTCTGTTGAGCCAATCTTGTTTTCTGGCCCTGCAATTCTGTTTTGGTATAAATGTTTGTGTGTCTTCATCATATATTTTTCAAAATTTGGCATCCATTTCATTTACTTCCCTGCCTAGCAGCAAGTCTGTCCAATCACACTCATTAACAAAATTTCGAAGTTCCCATAGTGACCTCTCTTTAAATCGAGTTTATCAACTGCTTCAATGTCCCCATTTTCTTCTAGATGATATTTTAAAGCTTATTTAATGTCTAACAGGACGTGATCACTCTTTCTCAAGGGAGGAAGGTACTGGATGTCAAATATCTCTTCTTTCCAGAATGAGGTTCACAAATTTGCATGTCCAAAAGTCCTCCGTTCTTGCTTCATTGGCCTCCCAGTCTATTGCTTTAAAATTGAAGTCCCACAGTATCAACAGTCGTGATTTATCTTTATCTGCTTGTACAATAATATCTCTCATGACCATTATGAGGCCCTCTCGTTTGTCATCCAGTTCTTCCTTTGTCCATGCTTGCTTGCTGGTGGGCTGTAGCTAGTTTAGTTCATTTATTATGCACCCTATACCCATCTTGTGGGCTGTAGTGGAAAGGATTACAGAGGCACATAATGGACTCAGGGACTGAACCCCACAAGTCATTTAGCTAAACAAGTTACAATCTTGATGCGCTAGTTACAAAATTCAATATAAGTCGTAATATCATAAATGGGTTCGAGATCGACGACAAGTACAGTTTTTTTTAAATTAAGCGACTGAAATGTGTGGAGAGCTAGTGTCACAATTGATATGTTTGTCCTGCACACCGTCCCTCCTCCCATCCAATGGGCAGCGGTGGATAGGTTACAATCACTTAGTTACTACCTACAGTTAGCAAACTGGGGATATTTGGCTAAAATTTCTGGTAGCAGATCATTTTGAATGAAATATTTACACATCGTTGGAACATTGGTCATAGAATTGTCTCTGAATTCACGTTTCTTTTCGCATTCCATCACATAGTGACGGAGGGTGTGCGAATAATTTTGTTGACAAAGTTTACATTTGGTCAGGTCGACATCAGCAGATAATGAGAATTCCCAGAGATACTTGTAACCGAGTCTAAGCCGAGCAGTAGTAACATCTAGAAGTCTGCTGATTTTATTGGATGAACCATAGATGTGTGGCTCCTCTTGGTGTAGGCATTTAAAATTATCAGCTTATCATCCTGATTCCAGACCTGCAAATGCCATTCTGTCAATATCTCGATGGTTTTCAAATATTAACTCACTTACCTTCAGGTGTTCTTTCACCAGCACAGCCACTCCTCCTCCCTTCCTAGTTTTCCTGTCACATCTATAAACTGAATAGCCCCTTGGGAATACGACTTCATTTAATATATTTCCTTCGAGTTTCATCTCTGATAATGCGACAATATCTGGGACCTTAAGCTGAATTATATCTTGAAACTTCAAGGTTTTTGAACTCACTCTATGTGTGTTGGTATATACAATTTTCAGGAACATGTTCCATTTCCCTTTGCTCTTTACTACCCCCTCCAATAACGATTTTGTTGCCCTGTTTTTATGTACCATTTCACAAGTTTTCCAGTCCCTGACATTTTGTAGAAAAAAAGAATTTGTCTTCTTCATTACTATCCCCATTTAGATGTTTTCCTTCTATTAGGTTCATTTTCAGCCTTTCTCTGTCTTCCTTTGAGAGGTCTTGTCTTATTGAGCAATGTTTGCCAACCTCATCACTCTGCAATTTCCTGGCATTTCTAAGCACTTCCATCATGTTTTCACTCCATTAAACGTCACCCAGAAGGGGCGGTTCTTGTCTTTCTCATATTTTCCTATTCTAAAATCAGTGACATTTTCCTTTGAGCCTTCTCCTAAACCTACTGTTTTCTCTATGATTTTCATCTCTTCTGCTGCTCGGTCCACCCTAGATGAAATTTCCTTCTCTAAACATCGAGAAATTATTATGGACTTCTATCTGCAGTGTTTTGTATTAGTTTACTGTTTTTAACCAGTTCTTTCCTAATTGCTTGCCTAATTTCTGCTTCTTGTTGGTCATTTCTGGTTTTGACTTCCGAACACACTTCCTTGATTGTCTCTCTCTCATTTACAACTTGGGCATATGTTTCTCTTATTTCTTCTTTATACTTTTCTAGTTCTTTATTAGCCTCCTCAATTTGAGTTGCCAATGAAGTTTCTCATTGCATCTCCTTGCCTAACTCCATGTTAGCCCTCAGGGTCCCTTGGAGTTGTTCACCATATGAGTATTTTCTTGTTAATTTCTTCAAACTCCCTACTCATCACTTTCTATGCCTCATTATCCTTTACTAGTTTCTTGATGTGATCCTCCTGCATCCTTACCGTATCAGTCGAGCTGGTAATTTTCTTGCCTTACTGAGAAATACTTCCTTTTAAATTACAAAACTCAATCATGAGACCTTCATTTTCTTGCTCTAATTTAATAACCTTTTCTTCGTAATTCTTTAGCATGTCCTCAATAATCACTAACCTGCCAAGAAAACCACCTTTCATTGCATCTTCTTGTAAGAAACCTGCAAAAGATCCCTTTGTTGGGGTGCTGTCCTCCCTTGTGGTGGCGGCCATTTTTGTTGTTATTCTGCTGTTTTGAAAGATCAACTTTTCTACACAAGATTTTTCATTCACTAACACTTCTAATCTCTTAGTTTATTTTCAAATTCTCTACACCTTCATGTATTCTGGGACACCACTTGCAACCTTCACCCTACTCCTGACACTCAGTTAATTTGAATTATCCTGGAGCCTGCAGCAGTGTGACTCTTCAGTGTGATGATATGTGTGTGTGTGTGTGTGTGTGTGTGTGTGTGTGTGTGTGTGTGTGTGTGTGTGTGTGTGTGTGTGTGTGTGTGTGTGTGTGTGTGTGTGTGTGTGTGTGTGTGTGTGTGTGTGTGTGTGTGTGTGTGTGTGTGTGTGTGTGTGTATGTGTGTGTGTGTGCGTGCGTGTGTGTGTGTGTTTGTGTGTTTGTGTGTGTGTGTGTGTGTGTGTGTGTGTGTGTGTGTGTGTGTGTGTGTGTGTGTGTGTGTGTGTGTGTGTGTGTGTGTGTGTGTGTGTGTACTCACCTAGTTGTACTTGTGGGGGTCGAGGTCTGGCTCTTTGGTCACGCCTCTCAACTGTCAATCAACTGGTGTACAGGTTCCTGAGCCTACTGGGCTCTATCATATCTACATATGAAACTGTGTATGGAGTCAGCCTCCACCACATCACTGCCTAATGCATTCCACTTGTTAATTACTCTGGCACTGAAAAAGTTCTTTGTAATGTCCCTGTGGCTCATTTGGGTACTCAGTTTCCACCTGTGTCCCCTTGTTCACGTACCACCCGTGTTAAACAGTTTATCCTCATCTACCCTGTCAATTCCTCTTGAGAATTTTGTAGGTATTGATCATGTCTCCCCTTACTCTTCTGTCTTCCAGTGTCGTCAAGTGCATTTCACGCAGCCTTTCCTCGTAACTCATGCCTCTTAGTTCTGCGACTAGTCTAGTGGCATTCCTCTGAACTTTTTTCAGGATCATCTTGTGCTTAACAAAGTACGAGCTCCATGCTGGGGCCGCATACTCCAGGATTGGCCTTACATAGGTAGTATACAAGGTTCTGAATGATTCCTTACACAGGTTCCTGAAGGCTGTTCTGATGTTAGCCAGCCTCGCATATGCCGCAGACGTAATTCTTATTATGTTCGCTTCAGGAGACAGGTTTGGTGTGATATCAACTCCTAGATCTTTCTCTATCTCCGTTTCATAAAGAACTTCATCTCCTATTCTGGGCCCTGTGTCTGGCCTCCCGTTTTCACTGCCTAGTTTCATTACGTTGCATTTACTCGGGTTGAACTTTAGTAGCCATTTGTTGGACCATTCATTCAGTCTGTCTAGATCAACTTGTAGCCTCCTCCTATCTTCCTCTGTTTTAATCCTCCTCATAATTTTTGCGTCATCAGCAAAAAAGGAGAGAAACGATTCTATACCCTCTTGGAGATCATTTACATATATAAGAAACAGTATGGGTCCAAGGACTGAACGCTGCGGGACTCAACTGGTGACTTCTCGCCAATCTGAGACCTCACCCCTCACACTGACTCGCTGCCTTCTGTTGCTTTGATACTCCTTTATCCAATGGAGTACCTTCCCTTTCACTCCAGACTGCATCTCCAGCTTTCGCACCAGTCTCTGGTGTGGCACTGTGTCAAAGGCTTTCTGGCAATCCAAAAATATGCAGTCTGCCAACCCCTCTTGCCTGATTTTTATTGCATGGTCGCAGAATTCAATTAATCCTCTATTGCAGGGCTTTCCATCCTTGAACCCACGTTGATGCTCTGTTACAAACGTCGTTTGCTACAGAAGGTGTGTGTGTGTGTGTGTGTGTGTGTGTGTGTGTGTGTGTGTGTGTGTGTGTGTGTGTGTGTGTGTGTGTGTGTGTGTGTGTGTGTGTGTGTGTGTGTGTGTGTGTGTGTGTGTGTGTGTGTGTGTGTGTGTGTGTGTGTGTGTGTGTGTGTGTGTGTGTGTGTGTGTGTGTGTGTGTGTGTGTGTGCGTGTGGGTGAGAGAGAGAGAGAGACGGTTTCAGTTGGAACAATGAGGAGAGTATGGTGAAGATGGTTACAGTGACATTGGTTGTGTATAGTTGCTGTGTTGATAATCGTGTGTAGATGGTTACAGTGATGGTCGTGTGTAGTGAAGTTGGTTACAGTGATGATGGTCGTGTGTAGTGTAGATGGTTACAGTGATGATGGTGGTGTGTAGTGTAGATGGTTACAGTGATGATGATCGTGTGTAGTGTAGATGGTTACAGTGATAATGGTGGTGTGTAGTGTAGATGGTTACAGTGATGCTGGTCGCGTGTAGTGTAGATGGTTACAGTGATGATGGTGGTGTGTAGTGAAGTTGGTTACAGTGATGATGGTCGTGTGTAGTGTAGATGGTTACAGTGATGATGGTCGTGTGTAGTGTAGATGGTTACAGTGATGAAGGTTGTGTGTAGTGTAGATGGTTACAGTGATGAAGGTTGTGTGTAGTGTAGATGTTTACAGTGATAATGGTGGTGTGTAGTGAAGTTGGTTACAGTGATGAAGGTTGTGTGTAGTGTAGATGTTTACAGTGATGATGGTCGTGTGTAGTGAAGTTGGTTACAGTGATGAAGGTTGTGTGTAGTGTAGATGTTTACAGTGATGATGGTCGTGTGTAGTGTAGATGGTTACAGTGATGCTGGTCGTGTGTAGTGTAGATGGTTACAGTGATGATGGTGGTGTGTAGTGAAGTTGGTTACAGTGATGATGGTTGTGGGTAGTGTAGATGGTTACAGTGATGGTCGTGTGTAGTGTAGATGGTTACAGTGATGAAGGTTGTGTGTAGTGTAGATGTTTACAGTGATGATGGTGGTGTGTAGTGAAGTTGGTTACAGTGATGATGGTTGTGGGTAGTGTAGATGGTTACAGTGATGGTCGTGTGTAGTGTAGATGGTTACAGTGATGATGGTCGTGTGTAGTGTAGATAGTTACAGTGATGATGGTCGTGGGTAGTGTAGATAGTTAGTGATGGTGGTCGTGTGTAGTGTAGATGGTTACAGTGATGGTCGTGAGTAGTGTAGATGGTTAGAGTGATGGACGACCATCAAGGTAATATAGTATTAACTAGCTCCCGTACAAGGTCATTCCCATTCCTTCCCTCCGTCCCATCCCACACCCTTATCCTGACTACTGCGAGCTCACCATAGCCCGTGCTACTTGGAACTTTTTGTCCCAAGTAGAGAATCTTAAACAACTTATCCTGACTCCTTCCAAGTGCTGTGTAGTCGTAATGACCTGGCCCTTTCCCTTCATAATTCCCTCCCCTCTCTTGCTGTGTCTCCCTCTGTCCCTCTTCCTATGTCGTCCCCCTCACTCTCACTATGTAGTCCCCCTCACTCTCACTATGTCGTCTCTCTCACTCTCCCTATGTCGTCCCCCTCACTCTCACTATGTCGTCCCCCTCACTCTCACTATGTCGTCCCCCTCACTCTCACTATGTCGTCCCCCTCACTCTTACTATGTCGCCCCCTTCACTCTCACTATGTCGTCCCCCTCACTCTCACTATGTCGTCTCTCTCACTCTCCCTATGTCGTCCCCCTCACTCTCACTATGTCGTCCCCCTCACTCTCACTATGTCGTCCCCCTCACTCTCACTATGTCGTCCCCCTCACTCTTACTATGTCGCCCCCTTCACTCTCACTATGTCGTCCCCCTCACTCTCACTATGTCGTCCCCCTCACTCTCACTATGTCGTCCCCCTCACTCTTACTATGTCGCCCCCTTCACTCTCACTATGTCGTCCCCCTCACTCTCCCTATGTCGTCCCCCTCACTCTCACTATGTCGTCCCCCTCACTCTCACTATGTCGTCCCCCTCACTCTCACTATGTCGTCCCCCTCACTCTTACTATGTCGTCCCCCTCACTCTTACAATGTCGCCCCCTTCACTCTCACTATGTCGTCCCCCTCACTCTCACTATGTCGTCCCCCTCACTCTCACTATGTCGTCCCCCTCACTCTTACTATGTCGCCCCCTTCACTCTCACTATGTCGTCCCTCTCACTCTCACTATGTCGTCCCCCTCACTCTCACTATGTCGTCCCCCTCACTCTCACTATGTCGTCCCCCTCACTCTTACTATGTCGCCCCCTTCACTCTCACTATGTCGTCCCCCTCACTCTCACTATGTCGTCCCCCTCACTCTTACTATGTCGCCCCTTCACTCTCACTATGTCGTCGCCCTCACTCTCACTATGTCGTCCCCCTCACTCTTACTATGTCGCCCCCTTCACTCTCACTATGTCGTCGCCCTCACTCTCACTATGTCGTCCCCCTCACTCTCACTACGTCGTCCCCCTCACTCTCACTACGTCGTCCCCCTCACTCTCACTATGTCGTCCCCCTCACTCTCACTACGTCGTCCCCCTCACTCTCACTATGTCGTCCCCCTCACTCTCACTATGTCGTCCCCCTCACTCTCACTATGTGGCCCCCCTCACTCTCACTATGTCGTCCCCCTCACTCTCACTACGTCATCCCCCTCACTCTCCCTATGTCGTCCCCCTCACTCTCACTATGCCGCCCCCCTCACTCTCACTATGTCTCACTCTCACTATGTCGCCCCCCTCACTCTCACTATGTCGTCCCTCTCACTCTCACTATGTCGTCCCCCTCACTCTCACTATGTCGCCCCCCTCACTCTCCCTCTGTCGCCCCCCTCACTCTCACTATGTCGTCCCCCTCACCTCACTATGTCGCTCCCTCACTCTTACTATGTCGTCCCCCTCACTCTCCCTATGTCGTCCCCCTCACTCTCACTATGTCGTCCCCCTCACTCTCACTATGTCGTCCCCCTCACTCTCCCTATGTCGTCCCCCTCACTCTCACTATGTCGTGCCCCCTCACTCTCACTATGTCGTGCCCCCTCACTCTCACTATGTCGTGCCCCCTCACTCTCACTATGTCGCCCCCTCACTCTCACTATGTCGTGCCCCCTCACTCTCACTATGTCGTGCCCCCTCACTCTTACTATGTCGTGCCCCCTCACTCTCACTATGTCGTGCCCCCTCACTCTCACTATGTCGTGCCCCCTCACTCTTACTATGTCGTCCCCCTCACTCTCCCTCTGTCGTCCCCCTCACTCTCACTATGTGTAACATTGGTTGATGTTATTGTAGAATGATTAGGTTGTGGGCAGGAATTGGAGTACCAAACGGCCACTGCTTTTCCTTAGTTTATTATAAAAATATATATATCTTCTACACCGGGCCAGGAGGTAGCGAGAGTGTGTAAGGGAGCGCGTGTAGACGCTCCGATGCCCAGGGCTGTCTCTGAAGGTCTGGCAATGCAAGGGTCAGAGATTGCTACATTCAAATCTGCTGACAACGTTGTTGATACCTAT
Source organism: Procambarus clarkii (assembly GCF_040958095.1). Classification (NCBI taxonomy): domain Eukaryota; kingdom Metazoa; phylum Arthropoda; class Malacostraca; order Decapoda; family Cambaridae; genus Procambarus; species Procambarus clarkii. The sequence goes on from NC_091194.1 coordinate 23,870,266, forward strand.
TAAGTTGTTTAGCTTAGCGTCGGCCATCATAAGAGGGTATTGGATCACCCCATGTGTATGGCGCCTAACTGGCGTCCAACACCGCTCGCCATGCTATCATCGGCGTCCTCGGCGATCTGTTTGACAAATTTGACAACCCTTGGGCGTGTACCTAACTAACATTATATACAGGACAACATGATTATAGTGGCCGTAAACAAACAAGCGAATTTTTTGAGATGTCCAACACCGTCTCGGGCATGCATGAATAAGGAGTACATTGCTTAAATATAATCCTTAAACTAAGCTATCCATGGAGCATCATGACTAACTAGCTAAATGTCTGCGCGAACTGGAGGCAGGAGGTGCGGCTGCAGGTAGAGGCGGTAGCGGTAGAGGCAGCGGACCAGAAGTTGCGCGTAAGAATTCATGATGCTCAGCCACAGTGTTACTTGTTAACTAGATTATAAACGGCAGACACTAACGTAGGCACAATATGTATGGCACAATAGGCATGGCAATACATAGAATAAGCGACATTTCCACTAAAATATGGAGAGCATGAAGGTGGCAGGAACACGAGGACCTACATAATGTATAGAGACACGACAAGATCAATAAACTACGAACAAAGATACCTGAGGTGGAAGGGTCTATATACATTGAGCCGAGTGGTGCGAAACGATTGTTGGAATCACTTTAAATCTAGCCATAAAACTATGAATTCTTAGGTGCCAGTCCATCATGAACGTAGTCTTCCTCTGCCATGTACGAACAGGCAGGGAGAGGGGAGCAGATAGAACGCATCCATTGTCCCTTACAGACTGGAACACCACAGTAACACGAAGAAGAATCATCAGACTGTTGGTGGTGTACTGTCGAAATAACAGGTCTGGATCGAAGATTGTATGTGTGAGTACGTGGTGGAGTAGTATCGCTGGGCGTGTCTGAGACCGAAGTGGGTGTCACAGTGATAGGGTCACACAGTACCTTGTCAGGGACAGGAGTCAGGGTGTCATTGTCATCAGTCAGACGGTCTAATTTCATGTGGTTGAGATGCTCATGTACTTGTTCTCCAGTGGCCAAGTTTTCCAGCTTGTACTTATTACCTGTGATATGCTCAAGAACTCTGTAGAGACCAAGAAACTTCTCAGTCAGTTTGTACATGAGACCATCTCGTCGTTGGTTGAGGATCATTACTAAAGATCCAGGTCCTATTCTCGTAGGTTTAGCATGAGCGTTTTGTAACCGCGTGAAATCGTCAGTAGCTTTAGAGAGATGTTCCTTGACTCACTGGAACACCAGTTGAGTGTCTCTCCGTTTGACCTTAACATAGTCGTCATAGTTGTAGAGTGGCGCCGGCGGCGAGGAGATGATGGCATTAGGAAATCTCATGTCTGTCCCAAATAGCACAAAGTGAGGTGTGTCTCCTAAGGAGGAGTTGACAGAGGAGTTTATCGAACATTGGACGATTGGCATAAGTTCATCCCATTTGTGACTGTCCTGATTGACTGTCACTCTGAGTGCGTCAAGGACCTTCTTGTTAGTTCTTTCAGCAAGGCCATTGCTAGCCGGTTGATAAGGCATTATATTACACTTTTTGATGTTGTACAATGTAGCCAGTTGTTCCAGAACAGAATTGTTGAATTCCGGGCCGTTGTCAGAGAGTATAACTCTGGGTGGACCATACCTGCAAATTATATGATCATGAAAGGCACTACCTATAGTTTCTACAGTTTTGTTTGGCATTGGAACCAGTTCACAGTATCTAGAGAAGTTATCTACCATAACTAGGAGATGTTTATTTCCTCTGGAGGTTTCGGCAAAATTTGTTAACAAATCCATAGAAACACGGTCCCAAGGTGCATTAGTCGTAGGGTAAGTCTGAATCGGGTTCGGGCCTGCAACATGGCCTCTGTGAGCTAGGCAAGTTAGACATTGATCCACATGATGTTCAATCTGTTTGGCCATTTTGGGCCAGTAGTATATAAGACGAGCCTGCTTGATGGTGCGGTCCTTGCCAGGATGCGCACTGTGTGGGGCGTCGTGAACAAGTTTTAACACGGTAGGAACTATTGACGCAGGAATAACAAGTTGATGTACCAGTCTGGCAGGAGATCCAAGCATAACCTTGCGATGGAGCACATGATCTAAGAGCACTAGTCCCTTGAGTGGTATGGATGGCTTGACTGTAAGAGTCGTGTGCGGGTCCATGAGAAAGCTTATGATTGGTGCCCACATTGGGTCTTGTCATTGTGCAAGTTCTACATCTCGCAAGTCTAATGAAGGGTATTCAACGTGAACGGGAGCGACGTAACGGGAGAGAGCATCGGCAACTACATTGTGTTTGCCAGGTAAGTATCCAAACATGGGTAGCATCTCTTGTGAGGTGAGCGACCAACGGGCAAACTTGCCTATGGGATTCTTGTCTCTGAACAAGGGAATGATAGCTTGGTGGTCCGTCAGTACATGGACAGGGTAGTTACAGATGATATCTCTGAAATGTTTGAGTGCCCACACGACAGCCAACGCTTCGCGCTCGGTTGTCGAATAATTCTTTTCAGCTTTGGAGAGGACTCGGCTCGCATAGGCAATGGCATGTTCTTTTCTGTCGCTAGTTTGAGCGAGTACGGCACCTAACCCAATGTTACTGGCGTCGGTAACTAAAATGAACGGTTTGGTGAAGTCTGGGAACTTGAGAACGGGAGAAGATATCAGGGCTTCCTTGAGCGTTTGAAATGCTTTCTCTTGATCAGTTGTCCAAATGAACGGAGCGTCTTTCTTAACCCTTAACATGCTCGGGGTTTAATATCCTGCCATCCCCACAGGCGCATGTCATTTTGAAAAAAAAATAATTTTTTTTTCTTTCTAACCTGTTAATTTGTGTTCACTGATCACGGGAAAAATAATAAAAAAATCGTAAGTGGCCTATATTGCCCGCTATAGGGCGGGGAAGTCTGGCAAATTATAGGCGCTGACTCAGCGTGCGTCCCAGGCGGTCTGTTGCTCACAAGGTGTCAGGCCAGAGTTGCCACAAAGAGATAATTACCGAATTATTTCAATGTCTCTGATTTTTCATACTTTTTTGCTGTAATATTATTCAATAGTGTGTAGTTTGATATATTTATATAATAAAATGAGTGAATCGTTGGTGTACTCAAAAATATGGTGTGCATACTGTTGATTCAATTATGTTCATCAATCAGTGAACAAATACTTTGTCGGTTATTACACTATAAGCACAGGTTATATATAAGTATCTACATGTTTTGTTCACCATAACTGTACATCTAAGCTTGTATGGTGAGTAAAGGCACAGAGATGTGGCTACTCACACAGTCAGCTGATCGGCGGCCGCCCTCAAGGTCAGACGCACTAATATTTCTCCTCCAACAATACTGTGTGGTGTTATTACGCTATATATCTTATATACAGACGTTATATATAAGTATCTACATGTTTTGTTCACCATAACTGTACATCTAAGCTTGTATGGTGAGTAAAGGCGCAGAGATGTGGCTACTCACAGTCAGCTGATCGGCGGCCGCCCTCAAGACCAGACGCACTAATATTTCTCCTCCAACAATACTGTGTGGTGTTATTACGCTATATACACACATTACATATGAATATCTACCTGTTTTATTCATCATACTTGTACAAATAAACTGGTATGGTGCCCAAAGACCATCGTGGTAACCAGTAAACAACACCGTCGTCTGCACGGTGGCATCGTGCAGACGACGCCACCGCCCTCACCAAAATGGCGGCTCCAAACTTTCTCTTGCTGTTTATACCCTCTATACGCACGTTATATATAAGTATCTACATTTGTGTTCACCATAGCGAACCACTAAGCTGGTATGGTGAGTGCAGTCAATAAAAGGTGGCCACACACAGTCAAAAGACATCGCTACCACCCTCCTTCCCACAGCATTACACCTCCTTCCATGGCGCATAGCGCTAAATATCACCACAATCCTGCTATTATCAGAACCCTGGTCAGTTTTATCACAGTCAGGGGTCTTCTGTAATAATATCATCGCTACATAATAGCATGAATAAGTATAATTTGGCATTTTTAGGCGATGCTGTGGTTACAAGCTGAACAGCAGTGCTGTTAGCTCATGCTGCGTGCGTCAGGCTTGGTTGCTCACTCAATACTGAGGCCAATAACACCCGGGAGTTTGGCCCACGATTTTTTTAAAAAATGCCGTCTGTTTACAAGAACCCTGATGAAGGTGTGGTGAACCCCGTGTATCCGCGGGCTGTTTAAATCTTGCGTAGTACTCCAACACATATGACGTGATGCACAGTTTACTGGAACAATGTCCAGCACGTCATATGACGTGATGCGCACTTTAAGGGTTAAGGAGGTGAGTGAGAGGAGATGCAATCACTGAATATGCAATGAAATGAATGGCAATGAAATGGCGGTAGAATCCAGCTAGGGCTACGAACTTTTGTACAGCTTCAGCATTATGAGGGACTGGAAAGTTCTTGACAGTTTCTATCTTTGAATCTAGAGTGGTGATGCCTTGTGAGGTGACGTTATGGCCGAGAAACTATATTTTTTCTCTCATGAAGGCGCATTTGCTACGTTTGATTTTCAGTTTGGCTTCAGCTAGTTTCTGAAGGACTCGGTCCAAACTTTGTAGATGTGAGGGTACATCCTTGGACATGATAATGAGGTCATCGAGGTAGACCATGAGGGTATTTCCTATCATTCGTCGGAACAGGTCTGTCATAAGCCTTGAAAAGGTAATAGGGCTGCTGCGTAAGTCAAAAGGCATGCGGGTGTACTGGTAATGACCATTAGGGACGGAAAACGCCGTCAGTTCTCGACTTTCTGGATCGAGCGGTATTTGCCAAAATCCTTCCAATAAATCAAGTGTGGAAAAAACCTTATTCTGACCAATGTTCTGCAATAAGTCAGTAAGCACGGGAAGTGGAAATCGATCAGGAATCGTAACTTGATTAAGTTTCCTGAAATCAACGACGGGACGCCAAGAGCCATCCTTCTTGGGTACTAAGATTAACGGAGCATTCCATGGTGAAGTACTTTCTTCAATAGCCCCGTCGTGTAACATCTCGTCAATGTGTCGGTCTGCAACAGCTCATTGAGAATGAGACAATCTGTATGCGGGTACAAAAATTGGGCGAGTACCTGGTTCCAGTGGAATTTTGTGAGTAATGAGGTGTGTCAGTCCAAGTTGTTCACCTGTCAGTGCAACAACGTTGCGATGCTTGTTGAGGATGGTCAGTAACTGAGATTGGGCGTCAGGGAAGTCAGTGGCACTAAGATGTACAGGTGAGATCGCGACCTGATCTCGATTTGTTGTGTGAGTGAGTGCATGTACTATTTGGTCAGTAGAGACCTCATCCACTACTCACACCGGTAACGAATAATGGGCAAAGTCAACAATGGGTGTGCCTGATGCAAGGTGAATGTTGGCATTGGTGACGTTGGCAACATAAACAGCAGTAGTGTTATTCTGCACCTGATGTAAGGACGATTCTATGTAGGTACCATTGATTTGACATGTGTCACTGTCAGCTATTACGTGTTCTAGGTCAGATACACCAGGTATCTTGACAATAACCTTTGTTAGTGCACGAGAATGTAAGACTGTGTCTTGGTGTAAGATGCCTCTGACCTGACTGATGTTAGACTCCAGGCAAGTAAGGTAATGAACAATCGCTGGGGCCCCTTGCAAAGATTCATTGACCTCACCGACCTGCGAGACTGTGGAAACGTGCGTTGGTCTGGTGTCAGTAAGTGACTGAGTGATGGGTTTGTTTGGGCGTGACTGGTTAAGTGTACCCTGGTCTTCCCTGGTTTGTATGTACCTGACATAGTCCCAATGGTTGGTGAACTCATGTCCCATGGTGTACACACTGCAAAGAGTTACCACTGTGTCACCAGTTGTTGCTTCCCAACGGTAAGCATCGATAGTAACTCGGTAGTCTCTCATGGTGTTTAATCCGAGTAGGATGTCTCCAGGGAATCGTACTGCACCGGCTATTACACATGGCACGGTGAGTGATCTGTCATTAACTATTAACTCTATGTCTGCTTCACCTAACGCCGGAGTCATTCCTCCAGTAAGTCCACCAAGGTTGGAAACAGACGACTGGCGTATATCGAGTCGGTTGCGTAGGCCATGAAGGGCGTCTTGTTTAATGATGTTGACTCTAGCTCCTGTGTCTAGGAAAATCTTAACATCTTAAATCTTAACAGCATGGAGAGTGTATGGAACTGGATGCCAGATCCACTTGCATTCCAGAATTACAGATACAATTACCCACCGAAAGGGAACTACAACTACGGCAGACAACTGCCCTACAACAATCAGTACTGGTCAGAACAAACTCATTATGTCCACAAATAATGGGCTTGCCGAAAAAGTTTCCCATTCAAACTATCACTAATAGAGTAACCTCATTCATCTTTGCCAACATACAAGGACTGAAAACAAGAACAAACAACAAAGTACAGTTCATAAATGGCCTCCTCACGGAGTCAAATGAAGTATTTGGAGCTTTCACAGAAACCCATGCAGGGGAATTGTTGGACAGTGAGATCTGGATTCCAGGATATAACCTATACAGGTGTGATAGGAAAATTAGGTCACATGGAGGAGTGGGTCTGTATATTAGGGAAGACCTTGTATGCTCGGAGCTCCTAAACGTTACAAATGAGGTGGTAGAGGTACTGGGATTAAAAATAGAGAAAATAAATTTAGTGATTATTCTAATATACAAACCGTCAGATGCAATGCTGAGGAATTCACAGAACAGATAAGCAAAATAGAGAATAGCCTTGATAATTTGGAGAACCCGATACCTGATATTATCTTCCTAGGTGACTTCAACTTGCCTAGTCTCAGGTGGAAAATAACAAACAATAATATTATACCAGGAAATCTATCAGGACCTAACCAACCACAGATTAGAGAACTACTTAGATTCTGTGACAAATTTTCACTCAATCAGCAGATATCGGAGCCAACGAGAAATGAAAATATTCTAGATCTGCTCTTTACGAACAATGAAGACATTACGATATCAGATACCACATACTCAGATCACAAACTCATTGAAGTGCAAACGACCATCAATACTCAGAATAGACCTAAAACGTTGATAAAGCGAGAGGGGCTATTCAGTAAATTCAATTTTAATAATAAAAGGATAGACTGGGAGATAATAAACAGGGAACTTACAAACATTCCATGGGGAACTGTTCTAAGTAATACAAGTCCTACAGAAGGAATAGAAAAACTGACTTCAGAAGCGTATCAAATCTGTCTGAAACATGTTCCTTTGAGGAAAGCCAGAAAGAGATCTAACGTAGAAAGAGAACGCAGACGGCACTATAAACGCAGGAAAAAAATAACGGAACTGCTTATGCAGACACGAATTTCCCGTCAAAGAAGGAATAATTTAAATAGGGAGATTGAAGAAATCGAGCGGAAATTGAAACACTCATATGAAACTGAAGAAAGGCAGTTAGAACAGAAAGCAATTCAGGAAATAAAGAAAAATCCAAAATATTTCTTCTCATATGCGAAATCAAAAGCAAAAACCACTGCCAGTATTGGACCTATTCGTACAAGTGAAGGTTCATACACGGAGGATGACAAAGAAATTAGTGAAATCCTAAAAACGCAGTATGAGGACATGTTTAGCACTCCAATAAACAACATGAAGGTGGAAGATCCAGACAATTTCTTTATGCGGGATATTCAAACCCCTGTAAATATAACTGATATAAACACGAGCGCACTAAATTTTGAAAAAGAAATTGAAAACATGCCCATGCACTCGGCCCCAGGTCCAGACTCATGGAATTCAATATTTATAAAGAAATGCAAAGTGCCGGTAGCTCAGGCACTCAGTATAGTGTGGAGGAAAAGCTTGGACATGGGGGAGATACCAGATGCACTTAAAGTAGCAGACATAGCCACTCTACACAAGGGAGGGAGCAAAGCATTGGCAAAAAATTATAGACCAGTTGCACTAACATCGCACATCATAAAAGTATTTGAGAGAGTGATTAGGAGTCAGGTCACCAATTTCATGGAGACCAATGACCTTCACAACCCAGGCCAACATGGATTTCGAGCGGGAAGATCGTGCCTCTCACAGCTACTTGAGCACTACGACAAAGTCACTGAGGCATTAGAAGAAAAACAGAATGCTGATGTGATATACACGGACTTCGCAAAGGCTTTCGATAAATGTGACCATGGCGTGATAGCACACAAAATGAAGTCAATGGGAATAACCGGTAAAGTAGGACGCTGGATACTCAGTTTTCTGTCAAACAGGACTCAGCGAGTAACAGTCAACCATATAAAATCTAGTCCAAGTGCAATGAAAAGCTCTGTACCTCAGGGTACAGTCCTTGCACCGCTGCTTTTCCTTATTCTCATATCAGATATAGACAAAAATACAAGTCACAGCTTCGTATCATCCTTTGCAGATGACACAAAAATCAGTATGAAAATTACCTCGGCTGAGGACATTGAAAACTTCAAGCTGATATTAATAAAGTTTTCGACTGGGCATCAGAAAATAACATGATGTTTAACAGTGATAAATTCCAGGTACTCAGGTACGGTAAAAATGAGGACCTTAAACATAATACAGAATACAAAACACAATCAAATGTACCCATAGTAGGAAAACAGCATGTAAAGGATTTGGGAATAATAATGTCTGACGACCTAACGTTTAAGGAGCATAACCAAGCAAATATTGCGACAGCCAGAAAAATGATAGGATGGATTACGAGAACTTTCAAATCCAGGGGATCCCATCACAATGGTTGTACTCTTCAAGTCACTTGTGTTGTCCCGTCTTGAGTACTGCTCAGTACTCACTTCCCCATTCAGAGCAGGAGAGATTGCTGAAATAGAGGGAATACAGAGAACATATACGGCACGCATAGACGCAATAAAGCACCTAAATTATTGGGATCGTCTCAAAGCCCTCCAAATGTACTCACTAGAAAGAAGACGAGAGAGATAACAAATAATATACACCTGGAAGATACTGGAGGGCCAAGTACCAAATCTACACAGTAAAATAACAACGTACTGGAGTGAACAATATGGAAAAAAATGTAGAATAGAACCAGTGAAGAGCAGAGGTGCCATATGCACAATCAGAGAACACTGTATAAACATCAGAGGTCCGCGGTTGTTCAACGTCCTCCCAGCAAGCATAAGAAATATTGCCGGAACAACCGTGGACATTTTCAAGAGGAAACTAGATTTATTCCTCCAAGGAGTGCCGGACCAACCGGGCTGTGGTGGGTATGTGGGCCTGCGGGCCGCTCCAAGCAACAGCCTGGTGGACCAAACTCTCACAAGTCAAGCCTGGCCTCGGGCCGGGCTTGGGGAGTAGAACTCCCAGAACCCCATCAACCAGGTATCAACCAGGTATGTCTACCCTTCAGGGTGGCTGAAATCAGAGGACCTTCTGTGTCCTTGATTGGCATCCTGTTAAACATGATATTACGAGACTGACACAGTCGATGTGGTGTCTGGAGTAAATGTACACGAGTACCGTCAGTGTGTAGTTCGTCCATGCTTTCCTCCTCTGCTAAGGTACCTTACCTGTTACAGGTAGGCACTGAGTATACAGGGAGGTCGACTCGCTTCCCTACGTCATACCGTTTACCCAAGCTGCTATACCTTCCCCCGACTGAGAGTCATAGGGCAGATCTGTGTGTTCGTAGGTCGAGTCTGCATTATCCTTGACGGCCGTGGCGCCGTTTGTCACGTGCGAGTCACAGTGTCCATCTGTGTCGCGACTGTCAGTTGTTGCATACGTAACATGGGCAGTTGGTCGGGCTGCAGGGCTAAGTGTAGAGCTCGGTCGGCGCTGGTTAGTTGTTGCAGCCTGCAGTTGCTTACGGGAAGGGGGAATAAGACTAGGGCGGTTAGCCTGGTTAGTACCGTGGCGGGCTCTGCAGTCAGCAGTGTCATGTCCAGGTCGGCGGTGATATGTGCAATGAGAACGGGTCTGATCATGTGATCGGCCTGTGTAGTTATGTCTAGCATGCTGTTGGTGTTAGTTGATGTACACTCTGCCTTACGGTGGCTTGGTTTGCCACAGTTAAAGCATTCTGGCGTTCGAGGTCGCCGAGGGTATTGAGGGGAGCCTGTCCTAGAGTATGACCTGGGGCCATACGAAGGCGGAGGAGACCTAGCACGAGTCTGAACACGTCTAGGGGTAGAACGCGTGACAACGTTCACAGTGGTATGGGAACTGTTTGCACGAAAAACGGCAGAAAGCTGGGCAGAATCCCGGGGCTTTAGTCTGTCTGTGGACTCTACCATGACGTCCTTTAAGTCCCAAAGTGTGTGGGTAGGACCAAAATTCCTAGCCTCAATGTCTTTCAGTATGGCCTCGGGGGCATGACTCTGCATGGCACCGAACGCCAATAGTTTACCCACATTCTGTATAGTGAGGCTTCCACAAGCGTCCCATCTAGAAACCATCAAGGCTTTCTCCAGTGAGTCATGTAGCATAGCTAGACGCGTGGTAAAAGCGTTGCGTGTTTCATCAGGACGCATTACTGCGGTAGCTAATTGGCGAGCATTGCCAAAGGGATCACGATCAACTACCGATATATATCTCCTACGAAAGAATTTCTTAAATTCTTCCCAGTCTACAATTTTCTTTAAGTCAGGTGTTCCTGCTACGAGATACGCATCTCCAGATTTATAGACAAGTGTGGACGTCGCCATACTGATATAGTCCGCGTCTGTGACAGCAGTACCCTTGCTCTTCACTCTAGCCTCTACACTAGCGAACCATGTCTCCAAGAGGGTTGGATCATTTCCACTAAACGGGTGAATGTCAACAGACTGTGTAAGAACTGTGACAGTGTTCGAGTTAGAACCCGCAGTATTCGGGACTTGAGTCATGATTACTGAGTCGCTGCTGGTTGTAGAGATTAATGAGGATAAGCTACCGAGAGCTGGGGGTGGGAGTTCACTGGCTAAGGATAAGTGAGCGAGCGTAAGGAGCTCACTAGTTAAGAGTAAGTTACTCTCCGATAGTGAACGAGACCGTAGACTGTAGGGGTAAGTGCGCGAGTGAGGCCTAAGCGAGTATCGGTTATCCATAAAGTAAGTTTACATTGTGCCCACGAAAGTCCACAGTTTACTCTACTACACAAATAACAAAGTACTTCAGCTCTAGTACTTAACTAGAGCTGAAGGCTGCAGGAGCTGCAATCCGTTCAACGGGGCAAAGATGATCTGGTCGTCACAGGTCGGGTGTCGTGCTGCGGCGTCGTCGGCGTCGTGCTGCAGCGTCGTCAGGGTCATGCTGCGGCAGGAGACGTCAGGCGCGGCAGAAGTCGTCAGGCCAGACAGCGGCAGGTGGTAAGGTGATGTCAGGCAGGCACCAAGGCTCGTTGAGTCACGGTGAGTCAAGGCGAGTCAGCTGGTGGCGCGCGGTGAGTCAGGCACGGGCGCGTGCTGGGTGAGTGAGGCACGGGCGCGCGCTGGGTGAGCAAGGCACGGTCGCAAGCTGAACTGTTACGATGCTGGCTGCTGTGTGCTGCTGTGCTGCTGTGCACTGCTGTGCTGATGTGTTGCTGTGCGCTGCTGTGTTGCTGTGCTGCTGCGCTGCCGTGAGCTGTTGTGCTGCTGTGAGCTTCTGTGTTGCTGTGTGCTGCTGTGCTGCTGTGCACTGCTGTGCTGATGTGTTGTTGTGCGCTGCTGTGTTGCTGTGCTGCTGCGCTGCCGTGAGCTGTTGTGCTGCTGTGAGCTTCTGTGTTGCTGTGTGCTGCTGTGCTGCTGGGCTGCTGGAGTACAAGGGTGACTCCCACCGCTGCCACCAGTGTAACATTGGTTGATGTTATTGTAGAATGATTAGGTTGTGGGCAGGAATTGGAGTACCAAACGGCCACTGCTTTTCCTTAGTTTATTATAAAAATATATATATCTTCTACACCGGGCCAGGAGGTAGCGAGAGTGTGTAAGGGAGCGCGTGTAGACGCTCCGATGCCCAGGGCTGTCTCTGAAGGTCTGGCAATGCAAGGGTCAGAGATTGCTACATTCAAATCTGCTGACAACGTTGTTGATACCTATTAAGTTGTTTAGCTTAGCGTCGGCCATCATAAGAGGGTATTGGATCACCCCATGTGTATGGCGCCTAACTGGCGTCCAACATATGTTGCCCCCCCTCACTCTCTCTATGTCGCCCCCCTCACTCTCCCTATGTCGTCCCCCTCACTCTCACTATGTCGTCCCTCTCACTATGTCGTCCCCCTCACTCACACTATGTCGTACCCCTCACACTCACTATGTCGTCCCCCTCACTCTCACTATGTCGTTCCCTTCACTCTCACTATGTCGTCCTCCTCACTCTCTCTATGTCGCCCCTCTCACTCACACTATGTCGCCCCTCTCACTCACACTATGTCGCCCCTCTCACTCACACTATGTCGTCCCCCTCACTCTCCCTATGTCGCCCCTCTCACTCACACTATGTCGCCCCTCTCACTCTCACTATGTCGTCCCCCTCACTCTCATTATGTCGTCCCCCCTCACTCTCACTATGTCGTCTCCCTCACTTTCACTATGTCGTCCCTCTCACTCTCACTATGTCGTCCCCCCTCACTCTCACTATGTCGTCTCCCTAACTTTCACTATGTCGTCCCCTTCACTCTCACTATGTCGTCCCCCTCACTCGCACTATGTCGTCTCTCTCACTTTCACTATGTCGTCCCCCTCACTCTCACTATGTCGCCTCTCACACTCAACGTATTTCTATACTGCACACTCTTCCCCCGCCCACTAACTCCCCTCGCTTCTCTTTCCTCACTCCACCCGTCCCTGAGAGTTGGGGAACCATTTGAGAGAGAGAGAGAGAGAGAGAGAGAGAGAGAGAGAGAGAGAGAGAGAGAGAGAGAGAGAGAGAGAGAGAGAGAGAGAGAGAGAGAGAGAGAGAGAGAGAGAGAGAGAGAGAGAGAGAGAGAGAGTGGGGGGTTCTACTCACAGGCAGAAAGAAGGGGCGCATGAAATAGTGCGTTGAAAGAGAGGGAGGAGACAAGCGCAGGCATACAGATAGACGGGCAAACACACACACACACACACGGAGAGATAGATTGGGAAACGAGGAATCCCCATGGCGGGGAGGAGACCTGGGGAGCGAAGCTGGTAGACGTTATTGACAGGAATTTCCTAACACAGCATGTGAAAGAAGATACTAGGGAAAGAGGAGGGGATACGCCCAGCCTATTAGATCTCATTATCACTCAGAATGTAGAAGACATCGAGCAGTTGGAACATGAAATACCACTAGGAGCCAGTGACCATTGTGTCCTAGTCTTTGACTACATGATGGAGCTTAAAATTGTGACCAAAGGACAAGAGGTCCGGGAAAGGAGACTTGATTACAGAAAAGGGGACTACAGAAGGATAAGGGACTACCTGGGAGAAGTGCAGTGGGAGGAAGAACTTAGAGGAAAAACAGTGCAAGGTATGATGAACCAAGTCATATTGAAATGCAAGGAGGCTGAAGATAGATTTATTCCAACAATAAAGGAAAAAAGCAGGAGGGAATATAATAACCCATGGTTTAATAGACAGTGTCAGGAAGCAAAGGTGAGAAGCAGGAGGGAGTGGAGGAAGTACAGAAGACAAAGGACAGAGGACAACAGGATTAGATGTAACAGAGCTAGGAATGATTACATTAACATAAGAGGAGTGTCGGAAAGAAATTATGAGAACGATATTGCAGTCAAAGCGAAAAAGCAACCAAAATTACTACATAGCCATATAAGAAGGAAGATGTCGGTAAATGACCAAGTGACAAGACTGAGGAAAACAGAAGGGGCATATACAGAAAGCGACAAGGAAATCTGCGAGGTACTGAATGCAAAATTCCATGGAGTGTTCACAACCGAGCCTGAGCAGCTCCCATTGTTAGAAGAGATTACCCAAGATGAAAGACTATCAGATATAGAGGTGACAGCAGAGGATGTAATGAAACAGTTGACAACACTGGATGCAAATAAAGCTGTTGGACCAGACAAAGTATCACCGTGGATACTTAAAGAGGCAGCGCAGGCTCTCAGCGTGCCTCTGGCAATGATCTTTAATGAGTCACTTATGTCGGGAGAATTGCCCAGTTGCTGGAAGGAGGCAAATGTCGTACCGATTTTCAAAAAGGGTGATAGGGAGGAGGCACTTAACTACAGACCCGTATCACTGACAAGCATCCCCTGCAAAATACTTGAAAGAATAATTAGGCTAAGACTTGTTGAGCACCTGGAGAGCATTGCGTTTGTAAACAAGCACCAACATGGGTTCTGGACAGGGAAATCATGCCTAACAAACCTTTTAGAATTCTATGATAAAGTAACAAGGATAAGGCAGGACAGAGAAGGCTGGGCAGACTGCATATTTCTTGACTGCCAAAAGGCCTTTGATACGGTACCGCACATGAGACTGCTATACAAACTTGAGAGGCAGGCAGGAGTAAGCGGAAAGGCCCTAGTATGGGTGAAGAACTACCTAACAGGAAGGAGCCAGAGGGTAATGGTAAGGGGCGAAAAGTCGGACTGGCGAACAGTAACAAGTGGAGTACCTCAAGGATCGGTGCTGGGACCAATCCTCTTTCTAATTTACGTAAATGATATGTTTACAGGAGTGGAATCATACATGTCAATGTTTGCAGATGACGCAAAATTAATGAGAAGAGTTGTGACAGACGAGGATTGTAGGATCCTCCAAGAGGACTTAAACAGGCTGCAGAGATGGTCAGGGAAATGGCTACTGGAATTTAACACCAGTAAATGTAAAGTTATGGAAATGGGATCAGGTGACAGGAGACCAAAGGGACAGTACACAATGAAGGGGAACAGCCTACCTGTAACGATTCGAGAAAGAGACCTGGGAGTGGATGTGACACCTAATCTAACTCCTGAGGCACATATAAATAGGATAACGACAGCAGCGTACTCTACACTGGCGAAAATTAGAACTTCATTCAGAAACCTAAATGAGGAAGCTTTTAGGGCGCTTTACACTGCCTACGTGAGACCCGTCTTAGAGTATGCCGCGCCATCATGGAGCCCCCACCTGAAGAAACACATAAAGAAACTGGAGAAGGTTCAGAGGTTTGCGACGAGGCTTGTCCCAGAGCTACGAGGGATGGGATATGAAGAGCGGCTGAAGGAACTGAACCTTACGACACTAGAGAAAAGAAGGGAGAGAGGAGATATGATAGGGACATATAAAATACTCAGGGGAATTGACAAAGTGGAAATAGATGAAATGTTCACACGTAATAATAACAGAACGAGGGGACATGGGTGGAAACTGGAAACTCAGATGAGTCACAGAGATGTTAGGAAGTTTTCTTTTAGCGTGAGAGTAGTAGAAAAATGGAATGCACTTGGGGAACAGGTTGTGGAAGCAAATACTATTCATACTTTTAAAACTAGGTATGATAGGGAAATGGGACAGGAGTCATTGCTGTAAACAACCGATAGCTAGAAAGGCGGGATCCAAGAGTCAATGCTCGATCCTGCAAGCACATATAGGTGAGTACATACAGGTGAGTACACACACACACACACACACACACACACACACACACACACACACACACACACACACACACACACACTCACACACAGGGGCCTCGTAGGGGCCTCGTAGCCTGGTGGATAGCGCGCAGGACTCGTAATTCTGTGGCGCGGGTTCGATTCCCGCACGAGGCAGAAACAAATGGGCAAAGTTTCTTTCACCCTAAGTGCCCCTGTTACCTAGCAGTAAATAGGTACCTGGGAGTTAGTCAGCTGTCACGGGCTGCTTCCTGGGGTGTGTGTGTGTGTGATGTGGGAAAAAAAAAAAAAAAAAAAAAAAAAAAAAAAAAAAAAAAAAAAAAGTAGTTAGTAAACAGTTGATTGACAGTTGAGAGGCGGGCCGAAAGAGCAAAGCTCAACCCCCGCAAAAAACACAACTAGTAAACACAAAAACACAACTAGTAAACACACACACACACACACACACACACACACACACACACACACACACACACACACACACACACACACACACAAACACACACACACATATTAGGGGGTGATGTGGTGGAGGCTGACTCCATACACAGTTTCAAGTGTAGATATGACAGAGTCCGATAGGCTCTGGAATCTGTACACCTGTTGATTGACGGTTGAGAGGCGGGACCAAAGAGCCAGAGCTCAACCCCCGCAAACACAACTAGGTGAGTACAACTAGGTGAGTACACACACACACACACACACACACACACACACACACACACACACACACACACACACACACACACACACACACACACACACACACACACACACACACACATATATACATCAGAGGGGGTACTCAGGATTGTTCGGGTGACATCTTCACTACTCACTATCTTCATCACTGTAACTATCTTAACCACATAACCTGCAACCCTCCACACTATCTGGGATAAGACCATCCTGCATACTACACACGACCTTCCTCAACACTACACACGACCATCCTCAACACTACACACGACCATCCTCAACACTACACACAACCATCATCAACACTACACACGACCATCATCAACACTACACACGACCATCCTCAACACTACACACGACCATCATCAACACTACACACGACCATCATCAACACTACACACAACCATCCTCAACACTACACACAACCATCCTCAACACTACACACGACCATCATCAACACTACACACGACCATCATCAACACTACACACGACCATCATCAACACTACACACGACCATCATCAACACTACACACAACCATCCTCAACACTACACACAACCATCCTCAACACTACACACGACCATCATCAACACTACACACGACCATCATCAACACTACACACGACCATCATCAACACTACACACAACCATCCTCAACACTACACACAACCATCCTCAACACTACACACGACCATCATCAACACTACACACAACCATCCTCAACACTACACACGACCATCATCAACACTACACACGACCATCATCAACACTACACACGACCATCCTCAACACTACACACGACCATCCTCAACACTACACACGACCATCCTCAACACTACACACGACCATCATCAACACTACACACGACCATCCTCAACACTACACACGACCATCATCAACACTACACACGACCATCCTCAACACTACACACAACCATCCTCAACACTACACACAACCATCATCAACACTACACACGACCATCATCAACACTACACACGACCATCATCAACACTACACACGACCATCATCAACACTACACACGACCATCCTCAACACTACACACGACCATCATCAACACTACACACGACCATCATCAACACTACACACGACCATCATCAACACTACACACGACCATCATCAACACTACACACGACCATCATCAACACTACACACGACCATCATCAACACTACACACGACCATCATCAACACTACACACGACCATCATCAACACTACACACGACCATCATCAACACTACACACAACCATCCTCAACACTACACACGACCATCATCAACACTACACACAACCATCCTCAACACTACACACAACCATCCTCAACACTACACACGACCATCCTCAACACTACACACGACCATCATCAACACTACACACGACCATCATCAACACTACACACAACCATCCTCAACACTACACACGACCATCATCAACACTACACACGACCATCATCAACACTACACACGACCATCATCAACACTACACACGACCATCCTCAACACTACACACAACCATCCTCAACACTACACACAACCATCATCAACACTACACACAACCATCCTCAACACTACACACAACCATCCTCAACACTACACACACAACCATCCTCAACACTACACACAACCATCCTCAACACTACACACACAACCATCCTCAACACTCTTCCACTCCCTCCTCATTTCCCCTCTCTTCACATCATCTTCATCTCTCGTCTTCTTTTCCCCTCCAACCCCTTCCCAACCCTCCTCTCTCCCTGTTTATCATCTACCTTCCTCCCTCTCTCTCTCAACTTTCATCTCCTCCATTTTCCTCACCTCCCTTCCCTCTCCCCCCCTCTCTCCCTGAGCTGCACCTCGCCCTTCCCATGAATTATTTTTTTTTCATTAATGTATATAGAAGGTCTCTTCCTCCTCCTCCCCCCCCCCTCTTTCTCCTCCTCTTCCCTCTTTCTCCTCCTCTTCCCTCTTTCTCCTCTCCCTCCCTCCTTTCTCCCCCTCTCCCCTCCCCATCTCACCCCATCTCCCCGTCTCTCTCTCCCTCTCCCCTCTTTCTCCTCCTCTCCCCTCTTTCTCCCCCATAACAATATCTGAGTGAACACGGCCACTTACCTCTCCCTATGAAGGTTGGTCTGAGGGTGGTGGTGATGGGACAATATTTTCCCCTAACTAAATTCTGGATCATCCAGTATATTAAGTAAACTTATTGGGTCACTCTCCTAGTCAGACAGATTGAGTCCTCTGGCGAGCCTCCTCCCCCGACTGACGACAAGATGGAGACCATGAACCAGTATTACACCTACAAGAGGGAAACGAGCCACGTTGAGACGCCAGTTCTAGCCCCCAAGCGCCGCAAACTGGAAAATGGTTTCTGGGTGGGTTCATGGGATGATTACGAGGCAGCATTAAGCAAGATAATGGCAGAATGGGAGAAGATGTGGATTGTCGATGGGAAGACATGGGGGAAGGACTGGGAAAACATGACGTACTGAGTTTGATATTTTTGTTTATGTAAATATTTTAAAAGATTTAAAATAAATGTATTGTGTAACACTATAAATATGTTTTATTTACAATATTTCACATACAACGAGTCAATCACAAATGATATTGGTGTCGCCAACTACTGGCCATGAGCAATTAAGATGTCAAACTTTAAAGATTTAATGGTCACAGGTTGAGTAGGGGGGTCAGGTGGTGACATTGCTTTCTGCTAAGGTGACAATTGCGGACGGCTGACAGGGTTGTGCCCATCCAACAAGCGACTGTTTAAGGTGTGGTAGGTAGGGAGCTTGAGGCTATGTCGTAAACCCCAAATGTTCTACATGATCCTTCCTGGCAAGAAATTCAATATTCTGTCTGCTGAGTAACCCTCTTAGAACCTACCTATTTACGTATAAAATGTCATCAATAAGTAGCATAATTATTGTTTGTTTTTTCTTGCATTTTATTATTTTTGAAACATTAAAAAATCTCTCTAACTCCACTCTAATGCTTGGACCACATAAAGTTTTTTAAGAGTGCCTGTAATACAGTTTACAAGAACAACATTCTGCTTACAAGAAATAAAATACTTGCATATTATTATCAATTTCAGTACATTGGTCACACCTATTGTTGTCGTTAATACCTAACATCAACAACCTATCATTAGTAGGAAGGGTCTCATGAATATAGCGATACAATAGCTCACGTGTTTTTGGGGCAATAAATTTAACATGAAGGTTTGCCCATATTACTCGCCAGTTAAAGAGTGGATATGCCTCCTCTACTCTAGCAACTATATGCGGGAGCAGAACATCATACACGTGTACTGTTCATCATTAAAAAAAACTTCAATATTACAAATCCTTGAGAACATCAATTGCACATAAATAAAAGTGCGGTGAAATAAAGACAAGGTCAGTACACTCTGGCATATGTATCAAGTAGCTAACACGTAATTTACAATAGTAATGTCCTATCGCATTTACACTATTCCTCTGCATTATCTCCTTTCTAAAGATAACACATAAGATTAACAATGACTTATGGTACACATTCAGTATTCCTATTCCACCATCATTCTTACCATTACAGAGTGTAGTCCGTTTAATTGGTTGGTATCTACCATACATACATACGTACCTAAAAATATTGTTAATCTCCATAGCACTTTTCTTGTCAGTTGGAAAACTGTGAGTCAAATACCAAACTTTAGACAAAAGTTTGCAATTGATTATTACAGCCTTCTGAAACAGGATTACTTTCCTATTTGACAAAATATTCGTTGCTACTATTATAGTTCCACATAGTACTTAACAATTCGTAACCAATGTTGTGTCATGTTTTACACCAGCAAATCCCAAGATCTTAAATAGACTTCACTACTTTGAACCATGAACCTGTCCAGGTAACTTTATTATACCATCTGCCATGCCCCATCATACACGTTTTGTCTTTGTTAATGACAGCACCTGTTGCTTTCTCAAAGTTGTCTAACTATTTGAGCAGGACAGCGAGAGAGATCACTTGTCCAGAAGTTCTCGCAGCCAGACTATACTGTCAGGCCGGGTGGTGGGGGGGGGGGGGGAGAACTGACTGCCGTAGCCACTTTATCAAACTTAGTATCAGAGACTTTGGTGAGTAAACTTGTAAGGTGACGTATAGTGTGTTTTCCAACTTAGGTGTTGGGTGATGTTCAGGGGCATTCAGCTGTAGTGTTCTCAAATTCTTGTGTGGTGACTCAAAATGTGTATTAATGGTGACATATTGAATATCAAGTGAAATGGATGAATTATGATACCCATAATAGTAAATATATAATTAAGTTACTTTTTAAATTGTCTTTAATTGTAATCCTTAGATCTTGTATATTGCAAGCTAGAGTGGAGGTAAGCTTGCAGTACTGCAATACAATAAGCCCGCAGACTTAACTGCGGGCTCACCGTAGCCCGTGCTACTTGGAACGTTTTGTTCTGGGTAGCGGATCTTTAACAACAACAACAATATTTTGAGTTAAAGATCCTTGGTTATATTCGTACAGCGGGTATATGGTAACCGCAGATAATATTGTTGCAGAGACAAGTTCTGTTCCTTGTCTTATAGTTAACTAACTTGAATGGATGGTGGCAGCAATCAAGCAACCTTCTTCTATTTTTATCTCTCTACTATTCTAGTACTCTATTTCTTGCTCTTCTACTTTTCTCCTTTCTCTTTCTTTCTTAAACTTTCCCTTACCCCAAACCACCCATCCTGACTCCTCCCTCCCACCTCTCTAACTCTCTCACCCTTTTCATTTCTTCCTTAATTTTCATTCATTTCCGATACGTTCCAAGTGTGTGTGTGTAATTACCAAAGTGTAATTACCTAAGTGTAGTTACAGGATGAGAGCCACGCTCGTGGTGTCTGGTCTTCCCAGCACTCTTTGTCATATAACGCCTTGAAACTACTGACGGTTTTGGCCTAACACCACCTCACCTAACTTGTTCCAACCGTCTGCCACTCTGTTTGCGAAAGTGAATTTTTCTTCACCCTCTCCCTAACTCCCCTCGCTCCCCTATCCTCACTCCACCCGTCCCTGAGAGTTGGGGAACCAGTTGAGAGGGAAGGGGGGAAGGGGGAGAGAGAGAGAGAGTGGGGGCGAGAGGGGGGGTTCTACTCACAGGCAGAAAGAAGGGACGAATGATATAGTGCGGTGAGAGAGAGAGAGAAGAGACAAGCGCAGGCATTCAGATAGACGGGCAGACTGACACACACACACACACACACACACACACACACACACACACACACACACACACACACACACACACACACACACACACACACACACACACACACACACACACACACACACACACACACACACACACACACACACACACACACACACAGAAGAGAAGATAAAAACATAAGAGAATAAAAACAAGGATATTCATACGTAAAAGAAGATTAAGCGCCAAAATAACGAGAATGGCAAGCACAGGGAGAGAGCTGAATAAAGCAAGCACAAGCACTGAAGATAAAGGAGATAAAGAGCAGGAAAAAATACTTGATAAAAGGGGATATACTGAAGAGGAGAAGTGAAAGGTGTTTATGTAAGAGACTGAAAAATAGTTACAAAAAACTCTGAAAACGCTTTGTAAAGCATCTAAAGTCTGAAAAAGACATTGGAACGAGAAAATATCAATGACGAAAATGGGTATCAGAGAGAATGAGATGATCAATGGAATGTTTGATAAAGGCGAGGAGGAACAGGAGGAGGGGGAGGAACAGGAGGAGGAAGAGGAACAGGAGGAGGAAGAGGAACAGGAGGAGGAAGAGGAACAGCAGCAGGAGAAATATGAACAGGAGGAAGAGGTGGTACAATTATCGAGCCGAGTCGAGAAAGTGTTCACTTGCATCTTCATATAACCAATCCCCGATGGTCGAGGCGGTTGGGCACTTATTCTATCCAAACCCATCCCATTTTAACCGAACTCGACTCGGCCCTAACCTAAATCAAATCTATCTTACCCTATTCTAACCTAACCTAATACAATCTATCCTAACCTAAAGAAGAGAAAATGGTATATCTCACACTGTAAATTTGTGCTTCCCTCTCAGTTCCTACCTATCATTGCTTACCTATGAGTGTCTAGAGGTGCGTGAGGTCTAGCTGTTTATGCCCCGCCTGCTGGCCGTGCTGCAACAAATGTTCTGAGGTTCATGTGTTTTCTGTCACCCCACATTAACCGTAGAGTCAGTGTCGCTAAGGCTGTAATTAGGACCTATTCTTGTCCAAGACCTGATGGGGTCAAATTATTGGTTGCATGGCTTTATCTAACAGTTGTGCTAATTATCCATTATTTTGGCAGTTAGACTGGTCGGTACAACGACGGCCCCGCTTCTTGCAGGGTCGGTGTTCGATCCCCAATGGTTCAAGAGATTGGTCACCGTTCCTTCACCCCGTCCTCGTATCCTAGCGGCTTGTCCTCACTTCATTCAGCGTCGAGTGTTCGAGCCCCCAATGATCCAAGTGGTTAATGGATACCGTTCCATCCTGGAGGACGGCCATGAGGACACACAGCTTTTAAGAGTACGCAGTTTGTTACCAGTAACAGACGACCAACAAGCCTGCCAACATGTTAGGATAGAGGAATCGATAACCGGGTAAAAGTCAGAATAAAGAATACCTCTACGAAAGATTGGACAAGAGCGGACAACTTCCCTGGCGGCAGCGTCCACACGCTCATTTAAAGAGACACCAATATGGCTGGGAACCCAACAAAACTCAACAGACTTAAAGTTACCTGAAAAAGAAACAACCAATTTTGGATCCCAACAACCACTGGATGAACCGGATTAAAGAACCCGAGAGCCATGAGGGCACTACGAGAGTCAACAACAACTACAAAGGAAGACTGACAACGAGAAAGCAGGAGACGAAGAGCATGAAGAATAGCATAGAGAATAGCATAAAGTTGCGCTGTGAAGATGCTAGTCTCCAGAGGTAAACGACAAATATAAGTGCAATCAGGAAAAACAAGAGAGTAGCCTACACCGTCCGCAGACTTAGACCCATCGGTGAAGACGGAAACAGAGCGGAAGTGAGAAGAAAAGTGCTTAAGGAAAAGGCATTTTAGAACCGTAGGAGGGGTGAAAGCTTTAGTGATGCGGCCCCCTCCCTGCTCGGCTCATTGATGCCGTGAGGGGGGGCTTAGTGGGCGGCTGCCGGAGTGTAATGCTCCTTGGGACAGTCTTCTGTCCTTTTCTAGCCTTGTGCTCCTGCTGCCGTCCTCTCCAATTGTGCTGAACACCTTTTCCTTTTCCTTCTGTTTCGTTTTTCTCCCCCCTCATCTCCTATCTGCTTGCCGTTTCCTGCCGACCTTTTGCTTGTTTTGGTTATTCCTTTGGACTTCTTCTATTTTGACGCCCGAGTGCTTGAGGAGGCATATTCTTGCACCTGTAGAACTGTAGTACCCAACGTCGAGAGCGAGGGGAACCTTTTATTGTCAATCCCCCTTTCGTCACTGAACCCGATCTCGACGGACTGTCGGTTCTTAAGGTGGCGTTTGTGGGGCGTATACTCACGACGCACCCCTAGAAGGCCCCGGCATGATCGGTGATAGCTTCTTGTTGGGTGTCCTGCCATATTGGTGTGTCTTTAAATGAGCGTGCGGATGCTGCCGCCAAGGAAGCTGTCCGCTCTTGTCCCATCTCTCGTAAAGGTATTCCATATTCCGACTTTTACCCGGTTATCATTCCTCCGTCCTTACCCATTGGCAGGCTTCATGGTCGTTTGTTACTGGTAACAAACTACGTACTCTAAAATGTAGTGTTTCCTCGTGACCGTCCTCCTACCACCGTAACCGGCGGTGGGAAACAGCTCTGGCGAGGTTGCATATTGGCCATACTCGCTTAACCCATGGTCACTTGACGGAGCGCCGCCCTGCTCCTTATTGTCCTAATTGCATTGTCCCTCTTACGGTCGTGCATGTCCTTCTTGAATGTCCTGACTTCCAGGACGAGTGTGTCTTGCTTTCCTACCGCCCCTCGCGGTCGCCTGTCCCTCAATAGAATTCTTGGTGACTCAGATACTTTTGATATCGTTCGCCTTGTGCGTTTTTGTTCTCGTATTGGCATCCTTGGTGATATTTAGCGCCCTCTGATTATTCCACACATTTGATGGTGCTACATAGCCTTCTCGGTTTGGTGCCTTCTTTTGATAATTACTTACTTTAGTGATGCGGGTTAAGGACATACAAAACTGTGGAAGAGCAACTCTCCACGAGGGCAAAGTAGGAACAACACGAGGAGAAATATTAGAAATAGGAACTGAAAGAGAATCCTGTAAGCGAGATAGCCGGACAGAAAGAGGGAAGTGGTGAAGAGGAACAGGAACCGCAGAAGGGGCAAAAGTTAAAGCCCGACAGAAGCGAGAGGAAGGATGTTGCAAGGACCACGCAAGATAGAGAAGACAGTAGCGATCACGGTGGTCTTGGAGAGATAGGAAGCCAGTGTCAACATACAAGCTGTAGATGGGAGTCGGACGAAAGGCACCAGAACTGAGGCGCATCCCAGTATGGTGCAAAGCATCAAGATGACGAAGAGTAGAAGGAGAAGCAGACGAGTAAGCAGGGCAATCATAATCGAGTTTAGACAGGACGAGAGAGGAATGAAAAGCGAGAAGAGTGCACCTATCCGCTCCCCAAGAAGTAAGGGACAATACCTGAAGGAGGGAAAGGGCCTAAGAGCATTCAACACGGAGGTAAGAGATATGCGGCGACCAAGACAAACGAGTGTCAAAGATTAACCCCAAAAGCTTAGTGGAATCCTTGTACACAATGGGATGATCATAAAGCGACAAAGAGGGACGAAGAACGACATGCTTCCGAGAAAAATTCATAACACAAGTCTTAGACGTAGAGAACCTGAAGCCATGATCAGTGATCCAAGATGACACGCCATCAGTCGCAAGTTGAAGCCGCCGTTGAAGGAGAGGTGAATCATCACCCTGACAGCAAAGGGTAAGATCGTCAACACAGATAGTGGAAAAGACGCAAGAAGGAAGAGAGGAAAGAAGTCCATTTAGGGCAACCAGAAAAAGAGTAGTTCTAAGAACACTACCCTGGGGCACACCTTCGTATTGCTGAAAAGAGGCAGAGAGCGCTACCAAGGCGCACCCGAAAGGAACGACGAGAGAGGAAGCTGCGGAGAAAGAGGGAGATGACCACGAAGGCCAAAAGAATAAAGTTGGGACAGAATATGATATCTCCAGGTGGTGTCGTAAGCCTTTTCCAGGTCAAAAAGGACGGCAACAAGAGAGGTCCTTGCAGCAAAAGCAGTATGAATATAGACCGTCAAGTTCACCAGGACATTTGTTGTACTGCGGCACTTGCGAAGGTGAGAGGTGATGATAGTGTTCTAAGAACCACATCAAACGAACGTTAACCATACTTTCAGTTTGCAGATACTGAAAGTATGGTAATAGGGCGTGAGGGCAATAGGGCGGAAGTCCTTAAGGGATGTCCCAAAAGACTGGTTTGTGAACAGGGGAGGACAACGGCATCGAGCCAGTCCTCACGGACTGACGACGACTCCCAGCCCTATTATACGGACTCGGTAAATACTGAGACGTGCTCGGAGGGAGATGGCAAAGCATCTCATAATGAATGCCATTGGAGACTGCCGCAGTAGAGACGCAGAGGGCCAAGGCAGACTGAAATTCAGAGAGAGAGAAGGGATCGTTTTAGGGAAGTCTATGAAGGGTGCAGAAATCCAAAGGACAAGATTCAAGAACAGGTTTACGAAGAAGGAAAGATTGAGGACGATGAGAACCAGAGCTAACAGAAGAAAAGTGGGAACCCAGTTCGATCGCGATCTGCAATGGGTGCCCACAAGAGTACGACGGAGGTGAAGGATCGGCGAGAAATCGGGAACGAACTTACCCGTTATCTTGCGGATACACTTCCAGATCTGCGGAGGAGGAGTTTCGAATGTAACAGTGGAAACATAAGATTTCCAACACTTGCCTTCCGAAACAATAGAAAGGAATCAGTCGTCTGCCAGCGGCGGTGTCTTTTCCAGGCTGTACGCTTGCAGCGGACAGCCCGAGCACAATCCACATTCCTCCAGGGAACGCACTTCCATGGTCCTCGGGAGGAAGAGCGAGGAATAGAGCAGAGGGCAGCGTCGAAGATGGTGTCATGAAAAAGGAGGATGACTCGTGGGAGAGGCAGAATGGAAAGGTCGGAGAGAGCAGCACGGAGGGTAAATAGGTTCCAGTCTGCCTTGGCAAACTGCCACCTAGGGAAAAAGAGGGGAGGGCGAAAAGAGAAAAAGGTAACAAAGATAGGAAAATGGTCACTGCATTGGAGGTCATCGAGAATCCACCACGAGAAATCCAAGTAAAGGGACGACGAGCAGAGAGAAAGATCAAGACAGGAAAGGGTGCGAGTCTGAGAGTCCAAATGAGTGGGCTCACCGGAATTCAGAAGAGATAGAGAAGAGAGGATGAACAGTACGAGAAGACGACCCCGGGTGTTTGTCAGGACATCACCCCAAAGGGTTTGTTGACAATTGAAATCACCCAGCAGGAGCACAGGCTCTGGCAAGGAGTCCAGTAGGTGTTTAAGACGGGAAGAGAAAGTGGGACATTTGGGGGAATATAAATGAAACAAACCGTGTACCATTTACGCACAAAGACACGTGCAGGAGAACATTGGAGAAGCGACGGAAAAAGTAAGGGGACGAAGGGAACATCAGAACGAACCAAAAGAGCAGAAAAGGAATGGGCCCCAGCAAAAGGGAGAGGGGAGGAAGGAATAACCACACAACCGACCAGGACGAGCACCAAGCATCAGCTACTGGAGACAGACACAAAGGGGCGAAAACTGTGAAATCAGAAGTTGGAGTTCATGGAAATTGGCGTAATATTCACGAATATTCCATTGCAGGATAGACATCGACAAGAAGAGAAAGGACAGCATCAGAGAACAATGATGAAACAAAGTTGAAAAAGGAACACAGCACTTTAAAGAAGCGCAGGATCAGGGTCTGCGAAGTCAGGGTTAGGGGGCATGGGTAAACTGAGTAAGGATGGAGGGAAGGAAATGGGAGGACTGACTAGAGGTGGACGAGCAGGGTCCGGAGATGGAAGAGGAGGAGGAGGAGGAGACAACCGAGGGTCAAGAACAGCAGCAGGTGGAGGGGCTGAAACCGGGGAGCGCACCTCAGCAAGGGCAGCAACCGAGAGGGAAGCGGGGGCCAAAGAAACCTCCATAGCAGGAACATGGGGCTCGACCACCGAAACGGGAGGGGAAGGAACGAGAGATTCAGAGGTAGGGGGCGAGAAAGAAAGCAAAGTCTTCTTACCACCCCCCCCCCCCCCCCGGGAAGGAGGGAGATGATGAGCCAGGCTTTCGCTTCTGACTCAAAGAGAAAGGTGTTCCAGCAATAACATACTGGCAACAGATTCCAGCGTCTCAACAGAAGCAGAATGAGAGCAAACAACACGATAACCACTGGGTGATGGACATCAGCCCGCACAGACAGGCGGCGTGGAAAGCTAAGAGACGGAGGAGAAGGATGGGAAGGAGAATAGGAGGGAGACGAGGAAGAAGACACAGGAGACATGACAGACCGGGTAGAAAGAAGGGGAACACCAGACAGAGGACCAGAAGGGAGACCCTTTGGGACAGAACTTAAAGGAACAGAGGAGGCGGCGGTGGGCGTGTCTGGCTCTAAGGCCTGAAAACGGTTGTGAGACTGAGGAAGGTGGGAAGGACAAGGAGAGGAAGAGCGCAACACGTGAGCATAAGAGACGCCAGCGAAACGGGGAGACAGCGAACTTGGCGCCTCGCCTCAGGATAAGAAACCACAAAGAAAGCTAAGTACACGAAATGTTTCTCGTCGTAGAAAAACACCACAAACTGTGGAAAGTGGTTCTAGCAGTGATTTTAGCATGGAATTTATAAGTGATGAGGAAAGTGATGAAGATGGATCAGCCGAGCCTCCTCGAAGGCGTACACGTCCAGTACGTACTCGGCAGCCTAGGCCTAGTGATGCCTGGAGTCGTAGCAACACTCCCCCAATTGTTGATGATTTTACTGGAACCCCTGGCATGACCATTCCCAAACCTACGAGTGTACTATCATATATTCAACTGTTCTTTACCCGTTCATTGATTGAGTTCTTATCAACTGAAACAAATTTGTACGCCTCACAGATATTCCGGATGGCCAATGAAAATGTCGAAGATATTTGGAAACCAGTGAAGGTCAAAGAAATGGCCAGATTTTTGGGACTGTGCATATTGATGGGGATAAACAGGCTCCCAACTATGAGGATGTATTGGCAAACAACAAAACTATGGCATGTTCGGTTTTTCAACTTGTTTATGACGACGAAACGTTTCCAGCATATAAGCCAGTTTTTCCATACATTCAATAACAATGCAGTTCCCTTGAACAATACTGATAAATTGATAAAAGTGAGACCAGTGATGGATTATTTGAAACAAAGGTTTGGAGAAGTTTACTTGGCAAAGAGAGAGTTGTGTTTAGATGAAGGTACAATGGCATGGCGTTGCCGACTCTTGTTCAAAGTATACATTCCAAACAAACCAGTCAAATATGGTGTGAAACTATATATGCTTGCTGAATCAACATCTGGACACTTATATGACTTTGACGTTTATTCAGGTATTGGTAAAACGATCATAGAAACAGTTACGGGGTTGATTCGGCCTCTAGTGAACAAGGGTCACCATTTGTACATGGATAATTACTACAACTCAGTTATCCTAACAGAAAAGTTGATTGAACTTGGGGTCTACACATGTGGCACAATTAGACTAATACCAAGGGAATTGCAAGCTCGAGCCCAGGTAGACTTCCAGTGGATACCACCGTATACCGCCGCAAAGATAACACCTTTGTTCTACTGTGGAAAGACAAGCGATTGGTCTCAATCATTACCAACATCCACAATATAGACACTCAGGAAGTTCAGCGAAGGAAACGAATTCGCAAACGCTACTGAACAACTGCACTAGAACAGGTAACAGTGAACAAACCCACTGCAATTTGCGAGTACAATAAGTTCATGAAAGGTGTGGGCCACTTCGGTCAAATGGTCAAGTATTACCATTTCACCAGGAAAACTCACAAGTAGACCAAGAAGATAACGTTTTATTTTCTGCAAATGGCTTTGCATAATGCCTTTGTTTTGTACAAATACAACACCAGTGATCGCAAGAGGCAATCATTGCTACAGTTCCACGAGGTTGCAATTTGGTCCCTATTGAACTGGGGCACGGAAGAGTGGCCTCAAACAGCAACAACATCTTCACATTTGCATGAAAATGACCCTATGGGAGGGCCAAAAAATGAGGGCAGTAAACTTTATTTAATATATGGGAGATGTTTATATATAGCGACTATTTCATCTGATAAAGAACCCTCAGAAAGATAAAGTAGAAGGCATTGTTCATAACTCGAGACATGATCACTACCTTATACAATTCTCAGAGGGATTGATTCCCATCCTACTTTCTGGAAACAAACAAAAAAAATAAACATATAAATAGAATTACTATCTTCTATGTTGACATCGATATTACTTACTTCCCCAATATTAGTACTTAAGACATATATCTTTACCAGTCTAATTACCTCCCCAATTTATATTGTAGTTATTTGTTCATATAAAACCTTGCTACTGATACCAAAATGAACGACGTAGCACGAAAATTGAGAAGAGAAAATTAAAAAGTATACACATTCAAGTGCCAGTGCAGTGTGCATGTTGATGGGTGCTCGTTCACAGGTAGGGTTCTGACGATTTTCGGGTTTGCTGTGGGTGGCACGCCGGGCATTTTTTTGGCCTTCCATGTATACATCCCTTTAGAGAATTCTATTGCAAACAATTTGATACCAAAATGAACGACGTAGCATGACAATTAAAATGAGAAAACTGAAAAGATTATACACATTTTAGTGTGGGTGGGCGCTCCCGGGAAATACCAGTCTCACTCACCGTTGGGTGCGCTGGAGATCACCTGGCCGGCCACGCAAACGATCGCGTTTTTTTTATTTTTTTGAGAAACTCGCGAATCCTCAAATTAAGAGATTCGCCACATTCCGTGCTGCTTGGAACTTTTTGCTGTGCGTAGCTGAATCCAGTTTTTATCTTTTTGATGGGGCGTTCTCCTTCTCCTTGTCCTACTATTTGTGGTTCTCCATCTCCTCCTTCTCTTCCTTTCTGTTTGGGATTCTCTTCCTCCAAAATGAGCTTGTAATAACTGTATTATGTGCATCCCTATTGCTTGTGATTCTCTTCCTCCTCCTTTTCCTCGTACTGTTTGTGATTCTCTTCTACCTCCTACTATTTCTGATTCTCTTCCTCCTCATTCTCCTCCTACTGTTTCTGTTTCTTTTCCTCCTCCTTCTCCTTCTCCTGTTTCTGATTCTCTTCCTCCTCCTTCTCCTCCTCCTGTTTCTGATTCTCTTCCTCCTCCTTTTCCTTCTATTGTTTGTGATTCTCCTCCTCTTCCTCCTTCTCCTTGTAATTCTCTTGATATTTCTTCTTCCTCGACTTCCACATTAATGTTAAATTTAATGCTAGCAAATGGGTCTGAGGAATTAATATTCTTAGCCAACATTTTACATTCCACTTCATTATTACCGTCTTGAGGATCAGGTTTCATAACCACAAATTGGGGGTAGTGAATTTTCTTTCATTGGGAAAGTATCCATATAAAATCCACAATCAAATATATCTTGACTTGCAGCATGGGTACATAATATCAACAATTTGTTCATGTAAAATCGTTTTCCTTCTGTCCCGGGCCTGAGGGGGTTGGAGCATATGGAACTTAACCTCCAAAGAGAGCTGTGGTTGCTGCACCAGACTGTTACTTGCGTACAGGTGGACAACGTCCCGCAACCAATATCTGCTAGAATGGACAACCAACCTCGGCAGTCATACTCCCGCTACCGTTGGTTGACCAGCAATGAACTCTGCAGTGCTTGAAGTTTTCTCAGGAGATCACCCTGTACACGTCTTGATCTTGGAGGTTCAGCATCACATATCTAGGGGTGCGGCTCCAACACTGGCCTCGTTGTGCGGTGTACACACCCTACTTGAGCCGCTGTGACTCCCCACTCTCTCCTTGTTTGGAATGATCTTCTCAATCCCCCTTTTGTAAATTAGTACTTTCTCTCTCTCTCTCTCTCTCTCTCTCTCTCTCTCTCTCTCTCTCTCTCTCTCTCTCTCTCTCTCTCTCTCTCTCTCTCTCTCTCTCTCTCTCTCTCTCTCTCTCTCTCTCTCTCTCTCTCTCTCTCTCTCTCTCTCTCTCTCTCTCTCTCTCTCTCTCTCTCTCTCTCTCTCTCTCTCTCTCTCTCTCTCTCTCTCTCTCTCTCTCTCTCTCTCTCTCTCTCTCTCTCTCTCTCTCTCTCTCTCTCTCTCTCTCTCTCTCTCTCTCTCTCTCTCTCTCTCTCTCTCTCTCTCTCTCTCTCTCTCTCTCTCTCTCTCTCTCTCTCTCTCTCTCTCTCTCTCTCTCTCTCTCTCTCTCTCTCTCTCTCTCTCTCTCTCTCTCTCTCTCTCTCTCTCTCTCTCTCTCTCTCTCTCTCTCTCTCTCTCTCTCTCTCTCTCTCTCTCTCTCTCTCTCTCTCTCTCTCTCTCTCTCTCTCTCTCTCTCTCTCTCTCTCTCTCTCTCTCTCTCTCTCTCTCTCTCTCTCTCTCTCTCTCTCTCTCTCTCTCTCTCTCTCTCTCTCTCTCTCTCTCTCTCTCTCTCTCTCTCTCTCTCTCTCTCTCTCTCTCTCTCTCTCTCTCTCTCTCTCTCTCTCTCTCTCTCTCTCTCTCTCTCTCTCTCTCTCTCTCTCTCTCTCTCTCTCTCTCTCTCTCTCTCTCTCTCTCTCTCTCTCTCTCTCTCTCTCTCTCTCTCTCTCTCTCTCTCTCTCTCTCTCTCTCTCTCCTCTCTCTCTCTCTCTCTCTCTCTCTCTCTCTCTCTCTCTCTCTCTCTCTCTCTCTCTCTCTCTCTCCTCTCTCTCTCTCTCTCTCTCTCTCTCTCTCTCTCTCTCTCTCTCTCTCTCTCTCTCTCTCTCTCTCTCTCTCTCTCTCTCTCTCTCTCTCTCTCTCTCTCTCTCTCTCTCTCTCTCTCTCTCTCTCTCTCTCTCTCTCTCTCTCTCTCTCTCTCTCTCTCTCTCTCTCTCTCTCTCTCTCTCTCTCTCTCTCTCTCTCTCTCTCTCTCTCTCTCTCTCTCTCTCTCTCTCTCTCTCTCTCTCTCTCTCTCTCTCTCTCCTCTCTCTCTCTCTCTCTCTCTCTCTCTCTCTCTCTCTCTCTCTCTCTCTCTCTCCCTCTCTCTCTCTCTCTCTCTCTCTCTCTCTCTCTCTCTCTCTCTCTCTCTCTCTCTCCCTCTCTCTCTCTCTCTCTCTCTCTCTCTCTCTCTCTCTCTCTCTCTCTCTCTCTCTCTCTCTCTCTCTCTCTCTCTCTCTCTCTCTCTCTCTCTCTCTCCCTCTCTCTCTCTCTCTCTCTCTCTCTCTCTCTCTCTCTCTCTCTCTCTCTCTCTCCCTCTCTCTCTCTCTCTCTCTCTCTCTCTCTCTCTCTCTCTCTCTCTCCTCTCTCTCTCTCTCTCTCACTCTCTCTCTCTCTCTGAAGATCCCTGAAGATATATATGACAACTTGCTGCATGGGTACATGAAATCCATGTACCAATTAAAAATTGTCCAAACTTGATTTATGTAAAATGATTCTTTATTATGAAAATATATGTGGCCTTTATTATATTTTGAAAGAAAGTCATTAAAGGGTTGTATTATTGTTTTGTCAGTTTCAGCTGTATTTTTAGGATTATACGAAAATGGTGGTTTAGGAACAATGAAGATGCCTTTAAAAGTATTTATATCTTCAATAAACAGGGTGAATAATAATTTTAAAATGGATTGCCTGATGACGGATTGTAATGTTTGCTGGAAAATGGATTGTAATGTTTGCTGGATAATGGATTGTAATGTCCCTTGAGGTACTTCATGTACTTCATAGAACTCTGATTAATTGATGAGTGATTAACTGGTGATGGATTGTAATATCTCCTGAGAGAATTCAGAGGAACCGGTTTGATTGATGGAGGAATGAAATGTTACTTCTGGTATTTCTGAAGACTCTGTAACGTTTCTAGAGGTACTTTAGAGGACGCTGTTTCATCTGTTTGTAATTCTTCTTCTCCAACTCCTGTTTCTTCTTCTTCCTCCTCGTCCTCCACATTAATATGAAATTTAATGCTAGTAAAAGTATTTAATGTATTAACGTTCTTAGCCTCTATTTTGCATTTCACCTCATTATTACCTTCTTTAAGTTCAAGTTTCATTACCACAAATGGCGGTAATGAATCTGATTCTTCTTCCGTTGGGAAATCATATTTATAAAATCCCTGAACAAATATGTCATGACTGGCTGCATTGAAACATGATATCCACTGTCTGTTCATGTAAATAGGTTTGGTTCCATTTTGTGAATTTGTACGTACTGCTTCTATATGGTTCTTTAATTGCACATCTTCTATTTCATTTACATCAGTATAAACATCAGGCTTGAAATCAGGAATATTCCATTGAAATAAAAGAATTGGATTTTTAGAATAATACCCCTTATCATGCACAGAATTTTGCCATATTTTATCTATGTAAAAAGAATCTTTATGATACAAATATCGGTGGGCTTGATTATAATTTAAAGTAAAGTCATTAAAAGGTTTTATTACTCTATTCCAAATTTCGAGTCTATTCTTAGGGTTATACGAAAATGGTGGTTTAGGAATAACAACGAGACGCATATAAGTTTTTATATCCACGATAAAAGGGGAGAATAATGATTCCAAAATAGATTTCCTGATGGCAGATTGTACTGTTTGGGTGATGATGGACTGTAAAGTTTCTGGGGATACTTCAGAGGAGGACTTTGTTTGACTAATGACAAACTGCATTGTTTAATTGATGAGAGATTGTAACATTTCTCGAGATAATTCATATGATTCTGCTTGACTGATGAATGATTGTAACTTTTGACTAATGATAGATTGTAATGTTTCTGGTGACACGTCTGAGGAGGACTCTATTTGACTGTTGGAGGATTGCAATGTTCCTTAAAGTGCTTCAAATGATTCTGTTTGACTACTTGAAGATTGTAATGTTTCTTGAGGTAATTCAGTGGCCTCAGTTTGTAATGTTTCTTTAGGCAGTTCAGAATCCTTAGTTTGTAATGTTTCTTGAGGCGGTTCAGAATCCTCAGTTTGTAATGTTTCCTGAGGCAGTTCAGTATGCTCAGTTTGTAATGTTTCCAGAGGCGATTCAGAATCCTCAGTTTGTAATGTTTCTTGAGGCGGTTCAGAATCCTCAGTTTGTAATGTTTCCTGAGGCAGTTCAGTATGCTCAGTTTGTAATGTTTCCTGAGGCGATTCAGAATCCTCAGTTTGTAATGTTTCTTGGGGCAGTTCAAAGACCTCAGATTGTAATGTTTCTTGAGGCAGTTCAGAGGCTTCAGTTTGTAATGTTTCTTGAGGCAGTTCAGAATCCTCAGTTTGTAATGTTTCTTGAGGCAGTTCAGAATCCTCAGTTTGTAATGTTTCTTGGGGCAGTTCAAAGACCTCAGATTGTAATGTTTCTTGAGGCAGTTCAGAGGCTTCAGTTTGTAATGTTTCTTGAGGCAGTTCAGAATCCTCAGTTTGTAAGGTTTCTGGAGACAGTTCAGAGGCCTCAGTTTGTTAGGTTTCTTGAGGCAGTTCAGATTGGAGATATATTAAGAGAGGTATACAGTATAGATATAATGTTTTATAACAATCTTGTGTGTTTTAGAGGAACTCTTGAAATCTCAAAATGAAAACGATTAATAAATTATTATTTTTAATGTGCCTCGTAGTTTTTCCAAGACACCAACTGCTTCTTATAATGTTGTGTGCATCTATAAAAATCATTAAACAACGCAATTGGAGCCATATTAAAAGAGGTATAGAGATATTATGTTTTAAAACATTCTTGACTTTATTTTTAGACAAACTAATGAAATTTCAAAATAAAAGTGAACCATAGATTTTTATTTTTAATGTGCCTAATAGCTTTCCCGAGACACCAACTGCTTCTTATAATGTTGAGTTTATCTATAAAAATAATTAATAATGCGTTGGAAATGATATTAAGAGAGGTATAGAGATATTTTATTTCATAACGATCTTGTATTTTTTTTAGAGAAACTCTTAAAATCTCGAATTGAAAATGAACCATAGATTATTTTTTTTAATGTGCATAATAGCTTTTCCAAGACACCAACTGCTTCATATAATATTGTGATTGTCTAAAGATCATTAACAATGCGATTGGAGCCATATTAAAAGAGGAATAGAGGCATTATATTTTATAACGATCTAGTGTTTTTGTTTTTTAGAGAAAGTCATGATATGACAAAATAAAAACGAACCATAAATTTTTATTTTTAATGTGCCTAATAGCTTTTCCGAGACACGAACTGCTTCTTTTAATGTTGTGGGCATCTATAAAATTACTTAACAACGCGATTGGAATGATATTAAGAGAGAGATATAGATATTATGTTTTATAACAATCTTGTGGGTTTTTTTAGAAACTCATTAAATCTCAAAATGAAAACGAACCCTGAATTATTATTTTCAATGTGCTTAATAGCTTTTTCAATACAACTACTACTTCTTATAATGAGACACTTTTTTTAGAGACACTCATGAAATCTCTAGATGAAAATGAACCATAAATTATTATTTTTAATATAATAATTGCTTTCTTACAATTGTTTTCTTGCACAACACATTAAGGAGCCAACGCAGGAAAATAATATTTTAGATTTAGTGTTAACAAACAGGGAAACATAAATTAATGACATCGAAATTGGGAGTAAGATAGGGAACAGTGATCACCAAAAAATCAGATTTAGCAAAGAATGGAATAGATCTGTGGGAGAAAATTTTGTTAGAGTGCCAGATTTTCGAAAATCTGATTTTAATATTCTAAGAAATTTCTGGGGTCAAATATTTTGGAAAGTCTTCGGCATAGGGTGTGCCGAAGTGTGTGATCGGTGGGCCGATCTTGGAGCAAGACGTGAACCCAGTGATGCGTGATGTAAAGGAGGATTTCGATTTGGATTCTAAATATAACTTATTTACAAATATTCTAAACAAAGCAAAGGAATGTAGTATACCTTACAAATTGAATACATCAAATACAAATGACCCAAAATGGATAACAAAGGATCTGAAAAACCTTATAGGTAGAAAGAGAGCTTGGTACAAAAGGATTAAGAATGGGGAAGTCAGTTTAGAACAAGAATTCGCACACTGGTTAGAAATGTTAAAAAAGAGATAAGGGAGAGCAGAAAGAAACTATGAAGTTCGTATAGCAGGCCAAGCAAAGGCAAATCCTAAAGGTTTTTTTTCAGATATATCGAACAAAGGTTAGGGAAAGGATAGGTCCATTAAAATCCGAGACAGGTCAGATAACGGATAATGACGAGGAGATGAGTAGTATTTTTAATAAATATTTTATCTCTGTATTTACTAAAGAAGAACTTAACTCTATGCCTTTAGCCGAACAAGTCTATGTGGGTGGGGATGAGGACAGGTTGAATAGTCTAACAGTTACAAAACTCAAGCCAAACAAATCCCCAGGGCCGGATGAAGTGTTTGCCAGGGTTATCTTCTTGAGGTTATCTTGAGATGATTTCGGGGCTTTTTTAGTGTCCCCGCGGCCCGGTCCTCGACCAGGCCTCCACCCCCAGGAAGCAGCCCGTGACAGCTGACTAACACCCAGGTACCTATTTTACTGCTAGGTAACAGGGGCATAGGGTGAAAGAAACTCTGCCCATTGTTTCTCGCCGGTGCCTGGGATCTAACCCAGGACCACAGGATCACAAGTCCCGCGTGCTGTCCGCTTGGCCGACCGGCTCCCGGGCAAAGCAATGCACTAGGGTTTGATGGTCCCATCGAAATGATGGGCCCAGCCCATCTGTTAAGGTGCAGGATTACCCTCAGAGTTATGCACAAATTATTTACATTATAAATATAATTTGAAAAGGAATTTGAACCCCAAGCCTTTCCAGTGAGAGGTCGAGTAATTATCCACTCTGCCAAGAGTTGTCTCATTAACAATGTGGTAGCAAGGGGGGCCCTTGAACCATGGGACCCCCTGAACACTACCCAGTGTGCCCATACATTAAGACAACACTGCTGGAGAGCTTAAAGAATGCAAACAGGAGCTTTGCGATCCATTGTCTATCATATTTAATAAAACATTAAAGTCAAGCATAGTGCCAGAGTCGTGGAAGGTTCCTAATGTGGTACCATTTTTTAAGAAAGGAGATAGATCACTTGCATCAAACTATCGGCCAATTAGGCTAACGTCTATTGTGTGAAAGTTACTTGAATTGATAATTGCAAATACCATTCGTTTTCATCTTGAAAAACATAAATTAATAAACGAGTCACAACCTGGTTTTACAAATGGCCGTTCATGTTTAACAAATTTGTTATCTTTTTATTCCAGCATAGTTGAGGCAGTTGATAGTGGTAAGGTTTGCGATGTTGTGTACCTTGACTTTAGGAAAGCTTTTGATACAGTGCCACATGAAAGACTGATTAAAAAGTTAGAGGCTTATGGTATTGGGGTGTTATGTTAAATTGGATTAGGGCATGGCTATACCAAAGGAAACAGAGAGTTAGTATAAAATGGGTTAAGTCAGAGTGGGGGAAAATGTTGTAAGTGGAGAGCCTCAAGGTTCTGTCTTGGGACCTCTGTTGTTTAAAATATGTATAAATGATTTAGATTCAGGTTTGAGTAGCAATATATGCAAAATTGCCGATGATACACAAATCGCTAGGGGAAATTAACACTGAAGAAGACTCACTATCACTTCAAGTTGCTCTAAATAGGGTTTTGAAATGGTCAAAGGATTGGCAGATGCAGTTTAATGGTGATAAATGTAAAGTTCTGAGACTAGGTAATGATGATAGAGTTACAAGATACGAGCTAGATGGTGTTGAGATTGCGAAGTCGGACTGCGAAAGGGATCTGGGAGTTATGATTAGCAAGAATTTAAAACCAAAGGAGCAATGCATGAATATTCGTAATAAGGCAACTGTTGAAGGTAATGAAGGCAAATGAAATGAAGCTGCTCCTGCAGCAGCTGAAGGAGGCATTCGAGCAGAATTCCGTGTTAAGGTTCATTTACGAGATGGAGAATGGTGGGAAGCTGCCCTTTCTAGATGTAACAGTCACAGAAAGGAACGGAGCCTTCCACACTGCAATCTACATTAAGGAAATAAACATAGGAATGTGCCTCAATGCCAATAGTGACTGCCCAGAAGGGTAGAACAACACTCCAGAAGGAGTGTTGTCAACGCTTAAATCGACCGGGCTCTCAGCCACAGCTAAGGATGGAAGCAAGTCGATGAAGATCTCTGTAGGGTAAGGTAGGTCCTAGTCAACAATGGGTTCTCTAACGGTTATGCTGAAGACGTCATAAAAAAAATGTGAAACGCCATGCAACCTCTGAAGAGTCAACTAGCACAACACTTGTACCCCTTATTATACTGTTTAACAGGAACTTCTTTTCGAAGGTTCATAAATTGGAGGAAAGGGTTCTGAAAGATATTATTGATAGGAACGTTATCCCAAGAGACAAATATCAGAAAATACAATTGACAATTTACTACAAAAACAAAAAAACGGCCAACCTACTCATGAAAGCCTCCCCAGACCCCAAACAGAACGCCCGGAAGGAAACCAACGTCGTTTATGCCTTCACATGCCCGCTTGGGGACTGTAAGCCCCAAGGAACTCAGTATACAGGCATTACCTCAAACCAAGGATTCAATATCAGATACAGTGCAGTGCGATATATATATTTATATGGTCTACTCACATAGCCCAAGAGACGAAGGTTCACTTAAACACGTATTAAAAGTGATGATAAGTTTACTCAAGAAACTACACTTGATCCGCATTAACAATGATGTAATTGGAGCTGTCCACCGGCGGCATCACTCCTCACGCGCCTCTGGCAACACAGTCAACTGGACTATCCAGAAGCTCACTCCTGGCCTCCTGGATCTAACTATTTCCTCCAGCTGCCCAAAATGTCTCTACACCCACGTGCATATATATATATATATATATACATTACCTCATGCCTACATGAGTAATTTGGCTCCTAGCCTAAACTCTCTACCGCACTGGTAGTAGTAAAAAAAACAATGCTCACGACATCCAAGATATTCAAGCTCACCTATATCAAAGGGGATATGGGGGGAAAATTATCTACCTTAACTTTTAACTCTTTCTGCTACATAGTCGACGTATCTTCTGATGAGGGTTGCTGAGGTCCGCAATCCTAGCGTTTAGTCCTCCGTTGATCAGGGTCCTGTTCACACAAGGTCCTCAGTCGACTTGTAGATGCACGTCTTCGCTGATCTCAGACTCTGCTGGCAGGTCCTGCTCCTCTTCCTCTCGAGGTACTGGAGTCAGGTCCCCGTGCGCCTCGTCCTCCCTTCACAGGAGCTGTGGACACCACTTGCAGTCCGGACCAGCTTCCCCTCCTCAAAACTACAGTGGACTTTGCCCAGCCACAGCAGCTCGCCTGATGCGTTTGAACGTGGCCCACTAGGCATCCCAGCCCAACGTTT
Organism: Procambarus clarkii; assembly: GCF_040958095.1. Lineage (NCBI taxonomy): Eukaryota > Metazoa > Arthropoda > Malacostraca > Decapoda > Cambaridae > Procambarus > Procambarus clarkii. The sequence goes on from NC_091194.1 coordinate 23,910,220, forward strand.
GTCTCTGCCACAGACTATCAGTAATGGAGCTCTTATCGCCCTAACATCAGCCAAGCCTTGCTTTCATGTTTTCCCTATGTGTAAAGTGATGTTCCACGACGTCTGTGATATCAATGTGGCTGCTTGGGTCCACTGGTTGGGGTTACGCTAGCCTGCAAATTGAGAGCTCATTCGAGCGTAGCAACACTCTATGACGGGTCGTGACGTACTGAGACCACCGGGGCGCCCACCGCCCGGAGTCCTCCGCCTCATGACGTCACACCGCCCGAGGGCTCCTTCCCATTGGTCTATGATGTCACATGACCCTACCCTGCCATTCAACAACCGGCAGGCGTCACACTCCTTTGGCGGGAAGCTGAGCGCCTCGGCGCCATCTTGTAACTCAAAAGGGCGTAAGCCCCTTGTGTAACCAAACTAAAACGGCAAATTCACTGCCAACACGATAACGTTCCATACTCTCATATATGTCAAAATGTTTCCTGAACATCAGAGGACGTTCAGGTTGCAGATATATGACTCTTGATATCGGGACAGTAAAGATATAAGGGTAGGAGACCGTCACATACCCCTCCCCTTAAAATAAGAGTCATATCTAATGACGAGCACTTGAGAGGGCAACGGGTGTTCTTGCTCCTCCTCTTTCTGACATGCCTATCCTCCAGTCAGTGACGTGGCTCGTACCACCTCGCCAGTCACTCGCGTTACTCCTACACTTCACCTGGGACCGGATGAGATGGGTGTTCCCCGAAGCCCTACAAGGAGTCCTCCTTCTGTGTCCCCGAGTACGTTCCAGCAACTCATTCGTTATCTCTATAAAACATGTGTTTGTGTTTGTATCTACGCTGTGCACCCTTAAGTACTCCTGCACCCCTACTCTGTCCTACAGGTACACCTTGCTTTCTCTCACACTCTTCTCTTAGCCACTCTTCTCTTCACCACTCTTCTCTCTTCCCGGTTCCTCTTCTCCTGTAAGTGCACTGTGTCCTCACTGCGACACTTGTTACCTGTTCTTCATCCAGCAACTTCCTCTCTTCTATACTAGGCTTTGGCGTTGACCCAGTGCCCCTCTGGCTAGGCTGGCTCCCACCATGGGTGTACCTGTTCCCTGCTTTCTTCTTACACCTGCCATTTCAATAACATCCATTCCACTGCTCTTGACGAACATCTTCATTCCTCCACGAAAGCTTCTTCCCTGAAAACGTGTTTCTAGGTTAGTTGTCGGGCCTACTTACCTCCCTGTGGCTAAACTCGCCAAAGTAGTTCTTCTTACCCTAACACTATTTTCTTTGCTGGTGTAGGGTACAGTACGTCGTGGCTCCTCCACTATGTCCCTCACAGCCGCTTGCTCACTCACTGAGCTCACCTTGCTCACACCTCCAGGTGGAGGGAGTTCGACCTGCAGTTCTTCCATCGCCCCAGGCGCCCATACTGCTGCTGCACCTCGCCACTCCTCCACTTGCATCATCAGGCTTAGTCGTAGGTCCTCGTCGGGTCTCTCAACGACCTCCAACAACCTCTCTGCACTCTCGCCCTCGTCGTCGTCCTCCCTGGCGACGTTATCATCGGCGCGGTCGGCTCCCTCACTACTGCCTGAGTCGACTTGTTCCTCACCCTGACAAGGTTTCACCCCTGCCTGATTCATAGGCGTTCCTGGCCCAATCAGGTTGTACGCTGTCTCCACCTAAGTCGTTGCCCAGCACCATCTGGACATGTTTTAGTGGTAAGTTTGGGGCTACAGCTACAATGGCCTTTTCGACTCCCTAGTCGGACCCCAGCTGCACCTCTTGAAGTGGTAACCTGCATTCCTGCCCTACACTGCGTAGTCTCACCACTCCCACAGGTGACTCATCAAAATCCTTGGGAAGAATATCCCTGGCCACCATACTCACGTCAGCACCTGTATCGCGAAGCAATGCAACATCCACAGGGTCTGACTCCCCAAACTTCACTGTACCCCCGGAAACAAAAGGATGCTCACCCATCTATATTTCCCAACCATTTACATTGGGACCATTATAGTAAGGAGTATGGGTAACTAACTCTTCTTCCAACATCAGCCCTACTGTCTTCTGGTGCTTGTCACACTCTCAAGCATAATGTCCCTTCACACCACAGTTGTAACGTGACCCTACTCTGGGTAGACCTCTCCCAGTCACCTGGTCCACACCTTGCTGGATTGTCAAGCTCTGGGTCCTCTCAGAGTTCCCAGACACGTACTCTCTACTCAAGCTGCTTGCACCATAGTGCCTACCTGTACTGCCACTTGGAGACTTCCTCGTGGGCTCTCGCAAGCTCACCTGGGCTTGGGTCTTGTCACTTGAGTGGTACGATACACCTGATCTGTTCCCACTCTTCACATTATGGCTTCTCCACGAGCGGTCGTCCTCCTGCAGGGCTGGCCGTCTGAGTCGACTCTCCCTCAGAGAGCCCAATGCCTCCTCCAACATGTCCGCTCGATCAGCTGCTGTCTTGAGATACTTAATGTCTGCTTCCCGTACTCTAACCGTTAGCTCCGGGTGGAATACCGACATAAACTCTTCCATTATCATCAGTTGCCAGATCTCCTCGGCCGTCTCAGCTCCATCGGCCTTCAGCCACCTCAAGTACCTCCATTCCATTTCTCTGCCAGTCTTGGCGTACGACTTCCCCGGTGCTCGGGTGCACTCCCGGAATCTCTTCCTGTACAGTTCTGGCGTCAATTTGAAAGAATGCAGCACGGCATTCTTCACGGCCTCATACCTTGTACATTCGTCGAGGTCCAGCATGTTAATTAAATGCCTCAAGTGCCTCGCCAGTCAGCCTACTCTGGACCAATTCCGCCCTATCCGCTTCCGGCCATTTCTTCAAGGTCGCGACCCTTTCAAAATGGCCGAAAAACCCTCGGCCTCATGAGGTACGAAAACTGGCAGGTCTCGTTCCTTCAGCCGGTGGGCATCCTGTTGCCTGGGTGGCGGTGGTGGGGTCACCTCCAGCTCTGCTCGCCTCAGCTCGACCTCCTTGTTGGCCTCTATTTCCTACTGACGTAACTGGATCTGGGCGTCGCGCTCTTCCCGTCGTAATTGCGCTTCCCGCTCTTCCCGTCGTAATTGCGCTTCCCGCTCTTCCCGTTTCAGCTGTGTCATCTCGCTCTTCCCGTCGCAGCTGTGCCTCTCGCTCCTCCCGTTGCAGCCGTGCTTCTTGCTCCTCCCATTGCAGCTGGACGTCTTTCCTCACGCTCTTCCATTTACAGCTGCACTCACGCTCTTCTCTCCTCAGCTGCGCCTCCAACTGCATCTTCATCAGCTCCAATTTCACACTTCTGCTTCCGCTGGACCCCCTGCTGCTTCCTGCGTTGCTCCGGTCCCCACCAACACTGGCAGGTGTTGTTGTTGGAGGATGAGAAAATAGCTAGGTTTGTGGAGTCGAGGGACGAGGGAGTGCTGGAAGAGTGCACCAAGACCCAGCTGCAGCTAGTGGTAGACCACTTTGGGTGGCAGAGCGACGAATAGAGATCGTGGCTCTGCTCAAGGCCCTAGAAGAGGCCACTAGGGAAGAACCGTCCCAAGCACCTGCCAGTGCAGGCAAGCAGTGTAAACTAAAATCACAGACCAAAATCGACACTCAACATCGACCTTGGGATCGCTGTCCCTGTACTTGCAATCCGTGGCAACACTCACTCAAGATCCTGGCAAGGTCGCCACTCTCACGTTTCACCCATTTTTAACTTGTGTAATTAGGGTTATTCCTTTGGGTCTTCGCCCCCTCCGTACCCGAGCGCCACTGCTCGCCCTGGGGCCCCTCATTCTACCAAGAGCTGGCCTTGAATTGCACTCCTGGCGATTGGGGAACTCCAACCTCACCTCACCTGTCTCTCGATTGAACCTGCCCGCTGTGACAATGGGAACTCTCTCCCTATCAAGGTCTCCAGCTGTGTGCTTGCGCTCGTGTCCCAGCAACACTCCTCAAACTTTCAGTAGTCTTATTTGTTACCTCAAACCAAGGATTCAATATCAGATGCAGTGCAGAACGATATATATATATTTATATGGCCTACTCAAATAGCCCTAGAGACGAAGGTTCACTCACACACGTATTAAAATTGATGATAAGTTTACTCAAGAAACTATACTGGATCCGCATAAACAATGATGTAATTGGAGCTGTTCGACGGCGGCATCACTCCTCACGCGCCTCTGGCAACACAGTCAGCTGGACGATCCAGAAGCTCGCTCCTGGCCTCCTGGATCTAACCACTTCTTCCAGCTGCCCAAAATGTCTCTACACCCACGTGAATATATATATATATATATACATTAACTCACGCCTACATGAGTAACATGGCTCCTAGCCTAAATTCTCTACCACACTGGTAGTAATAATAGAGACAATACTCACGACATACAAGATATTCTAGCTCACTTATATCAAAGGGAAAATGGGGGGAAAATGATCTACCTTAACTCTTTCTGCTACATAGTCGACGTATCCTCTGGCGAGGATTACTGAGGTCCCCGGTCCTGGTGTTTGGGCGTCCCTTGATCCGGGTCCTGTCCACACAAGGTCCCCAGTCAACTTGTAGATGCGCGTCTTCGCCGTTCTCACACTCTGCAGGCAGGTCCTCCTCCTCTTCCTCTCGAGATACTGGAGTCAGGTCCTCGTGCGCCTCGTCCTCTTCCTCTCTTCACTGGAGCTGTGGACACAACTTGCAATCCGGACCAGCTTCCCCTCCTCAAATCTCAAGTGGACTTGGCTCAGCTACAGCAGCTCGCCTGATGCGTTTCAACATGGCCCGCAAGGCGTCCCAGATATCCCAGCCCAACGTTTGACTCTGTCACAGGCTATCAGTAATGGAGCTCTTGGCGCTCTAACGTCAGCCAATCCTTGTTTTCATGTTCTCCCTAGGAGTAAGGTAATGTCCCACGACGTCTGCGATATCAATGCGGCTGCTTGGGTACACTGGTTGGGGTTTCCCAGCCTCCAAATTGGGAGCTCACTCGAGCGCGGCCACACTCTGTGACGGGTTATCTTCTTAAGGTTATCTTAAGATGATTTCGGGGCTTTTTAGTGTCCCCGCGGCCCGGTCCTCGACCAGGCCTCCACCCCCATGAAGCAGCCCGTGACAGCTGACTAACACCCAGGTACCTATTTTACTGCTAGGTAACAGGGGCATAGGGTGAAAGAAACTCTGCCCAATTTTTCTCGCCGGCGCCTGGGATCGAACCCAGGACCACAGGATCACAAGTCCAGCGTGCTGTCCGCTCGGCCGACCGGCTCCCTAACGACAGGTCGTGACATAATGAGCCCACCGGGGCACTCGCCGGCCGGAGCCCTCTTCCTCGTGATGTCACACCGCCCGAGGGCTCCTCCCCATTGGTCTATGATGTCACGTAACCCTACCTGGCCAATCAACAGCCAGCAGGCGTCACGCACCTTTGGCGGGAAGCTGAGCGCCTCGGCGTCATCTTGTAACTCGAAAGGGCGTAAGCCACTTGTGTAACAAAACTAAAACGGCAAATTCATTGCTAACTCGATAACGTTTCATACTCTCATTTATTTTAAAATATTCCCAGGGCATCAGAGAACGTTCAGGATGCAGAGATATGACTCTTGATACTAGGAGAGTAAAGATATAAGGGTGGGACACCGTCAAACAAGCAACATGGAAATCATCGATAAATACAGTGATAGCAGGAGACTCAACATCAGCGAGGCACTACACATCAAAAAGTCAACACCAGCAATCAACAGCTAAATAATGCACAACTATATTCTACCCACGTCAAAACTCGAAACCAACATAGAAGCAGCAAGAGAAAGTATGGGTCAATAGGCCTTCTGCAGTTACTTCCATTCCTATGTTTTTCATACCAAATTTATCCCCATTGATTCGTGTTCTGTCATAGGTCTGTCACCTCACCCAAAAAATTTGTGCCATATCACCTCACCCAAAACGAGTATATATATGATGTATTATATATGTAAACTAGTCTTTGAAAATGTAATAAGAATTACGAAACGTTTTCAGGTTTCAGACCAGAAATAAAAAATAAATTTTTTAGAGTTAATTTTTCAAATACCCTCGACAGTGAAGAAAAACGTAAGAAATATTAAGACGTTTCGTGCTAGAATTATTAATCTTACCTATTCAGTCATGTTCAAGAACATATGTTTACAAAAATGACTGCTACCAATATATGTGTATATATATTATATTATATTATATATATATATATATATATATATATACATATATATATATATATATATATATATATATATATATATATTATATATATATATATAATATATATATATATATATATATATATATATATATATATATATATATATATATATATATATATATATATATATATATATAATATGTATGGGTTTGAGTCACTTCTGGGGTGTGAGTTTTCAGTTGCAAATAGTCCTGGGGACCATTTAAGCTTGTTCGCATTTGTGTTCCTCACGTGTGCCCCAAAGAATGAGGTGATTTGATAAAATGCTATGCCCAAGATTACCATCCGAGTGCCGGAGGGTAAGTGGTTCAAATAGCTTCGGCTATCACTTCCTTAGTCCGGTCGTGATGGTCAAGCGGATGAAGGCGTCATGTACATACCAGTTGCGTTGCTCCGGGCAGTATGGGTTCGAGTCACTTCTTGGGTTTGAGTTTTCAATTGCATATAGTCCTGGGGACCATTCAGGCTTGTTTCAATATATATATATATATATATATATATATATATATATATATATATATATATATATATATATATATATATATATATATATATATATATATATATATATGCAGCAATGATCACAAAAACACTGATCCAAGTATGCAGAATAACCACATGTGAAAAATAGAAAATGCTTAACGCGTTTTCGGCTAATTCGCCTTCATCAGAGCAAAGTAGAATGCTATTCTACTTTGATTCTGATGAAGGCGAATTAGCCGAAAACGCGTTAAGCATTTTCTATTTTTCACATGTGGTTATTCTGCATATATATATATATATATATATATATATATATATATATATATATATATATATATATATATATATATATATATATATATATATATATATATATCGTACCTAGTAGCCAGAACGCACTTTTTGGCCTACTATTCATGGCCCGATTTGCCTAATAAGCCAAGTTTTCCGGAATTAATATATTTTCTCTAATTTTTTTCTTATGAAATGATAAGTCTACCCTTTTCATTATGTATCAGGTTAATTTTTCTTTATTGGAGTTAAAATTAACGTAGATATATGACCGAACCTAACAAACCCTACCTAACCTAACCTAACCTATCTTTATAGGTTAGGTTAATAGTCTGATGACTACGCTCAAGAGAACCCTGTGAAGCAGGATGATAGGGGCTGGACAATACCTGTTTGATGTTGAACTCCTCCAGTGTCCTCTTGAAGACATCACTGGTGAAGTTGGTGCCACAGTCGCTCTGAACCTCCCTGGGAAATCCATACTGGGTGAAGATCTTCAATAAGTGTTTCACAACCGTAGCAACCGTAATGTTCTTTACTGGAACTGCTATGGGAAATCTGGTGGTAGGACACAGGATGGTTAAGATATAGGCGTTACCTGAACTGGTACGAGGTAAAGGACCAACACAGTCTATAATAAGTCTGTGGAAAGGTTCCGCAGGCACCTGTATGGGAATCAGTGGCGCTCTGGGAATAGAGATGTTCGGTTTACCTGCCATCTGACATGTATGACACTGTTTGACGTACTGTTTGACGCTATTTACCATACCAGGCCAGTAGTAGTCTTGACGGATTCCATGGTAAGTCTTGTTAAATCCGTAGTGGGAGAGTGCTCCGTGGGCCAGGTGTAGAATAGTGGGCCGCAGGCTGGCAGGAATCACTAGTTGTTCCACGTTGGCCCAATCGTCCTCCTCCTTCAGTTTACTGGGTCTATATCTGCGGTAGAGCAACTCGTTCTCTAGGAAGAACCCAGGAATACTGTCAGGTTGAGTCTCAGCCTGGAAAAATAATGGTGTCAAGGTAAGATCTTCCCTCTGTAACTTACGGAACTCCAACTTGGTCAGATTCGGGGGTAGTTTCTGAGGGTCTTGAGGGACAGCGGTAGCAGTAGAGTCAGCTGGCTGTGGTCGTGCAGCTTGTGCACGGGTGGTCACTAAAACCGGAGGAGAAACTTCATCACTCTCTTGAACCTTTGCTGGAACATACTCAAAGATGGGATTATCCATTACAGAGGTACACACCTGGGGTTTGTCCATGACGATCAGGTTGGTCGGTTGCAGGTCTTCTGCCAAGTCGTTGCCCAGGAGAAGTTGCACCCCAGGCATGGGAAAAGGTTTTTCCCTGATGGCGACTTGGATTTCTCCGCTCACGAAGGGACAATCCAAGTGGATTCTGGCGAGAGGATAAGAAGTGGTAGCAGTGAGGTCAGTGATGAAGACAGTTTCTCCGGTGTAGGCGATGTTGGGCACAGCCGACTTCAAAATAATCGATTGAAGAGCCGCTGTGTCCCTCAAGATCTTCAATTTGAAACGTCCCTCCGGATTTGAACCGTTGGCAGAGACAGTTCCAGTATACAGGTGCTTACTGAAAAGAGAAAGATCATTAACATTAACACCAACATTCATCACAGGCTTACCGGACTTAGGAGGAGTCTGTTTGGGTTTTGGTGTTTCGGTGGTTCCTTTGTATTGAGACTTACCACATTTATCTATGGTATGTCCATAGAGTCTACAATACTTGCAGTACAATTGCGAGCCAGCTTGATCGGTACTCACTTTCTCGTAACTGTACCGTGACTTCTTACTGGAGGATGGTTCAGATGTCAGCCGGTGGATGAGGCTGTAAGTGTCAGCCGACTTAGCACACTTCAGGTAGCCGGTTTCTTCTTTATCTGCTAAATATAGACGGACAGGAGGCGGCACACGCCTCAAGAATTCTTCAACTAGCATAAGGTTGACGAGTTCTGCAAAGGTAGAGACATGTGCTGCTTCCAGCCATTTCATAAAATATCTCCTTTTGGTATTAGCAAACTCGAGAAAGGTAGTGGTACTTGCCTTCAGGTGGTCACGGAATTTCCTTCGATAACTTTCGGTGCAGAGAAGGTAGGCGTCCAACACTGCTTGTTTCAGAGTCTCGTAGTCATTCTCAGACGCCAAAGTACTGAGTGTAACTGCAGCTCTACCTGTAAGATGTACTCTGAGAAGGGTGGCCCATTGGTCGGCAGGCCAACTAAGTTGATTAGCAAGGGTTTCAAAGGTGGTGAAAAACACATCAACTTCTGTTTCTACGAATGGTGGCATTAACCTACTTGCATGTGATATATTAAAACTGACGGGAAGATTGGCGGTAGCTTGCTGGCGTTGAGCGAGGTGTGAAGTTTCCAACGCGAATTCTTGTTGACGACATTCCATAGTCAGAGTTGCTTGTTGTTTGTCATATTCGTATTGCATCTCCAATTGGCGTTGTTTTGTTTCAAGCTGTACTCGTTCCCGCTCACGGAGTATTGCAATCTCACGTTCTTGTTCTTCTTTCCTCAAGGCAGCTTCACGTTCCTTGAGGGCGATTTCTTCCTTCCTCAAGGCAGCTTCTCGTTCTTGTTCTTCTTTCCTCAAGGCAGCTTCACGTTCTTGTTCTTCTTTTCGTATGGCAGCTGCTTCCCTTTGCTGCTCGCGTTCAATCTTGGCCAGCTCTAGTTTGAGTTTCATCGTTGCCAAATCAGTTTTATCTGCAATAAAGTAAGTTTCGTGAGTTTCAGAGTCTATCTTACCTTGCTCTAAAAGATGATCCAGTAACAGGTTATGTATTTCACTTTTGTTGGCTTGGTAGGGAACTGCTAGTTGATACTCATGTGCAAGAGTTTGTAATTCAGTCCTCTTGGCATGACTTAAAGTCCCTATTGCACCTGCTGGATCTGCACGGAAAGGTTGGAGACGAAACATGGCGAAATTAGCAAATAAATGCACAACGAATATACTGTTGTGATATGGTGAATGTCAGAAACAGGACAACGTGGCAACTGGTACCTATCCTGTGGAATCTTTAACAATTAATGTTAATTACAAGATGATAAATGATTAATTAAATCAAGGTCGCAGGAAATCTTGTACCCGGTACTCATGTAAGAGGATAAGGGCAAGCAAATCCTACTAAACAAGCGAAACTGAGTTTCTAAAACAAATGAAACAGTTAATTGCCTCAAAAGTGAAATTGGTAGTCCAAGAATGTAGGCATACCTTGCCGAGTCTCTATAGGACATAAGCAAGTTTTCCCACTGAAATTAATATGATACTTAGAATTAGCGAACTTTTGTGCTCTGAAAAAGAAAGCTAATTCCCTACCAATGTAAATATCATCATCTCTGACCGACATGTAGGGGTGCGAGGTGTCAACTGGTGACGAGAACTGCTGCTGAGGTCCCAATTCAGCAACTAAAGTTCGTGCTAGAGGAACTATGGCCCTCTTTATCCTCCTACTGTCAGATTGCAGAAGATTAGGTGCACTTTATCTGGGGACAGACCACAGTACCAGGGTACCAATATGATGATCTGCCGAAAATATGAGAAATATCCTAGGGACAAAAGATGGTAAACACGAGTAATAACACAGAGGGAGAGATGACCAATTAAGAGAATGACTGAGGCCTACAGTCACCACGTAATCCAAAGTTGTCTCACCTTCACCATATGCTACTCTCGGAATGCACAATACACCGCACCATATAAAAATAAAATTGAAAATTGAAAATAGTGAAAAGCTACGTTACCAAAGCCAAATACGCTTACCATAAATTTACTACTTGGCACCAGTACCTGAGTGAAGCTCCTAGGGCAGGCCCCCACTTTATGTGACGGTAAAGCGTGGGTGTTCGGCTGTTTCAAAAGCTAGGGGCAGGGCCTCGTCACATAATAGAAAAAAAGAGAAAAGCTGGAGCTTTCGTCTGTGGTAAGGTAATGGGAAGACACACAAAACACAAGTAAATTAACAATGAAATTTTAATTACTCTAGAAAAACAAGACATGAATAAAGTTAATCACATAAAAATATGAAAGACAAGTCAACAAACAAAATAATATGAATAATCACTGGCAAATGAAAAGTTACGTTAAGACAAGTGAGTTACAGTGATAGCAAAATAAAATATTTGTGGTGCTGGAATATTGGCTTCGAGCTGCCACCTCCCTTAGTACACAAAAGCCAAGGCTTAATCTACCAGCGAGAGATGTCAACTGCTTGGAGCACTGAGATATTTTGACGATATTAGCGCACTGCAGCCCAGACGTCAACTTGTGGCGGAGGCGGAGGGCAGGTGCGACGGGACACCAGCCAATCAGCGACAGGCAGGCAAAGGATGAGCAGTTTGCTGGTTACGGTGGTGGTAGGTAGCAGGTGTCACTGTGTGCTGAGTACGATTTGCTCTCTGGGCAAAACGTTTTGGCGATACTTGGTGGACGTATCTTCTATAGTATCTTGTATATTGACGTACTTGTGTAGGGAAGAGCAGGCTCAATCTCTCTTGAAAGAGATTATCATCACAATATATATATATATATATATATATATATATATATATATATATATATATATATATATATATATATATATATATATATATATATATATATATGTATATGTATATATATATATAAATTTACCCCTTCCTTATAAATGAGAGAGAACAAAATTATATACCTGGTTTATATATATAAAATTATATACCTGGTCTCCTGGTTTATATATGTTTCATATTTAAAAAAATACTCATAAAATTTTTTAAAACTTCCAAATTAGAGTTGCTAACCAAATTTATTTATTATTCTACGTTTAATTATTGGTGTTATTTTGACACCAGTTGAATCAGATTTAAAATAATAATAGTTTAATAAAAGTCGTCATAATGTTTTTATACCACTACGTCGAAGAATCGGAGTTTACAGACTTAGATAACATCGAACATACATACGAGGTCTATGCCTGTTTTCTAATTGACCATTCATTAATTTCTTCAAATCTGTCTGTCTAAAGTTGAAGGCCAAATGCTTGAGGAAAGACGTGATGAAAACTAAATGGGTCTAAAAATAATGTTAACCTTTACACTGTTCCTGTCTCTCTCTCACAATAGATCAGTTTAATGAATTACTTGTTACCTATATTCTTCAATACATATCGCCTCTTGCTCTAAATGTCTCTGCAAGTGGTTGTTAATAGTAAACTTTCTCGCACACATAAAACATATATATGTTAGGTTTTATGCTTGTATGTTTACTAAAATGATCGTCCAAGTAGCCCTACTTACAAACCCTTTAGTGCATATATGACACTTACAAGGCATTTCACCTTTATGTCTTTTTAAATGTGTCTTTAGGCTGATTTTATAATAAAAAAATTCTCCCACACGTAGAATATTTAAGAAGATCTTCACCTGTATGAATTTTCAAATGCATTTTGTAGGTACGTTTTTTTCAAAACATTTTATGCATACAGAACATTGATAAAGCTTTTCATGCATTTTCAAGTGAGTGTTCAAGGAGTCTGGCAATCTAAATTTTGTATTACAATCCGAACATTCAAAACGTTTCCCGATATAATTTCTACCACTTCTAGTCTGTTTATCTGTCTCCTGGTTAACATTGGTCGAAATAAAAACCGAGTTTAACATCATTCAAAATATTTGTATCAACTTTCCTTTTTAATAAGTAAATGCTATATAATATTATATATTAAAACTAATTTGAGGAAGTGTAGTGGTTTATCAGACTGGTAGACTGCTTTATTTGTAACAACATGCAACATTTTTAGCTCTTTCTAGAAAGTAGGATGGGTATCAATCCCTCTGAGAAATTTATGAGGTAGTGATCATGTCTCGGTTCCAGTAATCTTTCCTCATAGCTCATACCCCCTCAGCTCAGGGACTAGCTTGGTGGCATCCCTCTGAACCTTTTCTAACTTCGTTTTGTGTCTGACTAGATGTGGACTCCATGCTAGAGCCGCATATTTCTAGTATTGGTCTGATATATATATATATAAGATGTGTGTCTTGTTCCAGTAAAACTGGACCACACAATACTTATAATCTAGGTCTTATGTTTCACGCCTTAACTAGTTTCAATGTTCATCAAAAAGTCTATCCTAATATGCAAAAGGCCATGAATATATATATATATATATATTATTTATACATATAATAGAACAACACCAGGTGTCTTGTTACTAAAGTTTCGATTAATAAATCCCAGTGTTCTATTTGCCTTATTACGAACATTCATGCATTGATCCTTTGGTTTTAAATTCTTACTAATCATAACTCCCAGTTCCCTTTAGCAATCCGACTTCGCAATTTCTTTACATTTATAAGTTCATTAACCCTTTATTGACCAGATACTCAAAAGTCAGTACGCTGTGATCATGCATTCTTACTAGGGCCTCGAAACAGATTTCCATTATGTCAGAGTTGTTCAGAATGAATACTAGGTCGAGTTTCGCTAGTTCATCTTTGCTTCTCATTCTTGTGGAATTTCTGACTTGCTGGCTAAAAAGTTTTTCTTGCCAACTCCAAAAGTTTAGCTCTCCATGTATCCTCACCTCCATACGGATTCTTAACATACATATATAAACATCATTTATGTTACTTTTACTGGTACAAACACATTCCAAAGTTCATGGACAGTAACAATTCAACATTTTTTTTCTTTTTACAGTTTACCTATCAATTAATTTAGTAACTCACTAACCCACACAAAACAAGTAATACATCAGATTTAATTATGCTTATTAGATTCTTTGTGTTTATGCAAGATAAGATCTGTGTTCATGAAAAAGTAATCAGAAGCCGTCGTAGCTCAGCTGTGGGAGCGTCCTCCGCGGCCTTGCAGTCCAGAGTTCCACCCCATTGCTAATAGCTTTTTCTTTTACAGTTCACGTAACAAAGGTTTTTCCTGTTTCTTTTATTCTTAAGAGGTGAGAATAATATGGAAAGAATATAATAAATTATCGTACGATCCGATGAGAAAACTCGAAATGAAATCAATATGAATATGACTGTGGAACATTAGTAAGTCTGGGACACTGCATTGCCTAGAAAATAGTCTCATGGTCACCTTAACGTTCCCCACAACTTTGATGTATATTATCTGTCCATGTGCGCTTGTACGATCCTAGCAGACGTCACCTTCATGTGTTAACATCAAGGTGAAGTCATGGAATAGCTTCCTATCCTATATTATTCCTGGGGCCTTCTCTTTGTCTCACCAATGCATTATCTTGCATTTGTCAGTGTTAAAGGAAAGTGACCATCTGTCCAACAGCTGCTTCAGCGCACCTATATCAATTTGTACTCTCCATCAAACGTCTTCGTTTATAAATCTTAGCCGTTATGCTTAATTCACAAGTTATGATACTTAAGACATTCTTCTGTTAGTTCGATGACATATATCACAACCTGAATGACCCCAAATGATCTCGCGGGGGTACACTACTTACGTTTTTTAATACTTGCAATTGTTTACAGCTGATTTCTTTTCTTTCAGCATTACTCCCTGTTTTCAACCCATGATATGTTCTCTCTTCCACACCAGCACTCCATTTGGTATGAAATCCTGGTCTTCAATTTTGGGAGTGAGACCTACTAAATGGAACCCTGTTACACGTTTCTTGATTATCAGTGAAAATACAGGACGCTAACCCTACTTCCCTTAGTTGTATAATTTTTATTTCAACAACACATAAATTCATAGGACATTGCCTGCCTTAACTCAATCCAGGCTGATGCTTAGAGAGAAATCTTAGTTTTTTATGGGTTCCAAGAGACGTTTTCTTGCAAGCTTCTCAATCACCTAACTGAGAATGGTCGACAATGAAGCTACTGTGTAGTTTAGTGACTTCTGTGTCTTTTCATTCTGACACATTGGCACTAAATTGGCTGTCTTCCATTCCTTTAGAAACTCCATCTTATTTTTTATAGAGATAATTCGAAGAGTTAGTGGGATGCTCAAGTCCGCAGATTCATCTTTCAGTCTCCACAAATTCCATTTGTTGTTTACAATGTACTCACCTATTTGTACTCACATATGTGTGCCTGCAGGATCGAGCTCTAGCTCTTGGACCCCGCTTTTCTAGCCGTTGGTTTTTAATTAAATGCCTCATGTCCTATTTCTCTATCATATTGCTTTTAAATTTATGAATGGAGTTACCCTCTACAACCTGCTCCTTTTGGTCATTCCATTTACTCACTATTCCTTACGCTATAATAAAGTTTTCCAACATCTTTATGACATTTCTGAGTCTCATGGTCAGGTTTAGTTCCTTCAACCTATCTTCGTACCTTATCCCTGGGAGCTCTGGGACTAGTCTCATTACAAACTTTTGCAACTTTTCGTGCTTCCATAAGTGGTTTTTAAGGCACAGGTGCGGCATACTCTAAGACCGGCCTCACATAGGCAGTGTACAATGATCTAAACGCCTCCTTATTCAAGTTTCTGAAGAAAGTTCTGACTTTTGCCAGAGTAGAGTTTGTGGCTGATGTTATTCTATGTTTAGGAGCCTTTGGAGTTAGGTTTGGCATTATGTCCACTCCCAGGTCTTTTTCTCTAGATGTTACAGGGAAGTAACTTCCCTTCATTGAACTTTTCGGGCTACTGGTTCCTGTCTCCATTTCCATCACCTTGCACTTGTTACTATGGAACTCTATCAACCATTTCCCGGAACAGCTCTGTAACCTGCTGAAGTCATCCTTGAGAATCTTACAATCCTCATCTGTCTCAACATTTGTAATTAATTAGTTTTGCATCATCTGCAAACAATGACAAAAGACTAGACTCCTGCAGTCAAGTTATAACATAAATAAGGAATAGTTTGGGACCCAGCACCAATCCTTGAGGAACCCAGCTTGTTACTTTACGCGAGTCCGACTCCTCGTCCCTCACTGTCACTCTTTGACCCTTGTCTGACAGGTAATTCCTTTCCCATGATAGTGCATTGCAGTCTACTCCCACCTGTCTCTCAAGTTTGTATAATAGCCTTCTGTGTGGTACTCTATCAAAGGCTTTTTGGCAGTCCAGAAATATGCATTATGCCCATCCTTCTGTCGTGCCTTATTTCCGTTGCCTTATCATGAAACTCCAGGAGGTTCGTTTGGCATGATTTCCTTGCACTAAATCCATGATCTTGTTTACTTACAAACCTAATTCTTTTTAGGCGTGCCACTAGTCTTAATCTTATTACTTTTTCAAGTACTTTGCAAGGAATGCTTGTGAGTGACTCTACTCTGTGGTAAGGTAATGGGAAGACACACAAAACACAAGTAAATTAACAATGAAATTTTAATTACTCTAGAAAAACAAGACATGAATAAAGTTAATCACATAAAAATATGAAAGACAAGTCAACAAACAAAATAATATGAATAATCACTGGCAAATGAAAAGTTACGTTAAGACAAGTGAGTTACAGTGATAGCAAAATAAAATATTTGTGGTGCTGGAATATTGGCTTCGAGCTGCCACCTCCCTTAGTACACAAAAGCCAAGGCTTAATCTACCAGCGAGAGATGTCAACTGCTTGGAGCACTGAGATATTCTGATGATATTAGCGCACTGCAGCCCAGACGTCAACTTGTGGCGGTGGCGGAGGGCAGGTGCGACGGGACACCAGCCAATCAGTGACAGGCAGGCAAAGGATGAGCAGTTTGCTGGTTACGGTGGTGGTAGGTAGCAGGTGTCACTGTGTGCTGAGTACGATTTGCTCTCTGGGCAAAACGTTTTGGCGATACTTGGTGGACGTATCTTCTATAGTATCTTGTATATTGACGTACTTGTGTAGGGAAGAGCAGGCTCAATCTCTCTTGAAAGAGATTATCGTCACAATATATATATATATATATATATATATATATATATATATATATATATATATATATATATATATATATATATATATATATATATATATATATATAAATTTACCCCTTCCTTATAAATGAGAGAGAAAAAAATTATATACCTGGTTTATATATATAAAATTATATACCTGGTTTATATATATAAAATTATATACCTGGTCTCCTGGTTTATATATGTTTCATATTTAAAAAAAATACTCATAAAATTTTTTAAAACTTCCAAATTAGAGTTACTAACCAAATTTATTTATTATTCTACGTTTAATTATTGGTGTTATTTTGACACCAGTTGAATCAGATTTAAAATAATAATAGTTTAATAAAAGTCGTCATAATGTTTTTATACCACTACGTCGAAGAATCGGAGTTTACAGACTTAGATAACATCGAACATACATACGAGGTCTATGCCTGTTTTCTAATTGACCATTCATTAATTTCTTCAAATCTGTCTGTCTAAAGTTGAAGGCCAAATGCTTGAGGAAAGACGTGATGAAAACTAAATGGGTCTAAAAATAATGTTAACCTTTACACTGTTCCTGTCTCTCTCTCACAATAGATCAGTTTAATGAATTACTTGTTACCTATATTCTTCAATACATATCGCCTCTTGCTCTAAATGTCTCTGCAAGTGGTTGTTAATAGTAAACTTTCTCGCACACATAAAACATATATATGTTAGGTTTTATGCTTGTATGTTTACTAAAATGATCGTCCAAGTAGCCCTACTTACAAACCCTTTAGTGCATATATGACACTTACAAGGCATTTCACCTTTATGTATTTTTAAATGTGTCTTTAGGCTGATTTTATAATAAAAAAATTCTCCCACACGTAGAACATTTAAGAAGATCTTCACCTGTATGAATTTTCAAATGCATTTTGTAGGTACGTTTTTTTCAAAACATTTTATGCATACAGAACATTGATAAAGCTTTTCATGCATTTTCAAGTGAGTGTTCAAGGAGTCTCGCAATCTAAATTTTGTATTACAATCCGAACATTCAAAACGTTTCCCGATATAATTTCTACCACTTCTAGTCTGTTTATCTGTCTCCTGGTTAACATTGGTCGAAATAAAAACCGAGTTTAACATCATTCAAAATATTTGCATCAACTTTCCTTTTTAATAAGTAAATGCTATATAATATTATATATTAAAACTAATTTGAGGAAGTGTAGTGGTTTATCAGACTGGTAGACTGCTTTATTTGTAACAACATGCAACATTTTTAGCTCTTTCTAGAAAGTAGGATGGGTATCAATCCCTCTGAGAAATTTATGAGGTAGTGATCATGTCTCGGTTCCAGTAATCTTTCCTCATAGCTCATACCCCCTCAGCTCAGGGACTAGCTTGGTGGCATCCCTCTGAACCTTTTCTAACTTCGTTTTGTGTCTGACTAGATGTGGACTCCATGCTAGAGCCGCATATTTCTAGTATTGGTCTGATATATATATAAGATGTGTGTCTTGTTCCAGTAAAACTGGACCACACAATACTTATAATCTAGGTCTTATGTTTCACGCCTTAACTAGTTTCAATGTTCATCAAAAAGTCTATCCTAATATACAAAAGGCCATGAATATATATATATATATATATATATATATATATATATATATATATATATATATATATATATATATATATATATATATATATATATATATATATATTATTTATACATATAATAGAACAACACCAGGTGTCTTGTTACTAAAGTTTCGATTAATAAATCCCAGTGTTCTATTTGCCTTATTACGAACATTCATGCATTGATCCTTTGGTTTTAAATTCTTACTAATCATAACTCCCAGTTCCCTTTAGCAATCCGACTTCGCAATCTCTTTACATTTATAAGTTCATTAACCCTTTATTGACCAGATACTCAAAAGTCAGTACGCTGTGATCATTCATTCTTACTAGGGCCTCGAAACAGATTTCCATTATGTCAAAGTTGTTCAGAGTGAATACTAGGTCGAGTTTCGCTAGTTCATCTTTGCTTCTCATTCTTGTGGAATTTCTGACTTGCTGGCTAAAAAGTTTTTCTTGCCAACTCCAAAAGTTTAGCTCTCCATGTATCCTCACCTCCATACGGATTCTTAACATACATATATAAACATCATTTATGTTACTTTTACTGGTACAAACACATTCCAAAGTTCATGAACAGTACCAATTCAACAATTTCTTTCTTTTACAGTTTACCTATCAATTAATTTAGTACCTCACTAACCCACACAAAACAAGTAACACATCAGATTTCATTATGCTTATTAGATTCTTTGTGTTTATGCAAGATAAGATCTGTGTTTATGAAAAAGTAATCAGAAGCCGTCGTAGCCCAGCTGTGGGAGCGTCCTCCGCGGCCTTCCAGTCCAGAGTTCCACCCCATTGCTAATAGCTTTTTCTTTTACAGTTCACGTAACAAAGGTTTTTCCTGTTTCTTTTATTCTTAAGAGGTGAGAATAATATGGAAAGAATATAATAAATTATCGAACGATCCGATGAGAAAACTCGAGATCAAATCAATATGAATATGACTGTGGAACATTAGTAAGTCTGGGACACTGCATTGCCTAGAAAATAGTCTCATGGTCACCTTAACGTTCCTCTAAACTTTGATGTATATTATCTGTCCATGTGCGCTTGTACGATCCTAGCAGACGTCACCTTCATGTGTTAACATCAAGGTGAAGTCATGAAATAGCTTCCTATCCTATATTATTCCTGGGGCCTTCTCTTTGTCTCACCAATGCATTATCTTGCATTTGTCAGTGTTAAAGGAAAGTGACCATCTGTCCAACAGCTGCTTCAGCGCACCTATATCAATTTGTACTCTCCATCAAACGTCTTCGTTTATAAATCTTAGCCATTATGCATAATTCACAAGTTATGATACTTAAGACATTCTTCTGTTAGTTCGATGACATATATCACAACCTGAATGACCCCAAATGATCTCGCGGGGGTACACTACTTACGTTTTTTAATACTTGCAATTGTTTACAGCTGATTTCTTTTCTTTCAGCATTACTCCCTGTTTTCAACCCATGATATGTTCTCTCTTCCACACCAGCACTCCATTTGGTATGAAATCCTGGTCTTCAATTTTGGGAGTGAGACCTACTAAATGGAACCCTGTTACACGTTTCTTGATTATCAGTGAAAATACAGGACGCTAACCCTACTTCCCTTAGTTGTATAATTTTTATTTCAACAACACATAAATTCATAGGACATTGCCTGCCTTAACTCAATCCAGGCTGATGCTTAGAGAGAAATCTTAGTTTTTTATGGGTTCCAAGAGACGTTTTCTTGCAAGCTTCTCAATCACCTAACTGAGAATGGTCGACAATGAAGCTACTGTGTAGTTTAGTGACTTCTGTGTCTTTTCATTCTGACACATTGGCACTAAATTGGCTGTCTTCCATTCCTTTAGAAACTCCATCTTATTTTTTATAGAGATAATTCGAAGAGTTAGTGGGATGCTCAAGTCCGCAGATTCATCTTTCAGTCTCCACAAATTCCATTTGTTGTTTACAATGTACTCACCTATTTGTACTCACATATGTGTGCCTGCAGGATCGAGCTCTAGCTCTTGGACCCCGCTTTTCTAGCCGTTGGTTTTTAATTAAATGCCTCATGTCCTATTTCTCTATCATATTGCTTTTAAATTTATGAATGGAGTTACCCTCTACAACCTGCTCCTTTTGGTCATTCCATTTACTCACTATTCCTTACGCTATAATAAAGTTTTCCAACATCTTTATGACATTTCTGAGTCTCATGGTCAGGTTTAGTTCCTTCAACCTATCTTCGTACCTTATCCCTGGGAGCTCTGGGACTAGTCTCATTACAAACTTTTGCAACTTTTCGTGCTTCCATAAGTGGTTTTTAAGGCACAGGTGCGGCATACTCTAAGACCGGCCTCACATAGGCAGTGTACAATGATCTAAACGCCTCCTTATTCAAGTTTCTGAAGAAAGTTCTGACTTTTGCCAGAGTAGAGTTTGTGGCTGATGTTATTCTATGTTTAGGAGCCTTTGGAGTTAGGTTTGGCATTATGTCCACTCCCAGGTCTTTTTCTCTAGATGTTACAGGGAAGTAACTTCCCTTCATTGAACTTTTCGGGCTACTGGTTCCTGTCTCCATTTCCATCACCTTGCACTTGTTACTATGGAACTCTATCAACCATTTCCCGGAACAGCTCTGTAACCTGCTGAAGTCATCCTTGAGAATCTTACAATCCTCATCTGTCTCAACATTTGTAATTAATTAGTTTTGCATCATCTGCAAACAATGACAAAAGACTAGACTCCTGCAGTCAAGTTATAACATAAATAAGGAATAGTTTGGGACCCAGCACCAATCCTTGAGGAACCCAGCTTGTTACTTTACGCGAGTCCGACTCCTCGTCCCTCACTGTCACTCTTTGACCCTTGTCTGACAGGTAATTCCTTTCCCATGATAGTGCATTGCAGTCTACTCCCACCTGTCTCTCAAGTTTGTATAATAGCCTTCTGTGTGGTACTCTATCAAAGGCTTTTTGGCAGTCCAGAAATATGCATTATGCCCATCCTTCTGTCGTGCCTTATTTCCGTTGCCTTATCATGAAACTCCAGGAGGTTCGTTTGGCATGATTTCCTTGCACTAAATCCATGATCTTGTTTACTTACAAACCTAATTCTTTTTAGGCGTGCCACTAGTCTTAATCTTATTACTTTTTCAAGTACTTTGCAAGGAATGCTTGTGTAGCTATGCTGGAATGCTACTCTGTAGTTCAGTGCCTCTTCTCTATCTCCTTGCTTGTAGATTGGTACCATATTGGCCTTTTTCCAGCAGTTTGGCAATTTTCCCTGTTCAGTGATTCATTATAGATTAGTGCTAGAGGTATGCTGAGGGCCTGTGCTGCTTCTTTATCATCCATGGTGATATTGTATCTGGCCCAGTAGCTTTAGTTACAACCAATAATACTAGCTGTATCCTTACTTCCTCTGGTCTTACGTCCATATTTACTAGTTTCTTATCGCGGGCTACTTCCCCATCAGCTCTGGGAGCTGTTCAGGCTCAATAGTGACGACTCCATGGAAGCTGGCATTGAGCTTCTCATAAATTTCTTTATCATTTTCTGTTTACTGGCCTCCCTTTTTTCGTGACCTGGTCACTTGGTTTCAGTTGGTTCTTAGCTTTGGAGGCAATATCATTTTCAAAGTTTATTTCTGCCAATATTCTTATGTTTATGTAGTCATTCCTAGCCCTGTTGCATCTATTCCAGTTTACCTCTGCCCTTTGCCTTCCGTATTTTCTCCACTCCCTTCAGCTTTTTGCTTTTGCTTCCTGGCACTGTCTATTTAACCACGGGTTATTATATGTTCTCCTACTTTTTGGCCTTAATGATTGTATGAATCTCTCTTCTGCCTCTTTGTACCTCAGTTTTACTTGGTCCATTATTTCCTGGACCGTGTTCCCTCTAAGTTCCTGCTACCATTGCACACTTCCCTGATACTCTCTTAAGTTCGTGTAACTTACTTTTATGTTTCCCATAAGTGTTGGTGGTGGGGTAAGTGTTAATGACTCACATGCTGCTGTATGCTGACTCACATGTAAGAGGGTGGATGAGTGTTCTTATTTCTCATGTTGGTTTCAGTAAGGTAGTGGATAAGTGATTATGATTCGAATGTTATACTAAGGCTAGATACAATGTGTTTTGCAACTTCGTCTGCGTCAGTGAATCTTATCGAAAACCTGAAATAATTTGAAACGTTCTATTGAAATAAACATTAAAACAGCACTTGCCTACTCATGTGAATGTCTGAGTGACTGTGTTGGTGTGTGTGCGTATATGATAGGCATCATTTACGTTACTTTACCGTATTCAAAAACATTCCAAAGTTCATGAACAGTAACAATTCAACAAATATTATTCATATACAGTTTACTTATCTATTAATTTGGTAACTCACCAACCTACAAAAAACAATCAACACACTAGATTTCACTTTGCTTTTTAGAATTTCAGTGTTTATGCAAGATAAGGTCTGTGCTTATAAGAGTAATTAGAAGCCATCATAGCCCAGCTGTGGGAGCGTCCTCCGCGGCCTCACAGTCCAGAGTTCCACCCAAGAGCTACATCCAGCTTCTTTTACTCTTCAAGCAACAAATGGTTTTATTGTTTGTTTAACTCATAAGACGTGAGTATTATTTATTAAAACAAACTGTAAATTATCAGACAAACTGGAAACAACATGGCAGAGGAAATCAATATAAAAACCTTCAAATGTTTCTACAAATTACTTACATAAAATTATCTATTAGATTAATGACCGGCCTGAAACACTATGCGTTTGGCACTGAGTTCTCCCACATAACAGGGCTTGATGACAGAACGCGAAAGGTCCCTCATTGTTTCATTGCCTGGCAAGGAATGGAGTTCTGGTTGGTTAAATACCCCAGAATTCTTAACTCTTTAGGGCTCTGAAGTATGGTGTAGTGGATACAATGCATAACTGCCCCCCTTCTCAGCCTACTATACAAGGCCCGATTTGCCTAATAAGCCAAGTTTTCATGAATTAATGTTTTTTCGACTACCTAACCTACCTAACCTAACCTAACCAAACTTTTTCGGCTACCTAACCTAACCTAACCTATAAAGATAGGTTAGGTTGGGTTAGGTAGGGTTGGTTAGGTTCGGTCATATATATACGTTAATTTTAACTCCAATAAAATAAAATTGACCTCATACATAATGAAATGGGTAGCTTTATCATTTCATAAGAGAAAAACTTAAGAGAAAATATATTATTTCAGGAAAACTTGGCTTAATAGGCAAATCGGGCCTTGCATAGTAGGCTGAGAAGTGCGTTCTGGCTACTAGGTACGACATATATATATATACATACATACATACATACATACATACATACATACATACATACATACATACATACATATATATATATATATATATATATATATATATATATATATATATATATATATATATATATGTCGTACCTAATAGCCAGAACGCACTTCTCAGCCAACTATACATAGCCCGATTTGCCTAATAAGCCAAGTTTTACTGAATTAATATATTTTCTCTAATTCTTTTCTTATGAAATGATAAAGCTACTCATTTCATTATGTATGAGTCAATTTTTTTTTATTGGAGTTAAAATTAACGTAGATATATGACCGAACATAACCAACCCTACCTAACCTAACCTAACCTATCTCTATAGATTAGGTTAGGTTAGGTAGCCAAAAAAGTTAGCTTAGGTTAGGTTAGGTAGGTGAGGTAGTCGAAAAAGCATTAATTCATGAAAACTTGGCTTATTAGGCAAATCGGGCCTTGCATAGTAGGCTGAGAAGTGCGTTCTGGCTACTAGGTACGACATATATATATATATATATATATATATATATATATATATATATATATATATATATATATATATATATATATATATATATATATATATATATATATATATATATATATGTGTGTGTGTGTGTGTGTTTGTGTGTGTGTTTGTGTGTGTGTGTGTGTGTGTGTGTGTGTGTGTGTGTGTGTGTGTGTGTGTGTGTGTGTGTGTGTGTGTGTGTGTGTGTGTGTGTGTGTCTGTGTGTGTGTGTGTGTGTATGTGTGTGTGTGTGCACAGACTTGCCTATAACCACAAGCTGAAGTTTTATAACTTTTTAAACACTCAACCCACCAGCGGACTCGGATGAACCACACTAGAACTTTCATCAAATCACCTCATTATGTTGGGCCATTTCAGCAACATAAATGCGGACAAGCTTGAATGGTGTCCAAGCATATATGCAACTGAAAACTCCACACCCCAGAAGTGACTCAAACCCAGACCTTCAGAATCCAGAACACGAAAGTGGCCGCTTGTGAGTCTTTAGTTTTCCCAGTGAGTTCCTCGCCCACCTCCTTTAAGAAATTAAGTGCACATTTACCCCAGGCGCCCAGGGTCTCAGAGCCTATCGGCACTAACCTGTAACAACGTTCTAGTTCTCTGTACTTACTGGTTTTCTGGGTCTCACTGAAGATAGCTGCCCCGCCTCCCTCAACTGTGCTGTAAGGTAGATAGGTATCAGCCAATATCGCAACCCGTCACCTCATATAAAATAACGTCACTTTTCGCTCGTATGCGCAATATGGCTAAATTTGGACGTAATTTGAAATGAAATCGACTCACAAAAGTGACGTTATGTTCCGTTTTCTATTTGAGTCGTCCGGCGTACGCGCAGAGGTTATAAAAGGACACTTTAAATTAACGTTTTTCATAACGTTTTGAAACTTTATGAGAATTTCCTGCCCACCTAACCTATCAGAGGACCCTTAACTTACTGTTGTTGAAAAAAAAAAAATCCCAAATTTATTATCATTTTTTTTCATTTTCAAATTACGTCCAAATTCGGCCATACGGGCAAACGGCCAAAAGCGACGTTCTTTTTAAGAGGACAGGTTGAATATTGATGCCCGCGTGTATTCCCATACGTCCTGTTTACCTTCCCTCCATGGCTGCAGGGTGACTCCATCTGGGATTTTTTGGTTGTTGTCAGGTCTGCACAACTGAGGTTCCCTTTGTGCTGGGCACCCAGCTGTAGCCAAACTTCTCTTGATGATGTCATTGACTGCTTCATGTCTGGCAATCTTTCCCTGTGTCTTACAACAGATGAGACCATGGCTGCCGTATTGGTCCGCCCGTGCATAGCCGCAAATACACCAGTGTTCGGTGGAGATTGGGGCGGCAAGGCGCAGGGCAACACCAATACTTAGGGCCCGATGGTCCAGGCGGGTGCCCAAGGCGGAATTAAGGACTGCCAACAGGAAGTCCCCGGCATGGGGGTCTTGCACAGCTAGAAGACGCACTGTGTCCTTCTCAGAAGCTGCCTCCAGCAATGATGTGGCGATGTTGAGGAGCAGGTAAGAGAGTGAGGTGAGGAGCAGGTAAGAGAGTGAGGTGAGGAGCAGGTAAGAGAGTGAGGTGAGGAGCAAGTAAGAGAGTGAGGTGAGGAGCAGGTAGGAAAGTGATGTGAGGAGCAGGTTAGAGGGTAATTTCATTCATGCCAAACCTGTTTCCGGCACTTGTTCCCTTCATATCTGAACACAAAAATCTCACTAATCCCCTTCGTACTCACCTAGTTGTGCTTACGTGAGTTGAGCTCTGGCTCTTTGGCCTCGCCTCTCAACTGTCTATCAACTGGTTTGCAGGTTCATATCTTTCATCTGAATCTGAGTATGGAGTCTTCCTCCACCACATCACTGCCTAATGCATTCCATTTTTTAACTTCTTTATCACTGAAAAAAATATTTTTAATGTCTAATATTCTTTCGTCCTCTCGACGTAAAGCTCGCCTTTGGAAAAACCAACAGTCTTGGTAGTAATCTGGTTCACACAGCTGCAGCTTCCAATGTTGCTGATGTCTACTCTATTTCCTGTTCGTCTTGTACTCTCCAATACTTTGGGGAAACTGGCGGTACACTCAATGACAGACTCAAGAAACACAAAAGAAGTGTAATGTCTGCAGACACAAACAATGCTTTCTTCTGTAATGTTAGGGACTCTAATCACCCTATTGATTGGTCTCCTTCTAAAATAATCTTCCCTGCCTCTACTCTTCACAGACGCCGTCTTGTTGACTCGGCTCTGATACACAACATACCCAACATGAACCTTAGTCCTGGCTTTGTTGATGTTGACTCTTCCCTTCCACAGTACATACTTAAATGATCCAACCTTCTTAACAAACGTGACCTGACGTAAGCCTTTCCTCGTTTCTTTTTCTTACCTTCCTCATATTGTTACCTAATCCCATACTTCCTTCATCCCATTCATTCACTCATTCTTGCTTCATCTGATTCTTACACTCATCATAATGGAACCTTTCATACTATTCTTACCTTTCATCTTTCTCTTACCTTCTTTACATTATCTTCTTTTCTTACCTGATCTTAACCTTAACCGCAGGTAAGGCAACCACTTCACTCTCTTGCTTTATATATTTCCCCTTACCTTCCTCTCTTCCTCAATTACGGGCACATTATAGCCCGTGCTACATCCACATTTCGTTCTGAGTAGCTAAATCTAAAACAACAACAACAGTATCCTCTCTTCTAAGTTACTGCCCCGCTCCTGTGGCCAGGTAAGTCCACTACGGGTTCGCCATAGCCCGTGCTACTTGGAACTTTGTGCTCCGAGTAGCACAAAACAACAAAAACGTCCTCTCTTCTTGCACACAATTTGATAATGGTCCAGGATGGACCGAAACGTCGTCGTTTCTCCATCTTGTGATGTGTGGTTTGGTCATCAAGTCTGGTAGTAGTTAAGTTTGTGGTACCGGACGGAACCTTTCAAATAGCAGGAAAGTCTGGTAGTACTTATGGTTGAGCTATTGTTCAACCGTATTATTCAGTTGGTAGTACATGTGCTCGAGGTGGCCAAGAGTGCAGGTTCCATCCATGCTATGACCTCAATATTTTATCATTGATATACTGCGTAATGATCTTGTGATCTCACCGAATTTTATGAATGGTGTTTTATTTACCATATATAATATATAATAAGGTTAAAATACTGAGAGAAGCTAAAATGTTCAATACGAGAGAACGATAACAAAGATAACATGAAGGAGAACAACATATTAAAAGGAGCAACCCGACAGTAATGGGTTTGACCCGGGGACCACGAGGACCCCGACGGTCGACCCCACAGGCAGACCACGACGACTCCTGCTTACTGCGGAGTTGTAATTAATTATGTCATTATATATCCTCCTTATGTGCAGATGTGTTTATAAAATTACAAATAAAGACTTATGTTGACCAAACCACACACTAGAAAGTGAAGGGACGACGACGTTTCGGCCCGTCCTTGACAATTCTCTAGTCGATTGTGATGAGGGAAGATTGATTGATTGATAAAGATTAAGCCACCCAAGAGGTGGCACGGGCATGAATAGCCCGTAAGTGGTACAACTTTTTGTTCAGTATTCTGAGGTTGCACTTAACCATCAAGCTGTTATCGCGGGGGAGGATACTTCTTCACAGTCTTTATGAGGGTGTCCAGCTGCTGGACACCTTTGTTGACTAGGAGAGTGGCTGTGTTGATGGCTTCAGGGTGGCCACTGCGTGATTCAGGAACTCTTAAAGCTCTTCTAAGGTCATTGGTTGCTTCACATTCCAGAAGATAGTGAAGTAATGGCTTTTCTGTGAAAGTCTGGCAGAAGATGCACTCTCTCTGTCGGGCTTCACCAATCTCCCAGTTTAATCTATAACCTAGACGTAATCTATATAACCTAACTGCTATTTCCCTGTGGATTCCTTTAGGGATATTTAACCTTTCTAATTTGGTTGCCTGAAGATACCATGTTGCAGATGGCGAACCATCAGCTATTCTCTGGTGTAGGTGTTGAGGTGTGAGAGTTTTTTGGTGATGATGTTTTTTATGTTCTCTAGGCTGGATTGAATTGTTTTATGTATCACTGGATGACGAGTTGCCAATTTAGCAATTTCATCGGCTTTTTCATTTAATGGGATTCCAACATGGGATGGGATCCAGTTTAAGGTTATGTTGAGTCCTTTGCCTTTAGCGACTGCTCCAAGATGAGGGAAGGAGGTGTAGGCAATAAATAGGAAAAAGAGAGGTGAGGAGAAGTAATCACATAAGTAAGCTTATTGTTCAAAGCTAGGAACAGCAGAACGAGGCGTCATAGATGGAAACTCTAGACACAAATGAGTCTCAGGGACGTCAATGA
Organism: Procambarus clarkii; assembly: GCF_040958095.1. Classification (NCBI taxonomy): domain Eukaryota; kingdom Metazoa; phylum Arthropoda; class Malacostraca; order Decapoda; family Cambaridae; genus Procambarus; species Procambarus clarkii. The sequence goes on from NC_091194.1 coordinate 23,938,883, forward strand.
GAACTTTTTCAGTGTTAGAGCTGTCGATATTCTGGTTAGACGTGGAAGTCATTGATGATAATTCGACTCAAAGTTTTATAAGTATATATGATAAAAGCGTGAGAAAGGAGACAATGTAATAATCTAAAAATGTTTAGAAGGCGGGGTCTAGGAGCCTGGTTTGACCCTGCAGGCACATCTAGGAGAGTACATCTAGGAGAGTACATCTAGGCAACTTCGCACAAACACACACTCACGCACACCTCCTCGCACCCAATTAGTCAGCAGTCTGGGGTCGTAGTTCTGGATTCGATTCCCGGTCGCGGGAGAAAAAAATGGGCAGAGTTTCCTTCACCTGATGTACCTGTTCACCTAGCAATTAATAACTACCTTGGAGTTAGACAACTGCTGCAGGCGGCATCCTGGGGATGTGTGTGTGTGTGAGAGAGAGAGACAGAAACATACGTAGTTAATATGGCTATTAGGAAAACAGGAAAAATAGGTCTCGAGTCGGTAAATTAGACAACCGACGATTAGAAAGGTGGGATCCAAGAGCTAAGAGCTCGACCCTACAGACAAACAGTAAATACACACACACGAGGCTGAACACCGTAACCGGTTGCTGTACCTGGCCCCTGGCCTAGACCCCAACATAACACAGTTACAGAAGGTGTTATGGAGCTTCCAAGCTACTAGGTGGGTGTGGTAGTGGGTTTAATGTCCAGTAGTGAAGTGTGTGCTTTTTATACATACTCACACTTGCTCATACTTCACATTAATGGAAATAAACTATATTAATATTGTTGAAGTGACTTTACTTGTGAATTATTTGTATGTGAGGCGGCCTCATGTCAGGTGAGGTGAATGACGTCACAGGTAGTTGACCCATCAGGCCAAGGTAGTCAAGAGGCGGGGCCGGCAGTGTGGCGCGGGCCGGCGTGGGGAGAGGTGCTGCTTGCTGCCCGCCTCATTGGTGTTACTAAATTAGTCACCTGGACAGTCCTGTGCATGAGATTACCTGCGCCAGGCTTACAGGCAAGTTACTCTAGATGATTAGTTATTTTATCACTTTGTATTATGTTGGTAGAATAGTTTATATTTGTTTTTGTTTTCAATACAATAATAGTTTTTTTTGTTTTTTTTTTGTTTTTTACAATAATTAGTCAAATTCTTGCAGTTATAAAATGTTTGTGAACTATCAGAGTTCAATCCTTGAAATACAGACCAAAGACTTTTAATCGGCCAAGCGTCACATAACCCCCCCCCCCCCCATCCATCCTGACTCAGTGTCGTCCACGCTGCTGCCATCCCCAGAGACGCCTTAATTAACATTAACCTCCTGTGTAATCAAGTACTATATTTTATCGAATATAAGTAAATATTAATGTTTAAATTGCGTCTAAGTCTAGGACAGTTGAAGGAAATTATAGCATTAGTGAATTCCAACATCTCTCCTCGCCTAATATATAATAATGTATAATATAGTTCACGTATGAAAAATTACTTTAAATAAATCTTGCATTAAAATGTTGGAACTGTTGTGGGTCAGTGCACAGACAAGCATTGACTGAGGAGAAGTTAATGTGAGGCGTTCTTCACAGTCATGTTTGGCTGCCGGGTTAACGACCACTTGGCCGTTGTTGAGAACGGTCATGTTTGGCTGCCGGGTTAACGACCACTTGGCCGTTGTTGAGAACGGTCATGTTTGGCTGCCGGGTTAACGACAACTTGGCCGTTGTTGAGAACGGTCATGTTTGGCTGCCGGGTTAACGACCACTTGGCCGTTGTTGAGAACGGTCATGTTTGGCTGCCGGGTTAACGACCACTTGGCCGTTGTTGAGAACGGGCTGTGGATGAGTAAAGTCTGAGGTTGGGTTTATGCCATTCTGTGGTAAGTCGGCACTTTAGATATACCAAAGTTTGACCTGATCGATTGTCAAGCGGGATATTTCTAAAACTTCACATGAAGATGTATTGAATGTATTCTTCTGAGAGCTATTTAATACTATATGAAATTTCAGGTATGTACGAGGATGCACGAGTACAACGGCACTGCAGGTGTGGTCAACCAGACCCGAGATATTGGTCCAGTACAACGACACTGCAGGTATGGTCAACCAGACTCGAGATATTGGTCCAGTACAACGGCACTGCAGGTATGGAAGGATTAAAATTACCTGGAAAAACTTATCTAATGGCAGTTGGTCATTATGTAGTATACACATATTCCCACCTAAGTACAATAGGTGAAGGAACACATTAAATAATTTTAATCGTTTAAAACTCACTTAGTGGAGATCTTCTAATAGGTGTAGTCTAAAGTATGCATTAATCAAATCAGAGTGGTAAACCATTCTTCTGGCCGGTAAGTTGAACATTTAGTGGTGGTGTAACATATGGTTAATGTTTAACATTTTGTTACATTTCAATCCTCTATCCCTCTCTCTCCACCCTGCTGTTAGTTTGTCTTCTATCCCACCAGTCCAATCAATTGTGTATATATATACCCAAGAGGGTGATGTTTCAGCTAGGGTTAGAAGACTGTCTGGCGAGAGGAAAGGTTTAGTGTGAGGGGAAAGTACCGGGGCAAAACCTAGCAAGCTGAGTATAACGTCGGACAGTTTCGGGAGGCTGAGCACTTGCAGCTACGTGGCCATCATCCACATCTTGCACAAGGTATTGGTAGCCCTGAACGCTGCAACAATTCTGCAAATCGACAAATATTGTGGTCAGATGGCCGGCCCTGTGAAGTGTTAGAGGTGAACGTTTCTGGGTCTGCAGAACGGGGTAACATCGTGGTCCTGGTTTATTGTTTGTATGTGTACCTTATTATTGGGGAGAAAATATTAAATAACTGGCGGAGCTCCTATGACCACAGGATAAGTGTTAGAGCAGGAACACCAGACTACTCAAGGGGTTCTTTAGTTTTTGCTGGGAAAGGAGAAGCTATTAATATCACTGGGAGATATTCTTTTTTTTCCCAAGCTAACAAAACAGGCTCCGAAGGAAGCACATTCCAGGCCGGATGTTTGCCGAAGGTTTACTTCATCCAAAACTAGAGATTGTTAACTTCCTTTTGGAGGCTGCCTGAAGCAGTCGTAATTCATATAAATTAAATAGAACAATTCATATTGTAACAAACTAGGCTGTTGTAAGAATTATTCCAGAAGGTTCCAGAAGTTCGAGTAGGGACCTGACCTCTCAACAACGCCCAGTCCCCTGGGAATTAGCAGGTCTGAGTCACAAATGGCGGGCATCTTTGTTCATAGTTTTGTATAATGAACCATCCTATAGTATTCAGTAATTTAGAGAAATTAGCCTTTATTCATTTTGCATTAAAATTGTATTGTATAATAGTACTGGATACAATATCAAGAGTATTCTAATTATTGAGTTTAAGTCACCATCAGTGACGTCACGAATCAGATCTAACTTGTAAGGCGGAGTGACCGGCGGTCATAGGTCATCTGGGTTGACAGGTCTACTATTTCTCAAAGTTCAATTAACCATTTTTGGGGGATCGGGAACAGCTCTGCCGTTAGATGTTTGTGTAATTTAATTTCAGTAAAATAATTCAACCGGTCTGGATCAATTCAGTACAAACAGAGGTTAATTGTTATAACTTAAACCGTGCTAAGTAACTGGGGTAAGCGATGCGGAAGGATACAATGCTCTGTCTGGGGTAGACCAGACAAGGAAGAGATCAGTGTGGTCTCCAGAGCAGCTGGGAGAGGTCAAACATCTTACCTCTCCCCGAGACCAGCCCAACATCTTTAGCTGGTAAAACATAGAGGTATAGTTGCTATGGTTATGTATAGAGATAGTCTCATTGCATTCAGGTCAAGTAGGGAGTGTTAAAGTGACAGGGAGTGAACATATTTAGATTTTTAGTTTTTCTTTTAATAAATTAAATTTGTTAGTATTTTGCATTTTTATTATTTCCATGTGTTTTATGTGTACACTTGTCCTGGTCACGTGGTCCACACGAGACAGAGTTGGATTGGGCGCCGATTCTAACATCGAATCATTACCGTGTAATTAATTTCACACTCTTAAGTTTCCACGGTCATCGATTATAGTGGGGATCAAGCCCCAAGGTTGATTAATTAGCGTGATCGATCCAGACCTCGATCATTGCTCGGTGTTGCTGGTCTGGTGGTGGCAGCGTAGAGGCGACTCTAGGGTTTTGCTCAGAGCCTAGGTCACGTCATACTGGGTGTAGAATCCTAAGTCGGTCAATCGTCTTAGGACCACGTGGCGTGGAGTTGGCTTTGGTAAAAGTTTTGGAGTCCCTTGGTAGAGAATAAAAAGTAATACGGGTAGAGGGCAAAGAAGGAAAGATAAGTAGAGAGAAACCCAACCCCGTGTTACAATATCTTAAATGGAACCATTGGGAGCCGGTCGGCCGAGCGGACAGCACGCTGGACTTATGGTCCCGGGTTCGATCCAGGGCGCCGGCGAGAAACAATGGGCAGAGTTTTTCACCCTATGCTCCTGTTACCTAGCAGTAAAAAAGGTACCTGGGTGTTAGTCAAGTGTCACGGGCTGCTTCCTGGGGGTGGAGGCCTGGTCGACGACCGGGCCGCGGGGACACTAAAAAGCCCCGAAATCATCTCAAGAAAACCTCAAGATAACCATACTCTAAAAATTGGGTGTTTGTTCCTCTACAAAATTTTCTCTGTAGAGGGGCCAGTTTCCCCATACGATCAGCTGCCAGTTTCTTGATAGATTAGCGTATGGTGATTCCGGGCAGCCTTTGCTTTAAAGACGCCCCAGAGCTCCTCTAAGACTTTCCCCATACTCTAATCTCAGGATATAACTATGACTCGGGTTCCCAAGGAGAGAGGTAGAGGTCTCTTTAGAGAAACCTGGTGGCAGGATGTTTATAAAAGTGAAAGTTTGTGTGTCTGTAATGACCCTTTATAGGCGTCTTTCTCCGTCAATATACAAACAAGTACCTAGGAAGGGTAGCTCCTCCATGCGGATCTAGATGGTAAATTTCAGGTCTGGGTGAACTTTGCTCATTCATTGACGGCTTGAACTGTAGTAAAGCAACCTGTCTTCTACAAAGACTAAATGCTCGTTTCCAGCATCCTGTCCTCAGGTCAGGCTCGTTAGTGGTGGCAGTCACCTCCCCCCACTCAAATGCATTCATCAGTTTTAAAATTGAAAATTGAAATTTGGTTTCTCATTAGTTATTATAATTTAAAAACCAATATAATGTTGGGTGTAGGTTAAATTAGGTGTTAAGGTTCTGTTAGCTATTATTGGTATTAGAACTACGTCCTGTGAAAGTTACAGCTTTGGGATTCGAGCAGAAGTCGTCAGTGAAGCACTGTTAGAGAAATGTTCGAACAATATCTATTTACTGTAACCGATCGTCAACATAAACAAAGGCTAAAGTTTTCCATGCACCTACCAAACCCCGTTTATGGATGAACAGTTCTCACGTCTCGCATCTTATGACGTTAAAACATTTCTCGAAAAGTGATTCTGACGACTTTTGTTAGAGCCACAATGCTGTAAATTCATTTTGTGGTTGACAAAGAAATATTTTTCAGAAGTGGAAGGTCATTCATTATTTATTTAAAGCCAGGATGTCGATGGCTTTTTCAGTCTACTCTAAAGTGTTGCCTTGATATATTGTGATTAATGTGCAGCTTCTCAATATGTTAAGAACATCTTGTGCAGGTCGATTGGGCCTTACTCAAATTTTCAGTAGTGTCGCAGGCGGGTGGACGTTTTGTGCTGCCCATATACATAGGTTTCGGATCTAAACAAATCACAGGTTATAATACCCGTGGTTTCAGACCGTTGGGAGTCGGTAATATCTCTATTAGACCTGAGCATTGGAAACAATATGGTCTTGACGGAGATGGGGATACCTTGGTCTAATTTAACTGTACCCTTGATACACGCAAATTAGGCTGAAATGTCATTATGGTGAGTATTTGAGATGGCATCCATACAAAAGGTTCTAAGCCCTTTATTCTGTGCAGTGAGCAGGTTATTATGTGCAGGTATGAAGCTCTTACTGTCGATCGTGTAGGAAAAGTTTTAAAGTGCTTGAAGAGTAGGCTTTGAAGCACAAATTATTCCTCCTGTGACTTACAATGTGCTGGTAGCTAGTTGTAGTGCAGCCAGTTCTTTGTAGCGAAGTCAAGCAGTTCTTTAACCTGACAGTGAGTGCAAATAGTTACTGTAAAACTTGCATGCTACTGTAGTCCGTCCTGTAGATGATTGGACTGAGACATAAGTGTAGACAGTGTTCATCGGATCTTAAACATTTTGATGAGGTAATTATTTAAAGCGAGACAGATTTCACAAGATGATTCTCATTTCCGTTAGTGGCGGGTGTATATGGTACTTGAATTGTGGTGTACAGATAAGGAATATCAGTGAAAGGCATAGTCCATCTAAAAGGAGTGTTAGGTTTGATGAGATTTAGGCATATTTACTCGGCCATTTGTCATACAAAGAGTATGTTGGTGTATTGCATCACTTAAGTGTTAATGGCACAGAATAATTTGTCTCAGCAATGCTGGAGATATTGTCTCTCATGACTTGAAGCGAAAAGGTTGTATTGACTTGGATGATTCTCTAGTACGGTTGGAAGCTTCAGTTCTTCCCTCAAGTTGATTCTTGCGCATCTTGAGGCACTAAGAATTACCCTCGTGGCTTCATTCTGTGTTTCTTCCAGTTTGTTACAGACAGAAGCAGGGAAGATAAATGCATGACATGATAAAGGATAAAACACATGTTGACTAGTCTAGTTTATTTAACATTGATACCAATATTCTTACCAGAAAGTATTTTCAGTGATTTATCTTTTAACCTGCGATGTAGGCCGTTCACAATGTCACTGTTGATACCTTCTCTAAGGCATTTGTGATGCCCACATATTTCTGTTTTGGTTGTTGACTTTGAAAGCTAGACATTAGTTCATTTCTGGGGGAGAGCGATGAATGAAATAATAGGCAAGACCGAATTCAATGCTTTTAGCAGCGAGTGAATAGAGTAGAGCTTGCAGTCAAGTTTGGGTATTTAAAACAATGCAAATGCCCTAGACAAAACAGATGACAGCTTCATCAGCTGGTGTGGGTATGTTTTTGTGCTTTAGGGCCTTGAACAATGTTGGGCTAAGCACTCCTCCTTGGGATGTACTCAACTTATTGGGTTCAGACTGTGTAATATTTTATCCCCCATGAGAGAACTGAAGCAGTTTTGATAAGCTGGTATCCCTTGAGCTGTCAAGTCTAACATTATATCAGAGGTTAATTGTTCGATGATTATTTCCTCTTTGTGCTGTATCAAAAGCAGTTTGGATGTCAATAGATGCCGCCTGATAGCATGGTCCTTGTCTAATAAAATATTCAGCAAAGCAAGACTTAGTGCGTCTTCCAGGAAGGAAATTATACAGGTAAGGAGCAAAGTTGGCGTCTGATTTGAAGCATTAACCTGTCGAGAATAATTATCTCAAGAACTTTACAATTACAGGATGACAGAGGTGGGTCTGAAGGCACAAAGAAATTACAGTAATGTGATGTATCGATGAGAAAATTAGGAGCTTGTGAGTAGGGCTCGAACCTCCGCTCTGGGTACTCTCAAGCATTCAGGTTGCAATTCTTTTGACCATTTCGTGATGGTTGTCAAAGGCATTTGCTTGGACTTACCCAGAGTATAGATAAGACTTTCTCACGGCTACTTTTCCCATCTATCCAATAAAAAACTAAATTTTTGGACATGTAAGATGTTGCAAGATAAAATTGAACGGTGAGAATAAGCGGTGAACGAAGTGAAAATAAGTTTCATAGTATTTTCAAAATGTTTCGTACATAAGTTAGTGTAGCTATGGTTTTTAATTGTAATTTTCATCACAAAATACTTGAATGAGGGGGAAGTGGGAAATTCGAGAAGAATTCCAAATGGATTGAAATCGATTCGTACAGAACAACATTTCGTACACTGTAAGGCTTAGCAAGCATTAGACTTAAACTTCTGGAGGAGAAACGTTTAGGGAAGTTTCAAATTGGTTGTCAGTTTCAGTGACGCAAATAAGGATTTAGAGGAAGAGCATTTTTCAGGGTTACTTAAAGGAACTTTTCAAATTGATTCTGTGAAGCCATTAAGGTTTACAGCGAGTATGTACGCATTTCAAGGTTATTGCAAGCATGAACTAACGTTTAGGGAGTGTGAAATAAAATAGCCGTTAGCAATGAATTCTTTATCCTACAAGTGCAAAACCCAGTCAAGGATATCAACCCTTCCATTCATCAGCTGATAAATACCCCCCTCCCTCCATACCCCACCACCTCTCACTACGTATTTAACGTGTAAATAATGTCGATGCATCACTAACTATCCTTACCTAACATAAATATTCTTATTGCGTGTACAAGGTGAATTTGGGGTGATATTAACACCAGTATCCCACCATTCCTTCCCCTCATTCCATCCCAGGTCCTTATCCTGACCCCTTCACACTGCTAAATAGTCTAATGGCGTGGCCCTTCCTCCTCTTAGTTCCCTTACTAAAGTGACCCCTGTTAACACACCATTCCCCCACAGCGATCCATCGTCCATTTAATCCAGCATTCGTCTAACTGTTCATGACGTTACCCACCGCCTACCATCTCCTCCGTATAACGGTGACCCAAAGTGCTAGCACCTTTATTTTTTTTAATTAGCGTCGAGAATCATACATTAACGATCTAACCCAACCCAATCTGCAGGGTTGGATCGTTAATCCAACCTAACTTAACAGTGACGTGTTCGTCATCCAGTGTATTAATCATCATGCATTATGGTGCATGTTCTAATAAGGTTTAAGAAAAAGGTTATTCAGAAAACATCGTTTTACTTTACAAACGTTGATACCGAGTATTGAGGATAATAGTGTCAGTTATACCGAGTGTTAAATCATAATACTACACTGACGTAGAAACGAACTCCAGAATTTGAGGATTAATATTAAAATGAGTGTTTGAACTCGCACAATGAAAATCTTTGTCTAACAAGTTAAAGATTCCATCTCACACACAGACAACCTATGCACTGGGCATAACCAGGCTCACGTCCCATACAACCAATGGAATAAACCTGGGATCCTACTGAACCCTCGAGGGTTCATACTCGGATCTGAGGCTAATACTGAAGCCTAGAGGGTTCACTAGAACCCAAGGTTGCAACCCATTAAACATATCATGGCCTGGTTGACTGGTGTGTGTGTGTGTGCATGGGAATGTCCAGCACACAGAAATCACAATAGCGTGATGCATCAATGAACAGCTCCACAAGAGCCATGACGAGGATTCGAACCTACGTCAGAGATCATCCCAGACGCTGGGATGATCTCGGACGTAGGTTCGAATCTTCGTCACGGCCCTTGTGGATTTGTATCCAGCACACAGGTTCGAATCCCCTACACGGCTTCAATGAATCTTATCATTGATACCAAGTATGATTGTTCTTTGTGTATCAGAGGTACAATAAATCCAACTGGACTGGTACTCAACCCTCTAGAAGGAAACCTTTTATTAACACTTTGGCTTGCCTCACTAATATGGCTTCTCCCCAAGTTCGAAAGATTTCTAAAAGTTCCAATTAAGATATTGTTCTTCGTTATGCATAGTGATACATCTAATATCTAATAAGTGTTAAAATGTGCATTGTTAAACAAGATATCTGCAATACATACCGACTCATCTGAGGGACAACTTGCCCAGTGTAGGACACGCCAGGGATGGGTCAGGTAATCTTCGTCTCAGACTCAGCCTTCACCTGTTCAGGCACTGACAGGCTGATCGATGAGGACTATGATGCACGGACAAGTCAGTGGCAGACAATTCAATACACAAATTACAAGTTCTTGACAATCAAATCCACATCCAGGTGTCCTTATTTGCACAAGATGCTGACTGTGACCACAGATGGGTGGCCACTGCGGTCAAGCACTTACAGCTGCCCGAGGTTCAGTAACCACCACCACCACCAGGAGGAGGAGGAGGGTAACGTTTGTACCTGTAGTACTGAGGCTTGAAGCTGCTAGTGATAGCTGGTGGCGTACACAGTCGGGGACATGTGTAAGAATATGGTACTTGGCTGCCCTTGCTGCTCTTGTGGACAATCCATTCATACCAGCTGTTGGTCTTAATGTTCTCGTATTAAATGTTCTCAGACGAAACATTGTGGGTTAGCAGCAATCTCCAGTGAAACAAGGAAGTGTATTTCTACAGCTGTTGATATAACATGTTTACTGCATACGTGTTTGTCTGTCCGCCAGGAGTGCGTGATGTTCTAGAATCTTTAATAATTGGGAGGACCATCAGCTCAAATCCTGTCAGCCTCGTGAGGAACAGCTCATCAATACCCAGACTGAGCATGTCTTGTTTGGAAGGAACGTTGCAGATTTCGTCTGCAATTCTGAGATACAGTTGTTGACTATATTTGCCGTCCACTTGGCTGGCATTGTGTGCACCCCAGTACGCAGGCGACCCATACTGCAACCCCATGGGTCTGCTCACCCGGCTCCCCATGACCTGTAATTTTTTTTAGAGAGGGAAGTATCACTGCCTAGGTTACTTGGTCCCACCCCGAAGGGCGAGGCGATATCCTGTGGGCATTTTGGAAAGTGCACTGTGCTTAACTATGAAAGGTAGACCAAACCGCTAAACTAGGTGTTAGGTATCCCTGATGCCACCTGGGAAATCACTTTACGACCTCCCCTGGAGGGGAAATGAATTTCCCCAGACTTAGGAGCGTTTCCGGCATTAGGTAGGGTAATGAATGGGTCCTCACTACGGGAAGACGTCATGGGAAAGTTGAGAAGGAAGTGGAAACAACTGTTTTTCAGACAACGAAAGGGGGGGGGGCGGTGCACCGAGGTACAGAAAGTACAGAAGTACAGCCTGCTATCGAGGCTACACAAAGTACTTCTACTAGCAAGACGCCGAACATAATGGACCTAGAAGGGAGAGCACCAGTCAGACACCAGCCAGTGTCACTCTGCATTTCTTCCAAAACTCAAGATAACGCACAGACGACTTTCTGCCAGCATATGTAGTAGTAACGGGAATGGAAGAGGCAACCAGAACTTAAACATTCCATCGGTCAACCTAGGAGAAGTTAGAATGACACAACCAGACCAAAAGACTGCAAATTACTTATAAACGGTAATATTTTGCAAGGAAAACCAGTATGCTTGCAATAGCTGGACCCTTCAGAAAGATGCAAAAGTCATGCTGTTGGGATACCCAGGCGACTTAACACTGGATCCAATACTTGAACACAAGCAAATCTTGAATGCAGAACGATGGTTCACACAAATAGACAAAGCAGTGACACGTAAAGTTCTAGTGATCGTAATGGGACATGCGCCAGAAACGTTCAATCTTAGACATTGGGGAATATTCCGACAAAGACCATACGTCCCAGAACCCCTGCGCTGCTTCAGATGTCAGAAATACAGCCACAATCAAACACGCTGCACTGGGCAGGAGAGACGAGTGCTTCCTGGCCTGACAACCTGTCCCTTCCACCAGGCTGTTAGCTCTAACATGCTACCTAACTGAGCTCTAGCTAATGTTATGTCTTCACAATATCCTAATGGCTTCACTGGGCCACTCGAACCTCAAGAGTGTGCAGCCTGAGGCATCCAACCAGAGACTTTACAGCCGAGCTCAAGGCAAACCAGATCACAACATCCAAATGTGCAAGTTATGGGGGAAAACATCATTCTCAGAGCGCAACCTGAGTCACACAGAGAAGATGCAGACAGCTCGGGCCAGGTTAATCAGACCAGCACTACATGAACAAACAGCAACGTCTGGAACACTCGTGCACTCACAGAACAGTTTCCTGACTCGATCAACTCCAAATCGGAAAAAACCAAGGCAGAAAGACAACATGGAAATAAAATACAATCATTTTTGGAGTCAACACTACAGATTGTTTTACGGAGGTCTAGCTGAAAAGAGATTGTGGCATAGACAATTATCAATTGCTTACAGATAACACAGGCCGCCTCCCGACAAGACTCTTTTGTAATAATATAATTAATTTAATAAATCACTTTTTGTAATAATGGAAAAGATCGTCCATCAGACCACAGTTCACAAACAGAATGAGAAGACGGAGCACAAGAGGATAGCAAGGAAATAGACTACCAATAACAGTTAGGTAGTCAAGACACGATACCTTAACGATCAACAAACGAAGTTGCAGGAAGCAGTGGTTACTCAAGATCAACGATATCTTGTAATACAAGGCACAGGCAGGAACAGTCAATACAGTCAGACACGCAGCAGCAACAACGAAATATTGGACGGCAGAGATGTACTCAGACAACACCAGAAACTGGCATCAATAATCAATGCAGAATCAATTTGTTGGTGTTACCTGTCTTAGTAGAACTTCTCTAAGGAATCGACATCCATATTCTCCACTTGGCATGTAGTGCCCTACAAATCCGACTGCATTGATTATATAATAATTATTAGATCTGGATCAGTAATATAATAGTGAATGACAGGTTAATCATTAGTCTGAAACACCATCCCAGCAAGAAAATACCATTTGGGGGGGGGGGGTGGGGGGTGGATGGAATAGCAGTAGAGGTATTAGCAGTAAGAGTGAATATGGCTAATATCGAGTTTCTCGTATTCAATGACTACAAGCCCACTAGACGTAAACTGGAAGCAGAGGGAGTGCTTGCTTTAGCGACGCAAGGAAATTTAATTAACGGGGATTTTAATTTTCAATATCAGAAAGTAGGTGTGACTGGACCAGCTAATACAGATAGGAACCATTTTGTTGAAGTTCTGCGAGAAGTACCCGAGATTAAACTTCTCAACACTACTTGAATGTATGCTGGTTCACCAGATTCTCTAGAGTGCAGTTAATCTCGGCTGCACTTGAGCATCAGACGAAGTGAGAGGCAGATGCGGTGATCAACACTATCCTGCTATCGCAACGCTAAACATAGAACGATCTCTTGCATCACCTGCTCCAAATTGCATTGTCCCTCATACGGTCGTGCATATCCTTGTTGAATGTCCTGACTTCCAGGACGACGAGCGTGTCTTGCTTTCCGATTGTCCCTCGCGGTCGCTTGTCCCTCGATAGGATTCTTGACGAATCGGATGCTTTTGATATCGTTCGACTTGTGCGTTTCTGTTCTCGTATTGGCATCTTTTGTGATATTTAGCGCCTTCTGATTATTCCGCACATTTGCTGGTGCTACGTAGCTTTCCCGGTTTGGTGCCTTCTTTTGATAATTACTTACTTGCATCACCTGCACAAACGTGATAGATTTTAATAAAGGCCAACTGGAATATATTCCAGGATGAACTTGAAAAATGGTATGATAAATACATGCCACCTGGGAATTTGAACATTCATGAGACGAATCCCCAGGAATTGCGGCTGCTGCAACAGAACTATTCCAATCATAGTGGAATAGCAAAACTATTCCAATTCCAGGTGGAAACGAAACGAAAGAACTATTGGTTCTGGAGTAAAGAAGTTAAGGAACAAAACCCAAAACATCTTCAAAAACATCTCGAGAGAAACCCCACACCAGAAGGAACTCTTAAGAGCAGTGATATCTGAAGCAATATGAGTTTCTAGAGAAGTAAAGGAGGCAAGATGGTTTGAGTGGTGTCACTCTAAATTAACATAGTAGTTTTGGCTAGATATGGGGGATAGAATAAAATCATGCAGCCCATCCTCATTAGCAAAGGTACATTCCATTCACCCTCCAAACCCCCTGTTTACGAATGAAAAACTTTCTCCATAAGATTGTCAACTGATGACGTCCGGACACTTCCTGGACAAGTGCTTTGCTGACGGCTATTGTTCGAACCACCACGATGTAAATACTTCACCCACATACAACATATACAAATATTCTCCAACAGGACCTAAACATATAACCTAACCAATACTTAAATATGCTAATATATATTACTTTATATATAAGAAATTTTCCGTTTTTAATGAACAGAATGGTAAAATTTGTGAATGCATCATTGGGGGTCGACGACTCGGTGGAATGGACTTGGTCTGGGAACGGGTTGAAACACGTGGGTTCAACCAACTCGACCACAAGCATGTATTCAACCATTGCATTAGGTTGTGACTTGCTGTCCAATTGAAAGACTTTTTACTACCATTACGTCTGAAACTCCTCTGCCTCGGATTTGGAAGTGTCCACAAGTTATCGGGCAAGTTCGTTCACGATGTCTCGCCGGTCCTTTACCTCCATGATTGTCTTGTGGCGGACCCGTTGCAGGTCGCGATCGAACTGGCTTCCCAATTTTCTTCTGTTAGCTCTGGTTCTCATCTTCCTCAATTTTTCCTTCTTCGTAAACCTGTCTTTGAGTCTCGTCCTTTAGATTTCTGCACTCATCTCAGACTTCCCTTATAACGATTCCTTCTCTCTCTCTGAACTTCAGTCTGCCCTGGCCCTCTGCGGTTCTACGGAAGCGGACTCCGATGGCATTCATTGAGATGCTTCGCCATCTCCCTCCGTGCACGTCTCGGTATTTACTAAGTCTGTATAATCGGGTCTTGGGGGAGTCGTCAGTTCCTGAGGACTTGCTCGATGACGTTGCCCTCCCTGTTCGGAAACCAGCGTCTCTGGGGACATCCCCTAAGGACTTTCGCACTATTGCCCTCACGAGTTGTCTGCAAACTCTTTGAACGTATGGTTAACGTTCGTCTAATGTAGTTCTTAGAACACTATCGCTACCTCCCCTTCTTAACTTGGTTTTCGCAAATGCCGCAGCACAACAGATGTCCTGGTAAAATTCGAGCTCTATATTCGTACTGGTTTTGCTGCGAAGACCTCCGTTGTTGCCGTCCTTTTTGACCTGGAAAGGGCTTACGATACCACTGCCAGGTCATATTCTGTGCCAACTTCATTCTTTTGGCCTTTGTGGTAATCTCACCCTTTCTCTAAAGTTTCCTCTCTCGTCGTTCTTTTCGGGTGAGACTTGGTACCACACTCTGCTTCTTTTCAGCAATACGAGGGTGTGCCCTAAAATAGTATTCAAAGCACTACCCTTTTTCTGGTAGCCCTCAATAGTCTTCTTTAATCTTCCTTCTGGCGTCTTCTCCGCGCTCTGTCGACGATCTTAACACTTGCTGTTAGGGTGATGATTTACCTCTCCTTCAACGGCGGCTTTAACTTGAGATTGATGACGTGTCGTCTTGGACCACCGATTATGGCCTCAGGTTCTCTACGTCTAAGACTTGTGCTATGACCTTTACTCGGAAGCGTGTCGTTCTTGGTCCTTCTTTGTCGCTTTATGGTCACCCCATTGTGTACAAGGATTTCGCTAAGCTTTTGGAGTTAATTTTAACACTCGTTTGTCTTGGTCGCCCAATCACTCGCCTCAGAGTTTAATGCTCTAAGGCCCTTACCCTCCTTCAGGTATTGTCCCATACTTCTTGGGGAGCAGATAGGCGCACTCTCCTCCCTTTACATTCCTCTCTCGTCCTGTCTACTCGAATATGGTTGCCCTGCTTGTCTGTCTGTCTCCGCTCTTCGCCGTCTTGATGCGATGTACCATACTGGGCTGCGCCTCGGCTCTGGTGCCTTTCGTTTGACTCCCATCCTCAGCTTGTATGTTGACACTGGCTCCTCTTTCTCCAGGACCGACGTGATAGCTACTGTCTTCGCTATCTTGCACGGTCCTTGCAACAGCCTTCCTCTCGCTTGTCGTGCTTTAACTTTTACCTCTCCTGCGGTTCCTATTCCTCTTCACCACATCCCTCTTTCTGTCCGTTTCTTGCTTACGGGATTCTCTTTCAGTTCGTTTTTCTAATATTTCTCCTCGTGTTGTTCCTTCCTTGCCCCCGTGGAGAGTCCCCCTTCCGAAGCTTTGTTCATCCTTAACTTGCATCACCAAAGCTTTTACCCCTCCTACAGTTCTGAAATGCCTTTTCCTCGAGCACTTTTCTTCGCACTCCTGCTCCATTTCCATCTTTCCCGATGGATCTAAGTCTTTGGACGGTGTGGGCTACTATTGTTTTTCCTGACAACTTACGAGCGTCGCCTTCCTCATGAGACTAGCATTTTCACAGCGGAACTTTATGCTATTCTCTATGCTCTGTCTCTTGCTTTCTCGTTTACAATTTTCCTTTGTAGTTGTCGACTCAGTGTACTCATGGCTCTCGGTCCCTTTAATCCGGTCCATCCGGTTGTTGTTGAGATTCAGAATTGGCTGTTTCTTATTTCCAGTAAATTTAAGTTGGTTGAGTTTTGCTGGGTCCCCGGCCATATTGGTCTCTTTAAATGAGCGTCTGGATGCTGCCGCCGCTAAGGAAGCTGTCCGCTCTTGTCCCATCTCCCTTAAAGGTAATTCCCTATTCCCACTTTTACAGTTATTCCTTCCTTCATTCTTACCCATTGGCAGGATTGTTGGTCTTCTGTTACTGGTAACAAACTGCGTACTCTTATGAGTAGTGTCTCATGGCCGTCCTCCTACCACCGTAACTGGCGAGGGAAAACGGCTCTGGTGAGGTTGTGTATTGGCCATACACGATTAATTCACGGTCTCTTAATGGAGCGCCGCCCTGCTCCATATTGTCCAAATTGCATTGTCCCTCTTACAGTTGTGCATATCCTTGTTGAATGTCCTGACTTCCGGGACGAGCGCGTCTTGTTTTCCGACCATCCCTCGCTGTCGCTTGTCCCTCGATAGAATTCTTGGTGAATCAGATACTTTTGATATCGTTTGCCCTATGCGTTTCTTTTTTCGTATTGGCATCCTTGGTGATATTTAGCGCCCTCTGATAATTCCACACATTTGATGGTGCTACATAGCCTTCCGGGTTTGGTGCTTTCTTTTGATAATTACTTATGTTTAATTCAGTTCTTCCCACATCGTCATATATCCACCCTACAAATGTGTTCCGGGTAGATGGAACTCTTTATCCTGGGAAGGCAGCTCATTAGGGAAAAAAACTGATTCTAAACCTCCGCTGTCTTGCAGCCATAACCCAATTTTAATAAAAGGCTTCTGGAGTCAACCTCGAGGAAAAAATCCGGAGTTTGAGCCCCTTAGGCAGTTCGTTGTCGATTTCGACCTCGCTCTGGCAGCTCCTGCGACGGTGCTGGAACCGTGTGTATTTGCATGTGCATTTCCATTGGATAATTTCAGGAACGTGGAGGGGGGGGGGGGCGGGGGGGAGACCCGCTGCATGGGAGGCAGTTTCTTCATATCGACCTAACCAGAGTGCAACTCCATAGTCTTCAGAGACTGAAGAATGCCTACCTACTACTACTACTACTACTACTACAAATGTATTAGGCGGCCGAGTGTGTGTACACGTTTGAGGGAAAGTGCGAGTGGCTCGATTTTTTATAAAGTACAACTTTGAGGAATTCGCAAGGGAAGGTCTAGGACTAGACCTCAAGGGAATGGCCTAGTACCCTAAATTTGGCCCCTGTGGTAGATATAGGGGAGTAAGTTCCCGCCTAGAGTGGTGACACTGGCATCCTCAAGATGCAATGAGACTTGATTGGTTACTGCTCTGCATCTTACTCTAGTCAATAGGTGACCCGAGATTTTTATGGGCGAACCGAGCTACGAGACAGCTTATAGGCCCTGCCGATGTCAGTTTCTTCAGATCTAGACGAGGATGGAAGTACGTGCGAGTGCTCCAAGATTTATGCAGGATTCACTTTCGTATTGTAAAGTTGAGCTTCAACTTTACAATAATAGACCTCAGCTTTTAAGTGAGGGGCAGCCGATGACATTTTGAAGAGGTAAATACGATGGAAGAGGCTGTGCAGTTATGACTGATGCAGGAGGGCCTAGTGAGGGTCGCTTCACAGCTCAGTGAAATGAACAAGGACACGAGTCCACCAAGCCCAAGAGTAGCTGTGAACAGCGTAAAGTCACCCTCCAGGTCCTGAACGCAGTCCCGACGTAGAGAGGAAGTCGGCAACTGGTGACACTTATCACTGAAGGTCAGAAAGTGCAGTGATAGGAAACTATTGATTAGCAAAGGCAGTATTGATAAATGTTGGTCAACGAGTAGTAGTGATAGTGTGGCTCTTGGCACTAGTGTAGCGTTTTAGTGTGAAGCCACTTACCAACAGCTACAAGGGGGAAGTGAGTTGGCTAGTAGAGCGACGATCCTTAGCAGGAGCCTAGCACAACAACAGGGTTCGGGAAGGGCCCCGGGAATGTGAACTGCGACATCTACGAAGAAGCCCAGTAGTGGAGGGTTCAGCTGTGAGGAAACTAGAATGAGGTTACCACTGAGGTTACCGGAAATTGGAGTGGTTTGAAGGGTGCACCCAACATCGGAGAACAGGTGAAGTGACGCCGGGCCAGAAGCGCGTCACTTCAGGTGATAGTCAGCTGTTAATATCTCGCCCTCCCCCCTCCCATTTCTCCTTAGGGAACAAAAAGGATTTATGCTCTAATAATTTGTAATGTCATTTGATTTACCATATTAGTGTGCTATATGAAAGCGCACTTTATCACACTTGTGACGGGAAAGTGTTGGAGTGTAGATGTTCGGCAGTCCTCCAATGGCTGGTGTCAATTGCTAGTCACACTTAAAAAAAAAAGAGACTGCTTGCCTGTGGTAAAGTAAGGGAAGACACGCAAAACACACAGTATGAACAATGAAACTTTAATATAGAAAAACAAAGACAAAGACATTATGAACAAAAACAATCCCTTGGCAATGTACAGTGCAAATGAACAAGTCAAAAACAATAGAACATAAATGAATGATAGGGATAAAGTTACTCTACAATAATATAAAGTTAAAGGTGAAAAATAATCGGGTGCTGAGAATATAGCGCTAGCTGCGAGACATCCACCAGATACAGCATATATCAGTTAGTTGTTCACTGCTTGAGAGCACAGGGATATTCTGACTTCAGTGGCTGGATCAAGCCCAGACATCGACTCGGGTAGAGGGCGCTGAGGTGCAGTGTGCAGGTGTGCAGTCGGCGAGTCGCCAATCAGGAGCAGGCAGGCTGGGAAGGGTAGTTGGCTGGTTGATGACGAGCCGGCGTGGAGGGAGTGGAGTAGGGGGGGGAGTGAGTCTTGGGTACGTTTTGCCTCCTGGTACAAACGTTTTGTGCTACTGGTAGACGTATCTTGAAGGTAGCATCTTATTCTTGTATATTATA
Source organism: Procambarus clarkii (assembly GCF_040958095.1). Taxonomy (NCBI): domain Eukaryota; kingdom Metazoa; phylum Arthropoda; class Malacostraca; order Decapoda; family Cambaridae; genus Procambarus; species Procambarus clarkii. The sequence goes on from NC_091194.1 coordinate 23,958,021, forward strand.
CGTAACTTCATGTAGAGAAGAGCAGGCTCAATCTCTCTTGAAAGAGATTATCGTCACAACGCTCCCCCAAGGCCTGCACTTACGGGTGAAGTTACGTCTTTAGGTGGTAGAATGGTAGTTGGAGCTGTCTCTACCTCATAAACTCTGGAGAGGGCGTCTGCTATGATGTCAGAACCTTTGATGTAGAAGATCTCCAGGTTGAAATTCTGCAGATATAAAGCCCATCGTAGAAGCCGTTGATTGTTGAATTGGGCTTGCTGCAGGAAGCATAGGGGATTGTGGTCCGAGTAAATGGTGGTAGACCGAGCAGCACTTTGAATCATACCTGCAAGGTGTAAGTTCAGGACGATGGAGAGTAGCTCCTTTTCGATCGTGCAGTAATTCTTCTGGTGTGGTTTTATCTTGTAGCTGTAGTAGCTAACAGGTAGAACATCCTCGCCTCGTTGTTGCATCAGGACACCCCCGATGCCGGTACAACTGGCGTCGACATGGAGGATGAAAGGCTTCGTGATATCTGGCGAGGCGAGAATAGGATTAGAACGGAGCAGGAATTTAAGTTCAAAAGCAATGGTCTGCTGAATGGTCCAATTATACCGTTGCTTGTGGCTGGTTAAAGTGATCAAAGGTGTCGCCACCGTAATAAAGTTCTTCACAAACCTACGGTAGTAGGAGGCAAGACCAAGGAAGCGCAGGAGCTGCTTCCTGGTGGTAGGCTGTGGGTAATGCTGGATGGCTTGGGTATGTATGTTTAACGGAGCTATGCTGCCACTCCCTATCTCATGACCAATATAACACACTTTACCTTTGGCAAAGGTGGACTTGCCCAAGTTGATGGTGAGGCCGGCTGTCAGGATCTTGGCAAACAATCGTTGCAGCTGGAGCAGGTTTCGCTCCAGGTGTTGGTTGCCACAACAATGTCATCCAAGTAGGCGTAGGTGTTATCTAAGCCCTGGATGACGCGGTTGACAGCTCGCTGGAAGGTGGCCGGGGCATTACATAGTCCAAATGGAAGGCGTTCGTATCTGTAAAGGCCAAAGGGAGTGGTAAAGGCAGATATTTCCTTAGCTCGCTCTGTCAAACATACTTGGTAGTATCCCTTGAGTAAGTCTAACTTTGATAGATACCGAGCATTACCAATGGCGTCAAGGATATCAATGGATAAGCATCCTTGATAGTCACAAGATTCAATTTCCGGTAATCAGTACAGAACCTCACTTTACCTTGCGGTTTCGGCACCAAGATGCAGGGTGAGGCCCAAGGGGACTCACAAGGGGTGGCCAGCCCATGATCCAGGAGGTACTGTACCTCAGCATGCATGACTTCCTTTTTGCTCGCGCCTATTCTGTAGAAAGGTTGACGAATCGGCCGGGTGTCAGGGAGTAGCTGGATGTCGTGCTGAACCACATTACACTCCTGTGGATCATCGCTGAACAACTTCTGATGTTCCTTGAAGATTCTGATGAGAGGAGCATTATTACTGTCCCGCAAATAGGTATGAAGATCATTAAGGATTTCAGAGTCTTACTTGTCTTATTAACGCACCGACTCAGTGTTAGTGCTTTCGGGAGGAGAAGCAGGGAAGGTCTCACTGTGGAGGTATGGACCTTTAAAGGTGGATAATGATACCAACACAGTAGGGGGAGTAACTTGATACCGCTTCAGGAGGTTGACGTGGCACAACTGGGTCTTCCGCCGCCTATCTGGAGTCTCAAGAACGTAGTTGTGATTGTTTCTGCACTCCTTGATGCGGTAAGGTCCTGAAAACCTGTTTTGCAATGGAGAACCTGGGATAGGAAAATATGCCAACACGAAGTCTCCTGGTTTAAATTTCCTTAGTTTGCTGCGTTGGTCAAAATTAGTCTTCATCCTCTCCTGAGCTTTCAATAGATTGTCATTAGCAAATTTACGTACTCTCTCTAGAATGTGTTTTAAGTTTTGAAGAAACTGGGGCACATTTTGAGGGTCACTGAAGGTGGCATTACGTAGAGAGTCTTTGAAAGCTTTGAGAGGAGTACGGCACTTACGTCTGCAGAGCATCTCATAAGGAGATACTCCTACAGACTCATTGGGGAGACTTCTGAAAATGCACATAATGAGGTCAAGTTGTCTATCCCAGTCCTTCAAGGTTTCATTGCAAAATTTCTTTAGGAGTGCTTTAATAGTCTGATGACTACGTTCAAGAGAACCCTGTGAAGCAGGATGATAGGGGCTGGACAGTACCTGTGTGATGTTGAACTCTTCCAGTGTCTTTCTTGAAGAGATCACTGGTGAAGTTGGTGCCACAGTCACTTTGGACCTCTCTTGGAAATCCATACTGGGTGAAGATCTTCAATAGCTGTTTCACCACAGTAGCAGCCATAATGTTCTTTACTGGAACTGCTATGGGGAATCTCGTGGTAGAACACAAGATAGTTAGTATATAGGCGTTGCCAGAACTGGTCCGGGGTAAAGGACCAACACAGTCTATGAGGAGTCTGTGGAAAGGTTCCGCAGGCACCTGAATAGGAGTCAATGGGGCCTAGAGAAGAGAGATGTTAGGTTTACCTGCCACCTGACATGTATGACACTGTTGCACGTACTTTTTGACATCCTTAACCATACCTGGCCAGTAGTAGTCTTGTCTGATTCCTTGGTAGGTTTTGTTAAAGCCATAGTGAGAAAGAGCTCCGTGGGCCAGGTGTAGAATATCGGGCCGTAGGCTGGTGGGAACCACTAGTTGTTCGACATTTGCCCAATCGTCGTCCTCCTTCAGCTTACTGGGTCTGTACCTGCGGTAGAGCAACTGATTCTCTAGGAAGAACCCAGCAATACTGTCAGGTTGAGTCTCAGCCTGGAAGAATAATGGTGTTAATGATTGAACCTCCCTCTGTAACTTATGGAACTCCAAACTAATAAGATTCGGTGGTAGATTTTGAGGGGTCTTGAGGGACAGCGGTAGCAGTAGTCAGCTGGTTGCGGGCGTGCAGCTTGTGCACGGGTGGTCACCAAAACCGGAGGAGAAACTCCAACACTTTCTTGGACCTCTGCTGAAACATACTCAAAGATGGGATTGTCCACTACAGAGTTACACACCTGGGGTTTGTCCGTGATGATCAGGTTGGTCGGTTGCAGATCTTCTGCCAAGTCGTTGCCCAGGAGAAGTCCCACTCCAGACATGGGAAAAGGCTTCTCCCTGATGGCGACTTGGACTTCACCGGTTACAAAAGGACAATTCAGGTGGACTTTGGCGAGTGGATACGGAGTGGTAGCAGTGAGGCCAGTGATAAGGACGGTTTCCCCGGTATAGGTGATGTTAGGCACAGCTGATTTCAATATTATGGACTGAAGAGCCGCTGTGTCCCTCAAGGTCTTCAATTTGAAACGTCCCTCCGAATCTGTACCGTTGGTAGAGACAGTTCCAGGATACAGGTGTTTGCTGAAGAGAGAGATCATTAATAGGACCACCAACATTCATCACAGGCTTACCGGACTTAGGAGGAGTCGGTTTGGGTTTAGTTGTTTCATTGCCTTTGTATTGAGCTTTCCCACATCTATCTATGGTATGTCCATAGAGTTTGCAATACTGACAATACAATTGAGAGCTTGCTTGATCTGTACCTACTTTATCATAACTATACCAAGACTTCTTACTGGGAGGTGGTGATGGTGTAAGCCGGTGGATGAGGCTGTAGGTGTCAGCTGATTTCGCACATTTGATGTAGTCGGTTTCTTCTTTATCTGCTAAATATAAACAGACGGAAGGGGGAACACGTCTCAAGAATTCCTCAACTAGCATGAGGTTGACGAGCTCTGAAAATGTAGACATGTGCTGCTTCCAGCCATTTCATGAAATATCTTTTCTTGGTATTGGGAAATTCTAGAAAGGTGGTGGTACTTGCCTTTAGATGGTCACGGAATTTTCGTCTGTAACTTTCGGTGGAGAGAAGGAAGGCGTCCAAAACTGCTTGCTTCAGGGTCTGGTGGTCATTCTCAGACGCCAAGGTACTGAGCGTAACCACAGCTCTACCTCTGAGATGCACTCTGAGAAGGGTAGACCATTGATCTGCAGGCCAGCTAAGTTTATTAGCTAGGGTCTCAAAAGTGGTGAAGAAGACATCAATCTCTGTCTCACCGAATGGTGGCATTAACTTACTTGCATGGGAGATATTGAAACTTACGGGAAGACTAGCGGTAGCTTGCTGGCGTTGAGTGTGGTGTGTAGTTTCCAACGCGAGTTCTTGTTGACGATATGCTATAGCCGTCTCCGCTTGCTTCTTGTCATGGTCGCGTTGTATCGCCAGGTGACGTTGTTTTGCTTCAAGCTGTACTCGCTCACGCTGACGGAGTAGTGCAGTCTCACGTTCCTGTTGTTGTTTCCTGATTGCAGCTTCTCTTTCCCTTATTTGTAGAGCTTCTTTCGCCAGGGCCGCCTCACGTTCTAGTACTTCCTTCCTGATTGCAGCTGCTTCTTTCCTCATTTGTAGAGCTTTTCTGTTGCTCCCTCTCGAGCTTTGCAAGTTAGAGCTTGAGTTTCATTGTTGCCAGATCATGTTTATCTGCAATAGAATAATGTTCGTGAGTTTCAGTCAATCGTCCCTTCATCTAAGAGGTGATCTATTATTAAATTATGCAATTCAGTTTTGTTGGCTCCATCGGGAACATCTAGTTGATACTCGTGTGCAAGAGTTTGTAATTCGGTTCTCTTGGCACGACTTAAGGTCCCTATTTCACCTGCTGGATTGTTACGAAAAGCTTGGAGACGAAACATGGTGAAAAATAGCAAATAAATGTACAACGAATACTTGTGATATGGTAAGTGTCAGTAACAGGATAACGTGGCAACTGGTAACTATCCTGTGGAATTTAATATTTAACAATTAATGTTAATTTTAGAATGGTAAATGATTAGTCAATCAAAACCGCAGGAAATCTTGTACCCGGTACTCAATGTAAGAGGATAAGGGCAAGAAAATCCTACGAAATAAATGAAACAGTTTCTAAAACAAATGAAACATTTAATTGTTCCAAAAGTGAATAAGGTAGTCCAAGAATGTAGGCATACCTTGCCGAGTCTCTATAGGACAGAAGCAAGGGTTTTCCCAATAATTGAAATATGATACTTACAGAATTAGTAAACTTTGTGCTCTGAAAAAAGAAGGCTAATTCCCTACCTAAGTAAATATCATCATCTCTGACCAACGTGTAGGGGTGCAAGTGTCAACTGGTGACGAGAACTGCTGCTGAGGTCCCAACTCGCAACGTAGTCCGTGCTAGAGGAACTATGGCCCTCTTTATCCTCCTTCGGTCGGATTGCAGAAGATATGGTGCTTTGACCCGAAGACAAACCAAAGTATCAGGGTATCCAAAATGATCTGTCTGAGACTGAGAAATATCCTGGGGACAAAAGGTGGAAAACACGAGTAATAACACAGAGGGAGGGTTGACCAATTAAGAGAATGACTGCGGCCTACAGTCACCACGTAATCCAAAGTTATCCAACACTCGCTATATGCTACTCTCGGAATGCACAATACACACAGCACAATATAAATATTAAAAGTAATGAAAATATTGAAAAGCAACTGTATCAAAGCCAAGTACGCTTACCACAAATTGACGTTCTGGTACTAGTACCTGAGTGAAGCATCCCGGACAGGCCCCCCATTAAATGTGACGGGAAAGTGTTGGAGTGTAGATGTTCGGCAGTCCTCCAACGGCTGGTGCCAATGCCTAATCACACTTACAAAAAAAAAAGATAGATTGCTTGCCTGTTTGTCTGTGGTAAAGTAAGGGAAGACACGCAAAACACAAAGTATGAACAAAAACTTTAATATAGAAAAACAAAGACAAAGACATTATAAACAAAGACAATCCCTTGGCAATGTACAGTGCAAATGAACAAGTCAAAAACAATATAACATAAATGAATAATAGGGATAAAGTTACTCTTCAATAATATAAAGTTAAAGGTGAAAAATAATCGGGTGCCGAGAATATAGCGCTAGCTGCGAGACATCCACCTGATACAGCATATATCAGTTGTTCACTGTGTGAGAGCACAAGGATAGTCTGACTTCAATGGCTGGATCAAGCCCAGACATCGACTCAGGTAGAGGGCGCTGAGGTGCAGTGTGCAGGTGTGCAGTCGGCGAGTCACCAATCAGAAGCAGGAAGGCTGGGAAGGGTAGTTGGCTGGTTGATGACGAGCCGGCGTGGAGGGAGCTAAGTAGGGGGGCGAGTCTTGGGTACGTTTTGCCTCCTGGTCCAAACGTTTTGTGCTACTGGTAGACGTATCTTGAAGGTAGCATCTTATTCTTGTATATTATACGTAACTTCATGTAGAGAAGAGCAGACTCAATCTCTCTTGAAAGAGATTATCGTCACACACTATATTAAAGTGTACTGAGAACTGATATGGCATAATATTCAAACTAGAGCTGTAGCCTAGTGTCTGTTAGAAGTAATCTGCAGAATTTTGATTATTTAATGTGAAATGAAATTTTGGCTCAAAGCCTCATAATTATTTGGAATTATTACTTATTTGTCATTGACTGTATTTACCAGTATCTCTGTAATGGAGTAAAAATTGAGAACCGAGGTTCTCGATTAGTATTTAGAGGTTAGTATTTATTAGCGAGCGGCTAATAAATACTAAGTGAATAAGGCTAGTGCTACCTGTGTTGTATTTATTATTCTTGGTAAATGTTAGTTATTTTTAGTTATTGTACGCCCCAATATTATGCTTTGTCAGTTAAAGTGAACTTGCACTACCACTGAGTATTAAAATTATTAAAGAATGTCCAACATTGTAGAAATGTTTTAAAAGCGCACATGAGAGGGGGAGGAGAGGCAGGCTAGGCTAGCGTTGTGATCAGAAATGGTCGTCGTGGCAACATTTCTGCTTGGTTGAGTGCGGCAGTTCCGGACTCTGGCCAAGAGTAAACAAAGGTCTCGCAGTAGTGTTGTTGCTGTTTAGGGAATCCTAATCCTGAGTAGGTCCAAGGACTTCGAGGTAACCTAGTTTCTAATTTGCTTGACGGTTACCATGGAGAGTAGTTGGAGGAGCAATCGTAAACGAACGAACGAACGTGAACTAATTTGTTGCTCTGGATGAAGAGTTGCATACCCCGCCAACCAAGAACCAAAGGCATAACCCAGTGTGTGGCGATCACGGAGATACACGCCCCATTACACCCCTCTACTCTACCACCCTCGGCGGACAGTGAGGGTTTCTGGCAGTCCTCCGGGAAATTGCTAGGGTCCCTGTAGTCCTTGTGTGACAGTGCTGATTTTTAACTGGAACATAGCACAGGTACAAGAGCTGTGTGAGGACCCGCAACAGTGTGTGTATATAATTGTAATGTTAGTATATTTTGAGAGCAGGTTTTCTCTAATACATGCATAATTAAACAAAATTGAATTGACTTGTTAATTTTCTTAGATAATTGGTTCTTTGTAAATGCCTTACACAATCTGAAGGGCAGAGCTGTCTTTCCGCATGGGCCTGATGGGGACTTGACAGGGGGCCCCACGATTATAGGGTCCCCACGAGCATAGGACATGTTCATTATGGAAGCGGAAAGTTTAAATATTTAGGTCTTGTCTCAAGCACACTTATATAACATAACCCTACAGCCTGGTGTGGGACTAACTATTAAATATTTAAGATGTACATTTCCAGGTGAATAACCACTTAAGCAGAAATGAAACAATGTTTTGAGTGGAGCACAGCAGAGGAAGAGCTGCAGAGAAGAAAATGGGAAACATACAAAATTAACATCGTGGCTCAACACAGGTGTGACGACAGCCACTCACACCATTCCTTCAGTTACAACATCCACATCAGTATCCACTCCTGCAATGTCAGCCACTAGTACTGTTCCTTCAGATATAGCATCCACATCAACATCCATTCCTGCTACCAACCATCTTGTTTCAGCAGACATACCATCAGTGTTGTTACCGAAGCTGGTGACATTTTACATGAGAAAATACCAAAATCTGTAACGGTAAAGGAGTTTGCAATCCAAGAGAGATCCGGGGCTATGGAACATTAATGATGTTAACACAATAGATTAATGTATTCGTAGTGCGCCCTCTTCATCTCAGAATAATAATAATAATTCAAACTCACGCCGAGTATAAAACGGCTGGAGTAGAGAATATGTAGGCAAGGTATTTATCAGTCTTCAAACGTGAACTGCGGAATGGAGTGTGTGCTAAACATGAATGGCTACTCTATTCACCATCCAAAGGTTGTACTGCTTTTTGTCGCCTAAGGTCCAAGAAAGAATCTCCATTTGCTACATTGGAGTTCAATGACTGGAAGCACAGCAACGCTATTGTAGAACATGAAAATGGAGAACACCGAAAGTGCACGACAGCATATTTATTAAGGCATAAAGAAATGAAGTGTAGAGTTTGTATTACTTGAGCAACATCGCTCAAAGCAGTATTATTAGCATAAAGTGTTCACGTGTGGTTTATATAATTCGCTTTCTTGCCTCGAGAAGTTCGCAATTTCAAGATGCAAATCAGATAATTTGGTCAGCCAAAAATGGCAAATATTTAAGTATACTAGAGCTGCTGAGTGGATTTCATCCCTTCTTGGAAGAACATCTCGATGTACGAAAATACTGGAAAAGAGAATCAGTCATATTTATCTGCAAATATTTGTGAGGAATTTATTGAACTGATAGAACAACAGCCTCTTTGTACTATTCTTGAAGTAAAAGAATTGAAGTATTATTCAACAAGTGTAGATTCCACTCCAGATATCTCGCACACAGATCATCTGAAATTTACTGTCTGATACATTAAAGGCTGTGAGCCTGTGGAAAGTTTCTTTGCTCATCCCCATCTTTTCTCATGGAGCAAAGCATCCAACACAGGGATTTTCTTAATGAGAACAACATTCCACTATCAAACTGACGTGGTCAGTCATACGATAATGTCTCAAATACGTCTGGACTATATACTGGATTGCAAGTACGGATTCATCAATTCAATGAGTTTGCATCCATGTCCCCTGTGCTGGACACAGCCTGAACTTGGTGGGAGTAAAAGCAGCAGGGCGTTGTCTACAGACTGTCAAAAATAGTTGGCTTTGTTCAGCATCTGTGTACCTTTTTTGCTGGTTTTACTCATTGCTGGAATGTATTCCACATCATTCGGAAAAGATTTTATGGTTAAACTTGTCTGACACAATGGTCAGTACATTTTGGTGCTGTTCATGCTCTGTATGGGGGTTTCGAGGAAATAAAACGTGCACTGGTTTCTCTCTCAGCTGACAATGAACAGCCAGTGAATACAAGGCGAGAGGCAGGAGAAATGAGGGAAAAAATTAGATACAATCTCTCAATTATTTGGAATGACGTGCTAGAAAGAATAAACAAAACAAAAAAAAGTTTTGCAATCAAAGGATGTTAACATCCTTTATTGCCACAAATCTTCTAGTGTATGAAAACCTTTTTTCAGTAAACTAGAGACAAAATTAGTTAATATGAATTCAAAGCCAGATGTATCCAGATAGATTAAAGATGGGAAAAACGGGAACAATAAAGTATGCGTCTTAGTAGATATGATGGATCAGCAGACGAGGTAATTATTATTAAAACCGAAAAATGGAAGTTGGAACTTTCCTCAATATTCTGAACACTATAGTCTTTGAACAGACAAAACGTGCAGAGACTTGTTCACAGATTGGTAATGTTTTCTTTCTTCAGTGAATTGAAAACCATTGCTTCTGATGCACTAAAGAAAAAGTAAATATCTGGCAAATGTGCATCACAAATACCTGAATTATGATTTTTTTAAATAAATGTGAGCATCTCGAGCAATACACGTCTCTTGATCCCTTTTGACTCATTGCACTGTAAAGAAAAAAAATTTCAGGCAATTTGAAATCTGTATTCCCTAATGTTGAAATTGCCCTCAGTGTGCTCGTGTACGTGATGGTGACCAACGGTACAGCAATAAGTGCTTTTTCAAGACTGAATCTTAAACAAATCTGCTTCGTATCACAATGGGGCAGCATTGTTAGAACTGGCATTCTCTCGTGTGCATGGAAAGTGACACTGAAGACCATTGACTTAGTAATAATAAAAAATTCTCAGAGACGAAATGCCGCAAATGCTTATTATAATAAGTTTGTAATAATTTAAGTGTGCCATCTAATGTTTAGCTTACTGAGAAGTATTGTTTTATTTAAGCCTTGAGTGTGTTGTTCAAATGTTTATCATGTTGATTAGTTGTGCTCTACAGCATGTTTTTAATGTTTTAACACCAGTTTTGTTAGTGCCAATAACAAAATGTTGACCATTGACTTTGTCTTCCTGAGAGTGGTTGTCGTAAGGGCCCTAGCACGATGACTTGCCCTGGGGCCCATAATGCTGATGAGACGCCCCTGCTGATGGCTGAACACGATCTTGATATTTTATTTCTTCTACGTTTCATCAACAGTGCGTCTTCTATAGGAATATACGTACTGCCACTAAAGGGACAATTATATTAATTCTACACGCAAAAATATTTATAAGCATCGGTACACTTCGCCCGTTGATAGTCGTTCTTAATCATCGAGAGCGACAAAGGATTGGGCAAGGTGATAGCTGCCTCACTGCGTTTAATTCTTGCCTACCAGGTTTGTTATCTATCCTATGGATCAGAGGAGCGCCATCAAACGACTGAATGTTCGAAGTTGAATTCACTTGAATATTTATTACCGGTGTTTGCTCCTGAATGAACACGGTTCCATGTGTTGAGAGCCTCCTTCAATAATTGGTGCCTGTGATTGTTGTGTACTTCACTGTCCTAATAACACAGAAGGATGTCGTGATGCTTAATACTTCCTTGCAAATTAAATGCAAGATATCTACTCGGTACTTGTGGTGTCCAATGTAGCATACATTTGAGTGTGAGGTCTCTGTAACTGCACTTGTATTTATACTACGTTAGTATGGTTCAGATTGTCAAAGGAGGCAGAACTTTTTTTTTTCATGCGAGAAGTAATACAAGGGTGATTGATAGTATGAATCCTTGAGTTTCAAGTGTGTAGTTTAAAATTCCTCATTTATATTCCTTATCGTCTTTTCATCTTTTTTATAGGCCTGAGTAATATTTTTTAAACACCACAATGGCTTTGGGGTACGATACTCCATGGCACCATGAATTATTTATCTTACCATTCATGCATTTACTCGTATTAGTTGATTTACGATGAGTCTGTGACGAATCTACCATAATTACCATCCACAAGATCACCGAGGAATGGTATTCTGCCTCCTGCACTTTTCTTGGTAGTGAACCTCACGCCTGAGACTTCTTGAAGGCTGCCTCGAAGCCTCTCCATTGTTTTTTCGTAGTCAACAAATGTTATAAACATAGCTACAGTATGGCCTAGGTGTGCTGGGTTCAGGTGGATTGGCTAAGCTAGGGCTTAGCCCATGCATCTGAAGGGTAGACGACTCGAGATGGTACATAAATACTTGGGCGAACAGGATTCCTAGTGGGGACCTCATCAACCTGCAAAAAGAGAGCTTACCCTCTGGGCACCTTCAAGAAGCTTATGTGGTGCTGGTCCTTGGCATATCCCGCAAAATTTCTCGAGGTACCTTGAATGTTGGGAGGTAATCTTGTTGATGTATAGTTAAGTATTATGTTGTGGGTCCTTTCCACTGATACGTTAATGAAGACATTCAAGATCAAGGAAAGTTAAGATCTTGTGGGATTCTCTATTCTCTGGGCCCATTCGAGGCAGCTCCTATTATAACCACCGAATGAGAAGGAGATAGTAATAGGAAAAAGAAGAGGATAGCAAGGGAGCGTAGGAGAAGACAATGATCAGAAAAAGGGGAGAAGAGAAAGAAAAGGAAAGAGAAAGAAAGATAAATGGAAGGGTAAGCTTATGTTAAGTCACGTTTGTTAGAAAGATTAGAGTATTTGAGTATATACTGTGAAAGGGATGAGTCCACAGCAACAAAGCCAGGACTCAAATTCATGTTGGGTACATTGTGTATCGGAGCCGATTCTACAAGACGGCGTCTATGTAGAGTAGAGGCAGGAAAGATTATTCTCTCCTGCCATGCGAGGGATTCTAATCATCCCATTGATTGGTCTTCCTCCAAATAATCTTTTCTGCCTCTACTCTACACAGACGCCGTCTTGTAGAATCGGCTCTGATTCACAGCACACGGGAGAGACATTTCCCGCCAACACATCACCAGGCGCAGTGTGGTCACAATGCGACCCAAACGTCTTAAGGTCAGAGCTACTCCACTTGACGGTCATGCTATCGGAAGAAGCAATACTTTAAAGGTCCTGAAGGACGTAACTGGCCTCAAACCCGCTGACATTAGTCAGGAAGGTGAAGATATCGTGCTCTACTTTTCATGTGAAGAGGAGCTCCTCTCTAACTCACTAACACTCCTCACTAACGATGCCATTCTTCACAAAGAGCACTACCTACATCCTCACTTCCCACGTCAGTTCCTGGCCGGAAGAACCGTTTTTACCAGCAGGACCAGCCGGTGGATCGCTGAGCGACCTCAACATCATATCATAAACAATATCGAGGACGAAAATCCAAACCTGTCGGTATTCAACCTAGAGTTCTGCAACACTGACAAAACATCAATGAAGATTACGTTCACCATCATAGCTGCGGCCACCCAGGCTGCCACACAAGGATTCTACTGCTTCGGTCAAAAATACCACCCCACCAAATAAAAAAGGAACGATACCATGAGATCCAGCAGTGCTTTAAGTGCTACGAGCTCTCCCACCCGACCAACAAGTGTCAGCACCCTGTCCAGAGGTGCAGCCTGTGCGCACTGGACCATCACTACTCCATATGCAAGGCAACAGTCCATCACTGCTTGCTCTGTGATGGCAATCACCCCGCAATTTCCTACCGCTGCCCCCGCAGACAGGAAATCATCAAGGCCCAGGTTGAAGCCAAAAGAAACAACTCGTCTACCTCCTCGACCAGAGCCCCAAGCGTTCAACCCACCACCTTAGCTCTCACTAGTCGACCAGAAGACTTTCCGGTCTTACCAACAGGTGGCTCCTCCCAGCAGGTGACACAGCCTTCTCATTGTGGACCCAAGGTCCCACAGACTCCTTCACAGCCCCCTGCATCACGTGCAGGCATTATCCCTGGTCTTCTTAAACTAGCGGAAAGGCTTGCAGGACCAGACAAGCAGCGCTTTGTCAGTGAACTAAACGCATTATACATAGACAATGGCCTGGCCCCCATCATAGCCACTAGCGTAAATCTCACTGCCTCCTCTACCACTCCGGAGACTACACCAGGACCACCATGTGGCCAACTTCAACACCGACTCCAGAACCGCCCATGACCCTGGCGACAGATGTAATTCCTTCTCCAGCTCCCAACACTCCTACCATCACTATCTCAGCAGCCGCGCTAGCAGACGTGCTGTCTACAAACGATAACAGCACCACCAGCGCTCCTGAAATGGCTACAACCACCAATCAACGACACCTAAACCTACCTAAGGCTGCGAGGCGAAAGACAAAAACGCCCACTACGGAGTTTACGGACTCCTCAGACGAGGAAATCATAGTAGGAACTCCACCGCCGCATCACAAATACGACACCTACACGGTTCAAGACTTCCTCATGGAGGCCACGTCACCAAACCCTAACGACAGCACTACTCAGCCAAAGTCGCAGGCAAAGAAAAAACGGAAAACCTAGAGGTCTACACTAACCCCACCAGCTCCGTAACCTGGAGCTCCGTAACCTGGAGCTCCGTAACCTTTTTCAGCCTGGAGGCTTTTTCAGCCTGGAGGGCTGGCTGGTACAGCCAGCCCTCCAGGCTGAAAACCATAATGAAGACCCCCATCCATCGCCACATCTCTAGTATCAGCCACTGATACAGATAATGGCTCCAAAGAGCCTCCACTTACGGGCTCACCATAGCCCGTGCTACTGGAACTTATTGTTCTGAGTAGCGAATCTTAAACAACCTCCTCCTCCTCATCACAATCGACTTGAGAATGGTCCAGGACGGACCGAAACGTCGTCGTCCCTTCAACTTCTAGTGTGTGGTCTGGTCAACATACTTCAGCCACGTTATTGTGACTCATCGCCTTCATCAATTTTAATCTGTTCATTCAAGAGAGGAATTTTCTAATATAATTTAACAGCTAATTTAATATTAGCTTACTCTGCATATTTAGGCATTGGTTAGGATAGGTGTTTAGATTCTGTTGGCGATTATTTGAATTTGTACTATGTGGGTGAAGCCTTTACTGAATTGTACTAAGTGCAACAGTCGTCAGTGGAGCACTTGTTCAAGAACTGATGGTGTTCGAACATCATCAGTTGAGTCGTGTATAAACCGTTTTTCATTTATAAATATTGATTGGCAGGTGTATGGAATGCACATTGGCCGTTTTTGTTTATAGGTGAATAATTGTGAAGCTAGTCACACAATTGTGTATAATTACATGGACATAAATATTTACGCGAAAAGGTAATCCGATAATACCCAAAAGATGGTATGTTTCAGTAACGCAAAAAAAATGAAGTTAACTTAACAGAAGTATCAGAAAATACTAAAGCAAAATACAAACAACTTTAATCCAAATAAAAGAATTATCTTCAAGGGGCCGGGTGACTGAGAATGTTTTTAAATATGGAAAAATAGTGGAAAATATTAAACAAATTTCTCGTTATTTGGCATCAGCGTCGTGAAAATTTCATCCGGATGTGTTAGGATATGAACTTTTTAAGAATTATAAAAAATAAATGCGTGCGCGACGGGCGGCAACCTATACTGATGACAACGGTAACATCTCCTATTTACTGGCAATCAGGGATAGAGAGATGCAAGCACCTGTCTGATGCACAAAGAAGTAGATTAATAGTGAGGGTCTACAAAGTTGACGTGCAGCTGGTGCCACTTGGAGGGCCAGATTTCACACATAAGGAGTTAGTATGTTATGGTGTATTTTATTATATATAAGAAATATTGCCATTGGGTAATGTATTTCTTTTTACAAAAAGCTGACAACCACTTTTTTTGTTTTATATGCGGATTTTGTTGACTTCTACATCTTGAAGAATGCATATCCGGCACTAAGCATGTGAAGTTTGAACGAAACTGGTCAACATGTTAAGCAGCCAAAAGTGGCAGAATTTGACTGATTTCTTTTTGGTCGATCTATTTACAGATTTCAAACTATTGTCATTTTAGGTTGTATTGATGCATGAGGACCAGATGAGGGCCTTATCTCTTATATATGGGCAATATAGTTAATGCAATATATGTTTATCCCTAACATATCCCCATATAGTTTTTTTCCGTGACTTCATTTCAACAGTCTTACATCTTTCACTTCTGAGTACGAATACCAAGCAATGTTTATTAACTTACAAGAAAATTCATTCAATAGAACTGCTATAGTCAATGTCAATAACTTCAACTTCAATTATCTCTAAAACAGGAATTTCAACTTTGAGACAGCTTCAGAAAAATTTTGGCCGATTCTCACCATTTTTACATTGTGCATAGTTCTTTGTTCTAAGGTGTTCTCTATGTCGTTTAGTCATAGTCACAACATTTGGAGTTATAAATATTTTGCGTATAAATTTGGCACATTTGGATGGCCACATTGAAAGAATATTTTACAGTAAACTGTATTCTCAAACAATATTTTTCACCGAGGAACATGAAGGATATATGCTATTCTGAGACCATAATGAACACAATAACAATAGTTGACATTTTAATATTTTTAATACTTTACGTACAGCTTGGCATATACACAATATAATTTGAAACAAATATCATTAATGAAAATGAGGGCCTTATAGACCCAGCAAAAGAATGAGAATTTAAATACAAACAACACAGCTTCAGTTATACTTTACCACAACACAACCTGAGAATAATCTTCCAGTGCAGGTCACGGACAGTTCGAAATGTCTACACCTTGGGGGCACCTGAGAAGTAATTTGTGACAGATTATTTGTTTATTGAATAATGTTACATGAGTTGTACTTTTTTTTTTTTTTTTTTTTTTTTTTTTTTTTTTTTTTTTTTTTTTTTTTTTTTTTTTTTTTTTTTTTTTGAGATATATACAAGAGTTGTTACATTCTTGTACAGCCACTAGTACGCGTAGCGTTTCGGGCAAGTCCTTAATCCTATGGTCCCTGGAATACGATCCCCTGCCGCGAAGAATCGTTTTTTCATCCAAGTACACATTTTACTGTTGTGTTAAACAGAGGCTACAGTTAAGGAATTGCGCCCAGTAAATCCTCCCCGGCCAGGATACGAACCCATGACATAGCGCTCGCGGAGCGCCAGGCGAGTGTCTTACCACTACACCACGGAGACTGTTAAATAATGCCTTGTGACAATTCCCACAGAGGGTGCATATGAAAATTTTACAATGGAACTCATAATAATTTCATAAAATATGTAAATTCCTGAAACAAATAGCATAGACACATTCTGAAAGAAATGGCATGGTCCTGCAAGAGAGAGCACAAATAAATGGAAATCAATACTGCCGGGCGCCGGTCACGTGTTCGATGTAGATCATCCTCGACCATCGAATCGTGTCGGTGACGCAGAGCTTCATGAAGAGTTTCTGGTACTTCTTGGAGGCGAACCTGTTCATCAACTTGTCATTCCTTGGATCGTACGAGCCTAGTGAGCCCACGATGAAGGCGTGGACAGTGACCTGCTTGTAGGTCCGTCGCAGCGCAGCTGCAATCGGCGCATATTTCTGCTCCTTTCGCAGCCTAGCTTCATCCAGGGAGGCTTCGCCGTTCTCGAAGGGGCACGTCACGTCGACGAGGAGGACTTCTCCATTTTTCTCGAGGACGATGTCCGGCCGTAGGTTGCTGTCGATGCCAGGGATCTGCTGATTCGCCGTGATGACCTTCCAGAATCGTCCTTCAGCAGCTTTCACGATCCGTTGAACTAGTGCGTTGTGGCGCTTGTTCATGGGGTTGGACAGCCTCATGCAGTGGTTAAGGACGTGTGGTAGTCTCGTTTGGGTTCTTGCAACGCCTGCAACGTTTATCAGAGTTAACATTGAAGCGCCTTGCTACATTGAGGGGGAGGAGATTAAGCCTAGCCCTGTGGATGAACCTCCAGTCTGCGAAGGTAGTGAATGCTCCGTCGTAGATGAAGGAGGACGAGGCTCGGACTTTTGCGACTTGCTTCATCACTTTTCCTTGGTCCGGCTTGTCCTGCAGGCTTTCGTCTCTGAGTCCACGATGGTGATTGCGGATGTTCCTTGCCACGAGTCTTCTTTCCTTCCTTGTCATGGTCCGTTCCCCGCATGTTAGTGCTAGCTCTTCGCCGTCGGCAGACCATTTCGTGTCTAGTCTTGCAGATGCATTTCTTGCTCTGGACCAGACTGTTTCGTGACCAGTCGGCCGCTGAGCCATTGCTTCCTTGGACAGATATTGGCAGACATTCACTAATGTAGCGTCTTCTCGTAGTCTCCGGGTCACGACCTTGGTGCAGTCTTCTCTCGCGATGTTTCTTGTGTCTTGGTCCGGCGTAGTAAGAAGTTTGAAGGCCGAATCAATCACAAACACGTCTGAGTCCTCTGCAGCAAGGGGGATTCCACAGGAGCCTGCCGCTGCGCTGCCATATAGGTAGTCATTTGTAGCTCGGGTCGGGAGATAGAGCGTTGACTTGATTAATTTTCGTAGGTGATCATCGAGTTCCTGCCAATCTCCTTTTCTCAGCTGCCACGTTCGCATTGCAAATACCGTCGTAGGGAATACAAAGGTCTTTAGAGCATCAATCCTTTGCCAGGGCGCCAACTTGCTGGTCAGTATGGCTTCCCCCAGCTTCTTGAATTCATCAATTGCTGTAGAATTTGGCAGTAGGTGGAATCCTACTGGCCTGCCAAGGAACTTAGTTTCTTCGCCGTTCCTACGGCAGTTGATGTTTGTCTCGCCGATGTGGAAAGTCGTATTTCTCATTCCCCTTGGCTGTCTCCCAGACATATGCATAGAGGAGCATTTTCTGAGGTTTAGAGCCAATCTCAGATCCCCACAGGTCGCCGTTGTGACGTCTAGGAGGCTCTGTAGACCCGCTTCAGTTCTGGCCAGCAGTGTGATGTCATCTGCATAGGCCAGGCAGGGGTGTTTGAAGTCAGGATTGGTATCAAGGCCAGTTGCAATGGCTGTTCGTAAGATGGGTTCAATTGCAATATTGACCCGTTCCCATCTCTGGCGTCGACCCCACCCGGAGCCAGCCTCACAGGACTGACCCCAGGGCGGGGGAGTATGGTCCTCCTCGAGGCCGCCTCGCCAAGGGCGACCCCGGTGTCGTCGGCAGCATCACGGGCCATTCTCGCGGCTCCACCTCTCGCGTCGACCTTACCCCGAGCCAGCCTCACAGGACTGACCCCAGGGCAAGGGAGTATGGTCCTCCTCGAGGCCGCCTCGCCAAGGGCGACCCCGGTGTTGACGGCAGCGTCACGGGCCACTCTCACAGCGCTGACCCTCATGACACCACCTCTCGCGTCGACCCCACCCCGAGCCAGCCTCACAGTACTGACCCCAGGGCGGGGGAGTATGGTCCTCCTCGAAGCCGCCTCGCCAAGGGCGACCGCGGTGTTGTCTGTAGAATGGGCCAGCCTCACATCGCTGACCCCCGCGTCTCTGCCTCTAGCGTCGACCCCACCCCGAGCCAGCCTCCCAAGACTGACCCCAGAGTGGGGGAGTATGGTCCTCCTTGAGGCCGCCTCGCCAAGGGCGACCTCATGGCCAGCGGTCGTCGTCATCCACGCGGTCGATTCGTCCAAGTCGATCACCAGTCATCATCACTGGAGTCGTCCCTGGAGTCGTCAACTTCCACTTTCACATCGCTGGGGTCAGGGCAGGTAGTCGTCCTCGAGTCGTGGTCCATCTTGAGTACTGAGGCCGACTCACCAAGGTCGACCTCGGGTCCCACCGTCGTCGCCGGTCCATCTTTCAGGCGGCCAGTGTGGTGTGGGTACTGTGGTTTTTGCTTATGGGCAGCGACCTGGGTCGCTGCCTGCAGGGTTTGGTCCTTCTCCACCCACGGGACCGTCAACCTCGAAGGCCGTCGTGGATCCATCACAAGTGACAGAAGCACGAGGCCGTGACTGGGACAGAGACACATTGATTGTGTTGCCCCATTAAACTCCGTAAAAACGGGCGTGCGGACGACAACACAATCAATGTGAACATAGGCTATGTTCGTCCTCCAGCACCTGGCTCAAGGCACAAGTGTGGAGGAAGACAGGGTCTATGGTCTCCCCTTCAGGCGACTGGCCCCGGACAAGCCAGCCCCTGAAGGTCGACGGCAATCACGGGGGACTTGCCGTCTCGCCAGCCACTATGTAAAGTGTAAGGAGCTTGCTCCCCCCTTTACCAGTGATCGGTTCTGGGATAACTCCAGAATCCGCCACTAGATGGCTGCACGGTCGGTGTTGTTGGGAGCTTTACATTTTGATCTTAGCCAAAAGGCCGAGAAGCGATTTGTGACACCGGAGCACCGGTATTTATACGATTCTGCCAGACGTCTGGCAGTGACGTCATGAGTTGTGAACGGAAGAAACTGGAATGTTTCGTGTGGGTTTTCACCGGGTGCGAAGGGCGGTGACTGGAAGGAGGCGCATCGTACACGTGTTACTGCATAAATATTAGTGCCTGAATAGTCTTCACTATATGATCACCGAAGATAAGACAGGACGAAAGTTACCGACTATGAAGGATAATTATGTGACAATAGGTGAAGAAATAGGGGAGTAATTAGGATTAATGTCAATCAAACACTGGGTTAGGCAGTGGGTGGGGAGAACTCGGTAGAGATTTCGTTAGTCGGTACTGAATGGTGAGGTCTGGATTTTACCATAGGCAAGGTATCAAAGAAGTTACTCTGTATTAAGGGTTAGTATATTTTTCTTTGCGTATAGCTTCTAGTATTTGCAGTCTTCTCTGGTCAGTGGTGGATACCAGGATGGTTGTATGTTCTAGTTAGCGTTGTGTTGTGTACACTTGCATATGGTTTCTAGTGGCCCCAGCTTGTCGATGGCAGGTCAGCCATTTTGACAGCTTTGCATACAGCATTTTTATATTGGCCATAGTGCATTCGTCGTAGTGCATTTTAAGTGGTCATAACAATGTAAGTAGATCGAAGGTGATATCCTTCATTGGTGGCATACCAATTTTATATTGAATTTAAAAGCAGTGGACTGTATTTTGGGATTCCACAATTGTAGAGGTTTATATTCAGAAACGACTAGACTGAAGTAAATTAGTTACGTTGAATAAATGAATTTAATTTAAAGTTAATTCGTTCCATTAAACAGTTTGATGCACCCGGCACCCGCGAAAAAACTCTGCGCATTGTGCGCGCGGCGTTTTTTTCTCATGAGCGTAAACACCAAACAGTGTGGAATCTGTTCACTCTCCTGACACCAATTCTCGAGCTACGTATTTCCTTTTGGTATCAATGTGTTGGCAATAAAATTCTCTACAAGATCATATGTATAAAATTTAACCAAAGCATTAGCTATTCCATCACGAAATAAATAAAAACGTAGATCACTTGTCTAGCTGTACGCCCAAACAGCTACAAAATGTTCATACTCTTTTGTTTGTTGTCAGCTCCACATTAGTCCTACAGCGTTAAATTTTATATCACTGAACTCGCAATAAAATTCTCTACACAGACATATGCATATAAATGTAGAATCATGATCGCGGCCAACACAAGAGTGTGTGGAGTGGGCGATTACCCTCGTTGATTCCCCAACTCAATAGTCTCTCCTCTAAGTTACAATACATTGCCGTTTTCTCAAATAGGCACTGTGCCTATTAGAGAAAACGAAAATTTATTGGCAAACATATTCATACAAACCCCAAGTCGATCGAGTAGTATATACCCACTATAACACGGACCGTAAATGTACGTCGTGATCCGACAAGCGCTTAAATAAACCGCCCGTACATCCAAGTGAAGATGGCACGAAAGTGATAAATTATAAACACGACAGCTTAGCTGTGCTAGAAGCTGAAGATCGGGGCTAGACGAGTGCGAATCGTGTAGGCCCTGTTTCTCCACTCGTAAGAAAGGTAACTGCAAAAGCCTATTGCCCCATACGAGGCCGCTGCTGTTTATAACCACCCAATCCCACTCGTATACATGTCCAACGCATGCTTGAACCAATTAAGGGACCCCACCTCCACCACGTTATGGGGTAATTTGTTTTACAAATGATACTGATACTGAAAAAAGAATTCACCCAGGTCTTTCCTAAATCTTAACTTATTCAATTTATACCTATTGTTTCGTGTTGTCTTGTGGCGATACTGTTAATACCCCTATTAATATTCCCCTTTGTTACATCCATTCATCCGCTTGTACACATTTGTCATGTCACCCCTTACTCTTCGCCTTTCTAGCTAGTGTAATTTAAGAACATAAGAACAAAGGCAACTGTAGAAGACCCACTGGCCTACACGAGGCCGCCCCCCACCCACAACCACCCAGTCTCACTCATGCAAGTCCAACCGACCCCCCAAACAATCAAAGGATCCCCCCCCCCCCACAACATCACGTGACAACTGGTTGCACAAATCAACAACCCCGTTATCGAACCAGCATTTACCTAGGTCCCTCCCAATTCCAAACCCATTCAATCTACACCCACTGTTTCGTGTTCCGTCCTGTGTTGATACTTTTAATACTTAATATACCCTTTGTTATATCCATTCCACTTGTACATCTGTCAGGTCACCCCTAACTCTTTGCCTTTCCAGCGAGTGTAATTTAAGCTTTGTCAATATTTTTTTCATATGAGATCTCAAATTTGTGGGATTAACTTTGGCATCCTATGCTGGAGGTGTTCTAGTGAATTTATTTCCATTGTATAGTACGGCGACCAAAACTGAAACATGTAATCTAAATCAGGCCTAATAAGAGTAAGATATAGCTGGAGGACAAAAACCTGAAGTATGAGGACTCGAATGAACAGATCCACAAGGGCCTGGACGAGGTCCTTGTGGATTTCTTCATTTGATGCATCTCACTATTGTGATTTGTTATGAGGACTCCATCTCCATCCCCCATGAAGGAACGATATAAAACCTTATGGATGCTATCCACAAAGCCTTCGGAATAAAAGAGCAACCAGCAATCAAAGCCAAAATACAAGATAAACCCAGATCGGTCCTCCTACAAGCAGAAAAGGATCTAGAAGCGAATCCTGACCTGGTTCATCACCAGGAACCAGGGAACAAGAACGATAATAGGAGGTAACGTACCACGCAGCTGGGGAAGGCTGGAGAAAGATACAGGGCCAAACGGGGTAAACTCAGCCCGCGACAGAAGAAACAATGGACAGGTACGGCCGACGCAGAACTACAGGCCTGAACAAGACGATCAATGAAGAGATCCCAATAACCACATTTGGTACAGGGAGAGAGATAACAGCAACCAGGG
The DNA here is from genome assembly GCF_040958095.1 of Procambarus clarkii. Lineage (NCBI taxonomy): Eukaryota > Metazoa > Arthropoda > Malacostraca > Decapoda > Cambaridae > Procambarus > Procambarus clarkii. The sequence goes on from NC_091194.1 coordinate 23,980,472, forward strand.
TAGGCACAGGGATATTGGATAAGAGCAACAACGGTGTTTTTTTTTTAAGAATTAGGAATCATAGTAGCCAGGATTTTATAGGAAATATGAATGGAAGACGATACAACGGAGAGAGAACAAAACCACCAGAGGGGGAACAACTGGTACAGGAACACAGACGGAGGAAACTTCCACAATGATGACAACTACAGGAGAGACAGGAATGACGACCAATGGAACGACGAGCGGGGACAACGAAACGGCAACCGATGAGGTGGAACAATACACACTTAAAGCTACATCAACAGAGCAATAAACAGGTGAAGAGAAAACTAAGGGAAACTCAGAAATAGCACTAACCCAGAGTGAGAGGAATCTCCTAGGGAGAGAGGGCTAGGAGATCGGGTCTCACCTCTCCTCTCCAGGTTGTCCAGGTTAATATATATTTTTGGTTTATATGTCACCGGTTGACAGGTGTGGTGGCTGTGTGCCCAGTTAAAACTTTAGATTGATAGTGATGGGAGACTAAAGCCCGTTTGGGCGATTATTTTCCCACATGTTACTTTCAGAATGACCGAGTTGTAAGGAACTAATTATGTTTAGTAATGTTGCGTGTGTATTATTAACATACATGTCATTTATCTATTAGGTTGTTTCCCTACACATTGAATTCCCCTTGGCTCAAGTAAAAGATGTTATTTTCCCCGAGACATTAAAATGTATGACCACCACACCCCCTCAAACGTGAATTAGGTCAGGTCTGGTTGCTAGGTTCGTTTCCTGTGCCCTGACTATGTAGTCTTTGTGCGACCTTCCTCTTCCACGCTATCATTGAGCAATTAGCGCTATCGGAAAGACCTCCTAGGTCAGGTGGTCTCCGTATGTAGTCTTAAGCCAGTCCCATAGCTCCAATATTTTCATCCTCCTGGGCTTTGCCAGGCCCGGGAAAAACAGCGTGGGTAATATCCATCTTCCATTTCCGGTCTTACCATTAATGAAGCAGCTCGGTTCTACTCCTAGCTTGCAGCTTACCTTGGCATTTTCCATTGGCCTGTCTCGGTTCCTTGTGTGTCCAAAGAGGGAGTCCATAGGCAGTCCAGTTGGGGCACCAGGTCCTCCTTGCCATTTATCCGCTTCAGCCTTAAACCAAGGGAGTATGGTAGGGACTCCTTTAGTGCCTGTAGGTGGCTGGAGTCGTACTTCAGGTATGCATATAAGTTTGTTGGTTTATAAATAGCTGTTGTCTAAAGATTACTGTGGTCCTCGTCTATATACACTCTAGTGTCTGGTTGGTCTGGTTGTTATATGTTAGCCATGTGAAGAACGTCTGCAGTATGTTAGCCATGTGAAGAACGTCTGCAGTATGTTAGCCATGGGAAGAACGTCTGTAGTATGTTAGCCATGGGAAGAACGTCTGCAGTATGTTAGCCATGGGAAGAACGTCTGCAGTATGTTAGCCATGGGAAGAACGTCTGCAGTATGTTAGCCATGGGAAGAACGTCTGTAGTATGTTAGCCATGGGAAGAACGTCTGTAGTATGTTAGCCATGGGAAGAACGTCTGTAGTATGTTAGCCATGGGAAGAACGTCTGTAGTATGTTAGCCATGGGAAGAACGTCTGTAGTATGTTAGCCATGGGAAGAACGTCTGTAGTATGTTAGCCATGGGAAGAACGTCTGTAGTATGTTAGCCATGGGAAGAACGTCTGTAGTATGTTAGCCATGGGAAGAACGTCTGTAGTATGTTAGCCATGGGAAGAACGTCTGTAGTATGTTAGCCATGGGAAGAACGTCTGTAGTATGTTAGCCATGGGAAGAACGTCTGTAGTATGTTAGCCATGGGAAGAACGTCTGTAGTATGTTAGAACAGTATTGCATCTCTCGGTACCGGTCCCCTGATGTGGCCCATTTATATTGGATAACACGACCAATTCATCGTTAAGTAATTGTTAATTGTATTTACGATAACATAATCATAGCATCTCTTTGGGAGGCTGAGGTTATTGATTTTAAAACAGAAGGTGGCAATACATTATAGTTTCCTGGGTCCTGCAGACTAATTGTGAATTCTGAATCGTGGACCAGATCGCTGAAGGCCACGAGAGACCAGAATACCATGGTAGTTAACAATGAATGTGCATGAGAGGGAGGAGTTGCTGACGGCAAGTTTCAAATCCGTCGTCACCTTCCTCGGTGTGTTCCTCTGTCGAACTGAAGTATCGTGTCTCGCGTGATGTGTAGGATCGCTTCTTCAAGCAGGTCCTTTGGAGGAGTTCTCCAAACCCCAGCTTCTCTGTTCCTCTGACATCAAATGTTAAATTTGTTGTCCTCAAACCTCTGCTACTCCTTTTGCTGCTACCCTCTGTCGGATGCTTGGGTACAGTGATATTTTCTTGTATCTTGAGGTAGTGTTGGCCTTGGATAAATTACCGTACAGACATTCAAGCATTTCGTATGGGGAAGTCATTTATGACAGGAATTCTGAAGTGCGTCCAGCTGAAAGCCAACCCCGTCTTCCAAGGTTGTCTGGGAAGATCAATATACCATGACGGTCAGCATAAAATATGCTAGTACGGCATACAGCATGGTTCCTGAAAAATAACACATTACTGCTACAAGAAAACATAACTGATCCTTGAGTACATTGTTCGTTTAGATTTAGCTTCTCGCAACTAAAACTTTCATATAGTACGGGCTATGGTGAGCCCGTAATCCAGTTGGGTTATTCACGATAAGCTTATTACTGTATTATGCAAATTTATACTCAATTATATGCACATTGAGTATGCGAGTGAGCATGTATTTACCTGTTTTTCTTGGTTGTCTCCTCCACCTTCCTTATCATATCTCTCACGAGTTTCTCGAAATCACGAAGATCATCTCGTGAAGTTCTCTAGTTCATGGATCACCTCGTTCTGTTTTGGTACATCAACACACTACATCCCTCGAACAAAACATTAATGTTAAATAACTTTACAATATTGAGGCAAGGTTTTCAGATAAATGTTAATTATATTTGGAAATTCTCATTAAAAAAAAGTCGGTAAGGTTTTTAAAATTTTGTATAAATATTGCCTTAATAGACAATGTTAATAAAATATAAATATTAATTAAAAATCAACACCAACATACCATATATCAATGTGCATAAATCATGAAGTTAACGAGATGAATAATGTGAAAACTCGCCTGAATGCTCGAGTCGCCCTGGACGATCATACCGAACACACCAAACACAGCAAAACCGGCAGCATTGTGGAATACAACAAACGCTGCAGTGACGCAAGAACTTAAACATCTATTTGCAGATGAAGTCACAATAACGTGGCTGAAAAATGTTGACCAAACTACACACTAGAAATTGGACAATTATCAAGTAGATTGTAATTGACTTGATAATGATCCAGGACGGTCCGAAACGTCGTCGTCTTTTCTATTTCTAGTGTGATATTTGGTCAATATTTTTAAACTAATATTATTCAGTAACACTAACTACCAGAAGCAAAAGATTGTGGTTATGCTGCTGTTGTTTTTAGATCAGCTACTCAGAACAAAAAGTTCAAAGTATGAGCTATGGTAAACCAGTAAGTGGAGACCCTTGGAGCCATTTTATATAGCAAAAGTTGATAATGGAGAGCTGGGGATGGAGTCCGTGGACACGCCAATCGAAGACCATCAGGCTGGTCAGACCAGTGAATTGATGGGGTTGCAACACACGTTGCTCACAGTTGTGCCACAGGAGTCATCAGGGCTGGCCACAGTCGGGTCAGTCTCGGGGGAAGTTTTTTGGAAAGTATATCCGATGGCCACGTTGGATATGCCCAGATTAAGCACAATGGAAGTCTTTGTCTTGTTGGTGCCAGTGCTGGATCTGGAGGAAGAGATGATGCCCGGGCGGCTGCATAAGATAGAGAGCCGGTGACATCGACTGAAGAAAAGGAGTCAGTAGTCATTGTGATTCACTTCCCTTGGTTCATCATCGGAATCAGTCAAGTCATCAGTCAGTTGAGTTTTCGGAGTCGACTACGTCGTCCTGGTCAGCTGTACTGAGTGTTGCTTCCGTCCCTGTCAGTGGCACATGCTCGAGAACTGTGGAGTCACTGTGGCCAGACGGGGAGTGTTCCCTTGGGGTCAGCTCAGGAATCCCTGGGGTGGAGGGTCTGGTAGCAATCGTGGAAGCTGGAAGGAGGTCATCGGGTACAACAGCTGTTGGAAGTCCATTCGCAACGAGGAGCCTGTCTGACGGGATATAGTGGGTAATGTCGTTGCCCGCTATCTTGTCAGCGAGGTGAAGGAGGACGGGTAAAACGGTGATCTTGGTGGAGGTAGTAGGATAGGCCGGTGGTCGTGTGGTCAGTAGTGGTGCAATCGGCTGGGTGCTGCATCTCCAGGGGCCAGGCAGTGGTGAGGGATTCATTGCAATTTGTGTGTGTTTCCAGGTAAGACTGGGAATTCTAACGGGAGTGAGTTTCCTGGTCGAGGTATGGTGGTGGAGGAAGAGGTAGTTATCATTTGGAATTCCTTCTGCCAGAGGAGACAGGCGAGACAGAGTGTTGGCCATTGCAGAGCAGGCAGCGTCGGTGGGAGAACGTGTAGTGGTGGCCCTGGGTGCAGAGGCTGCAGCGTTGCGCTCGCTCAGTGCACTTCCTGGTGTTGTGGGAGTATTGGTAGCATTTGAAACACTATAGGAGTTTTGTGAAGTGTCCCATAGTCACTTAGGTGGGTGGTATGATGGTTCCTGTGCATTTAAGTTTGTAGTCCGTGGCGTGGACTGCGATGGGTGTGATGAGGGTCACTGTCAGTGTTGGTCTGCGGTTGACTTCGACGTTGAAGATATTTACCGCTACCACTGTCAACGTCGGGCTCTGGTTGTTGATGCTGGAGAGGGTGTCGTCGTCGTCGTCGGTGATCCCTGTGCCGATATTCCTGACGAACAAGGTCCTGTCCCCCAGGAAGCGTCGTGAGGGTGATGCCGGCGTCTTACAGGGTGGTCGAGGCGGTGGTGGTGAATTTCTTAAGGTCCGAATCTCTGGATAGGAGTAGGTGAACACCATCTCTTGTCTCCGAGATATTGGCCGATAAGACGTTGGCGGCGGAGATTTGGGCTAAAATGTCGACGGTGGAGAGAACGAAGTTATCCTGGAGGCGGTCGTTGACCCTATGCAACATAGTGCAGTTGAGTCCTGGACCCAATTGCAGGATCGCAGATTCTGGATCTTGGGTCGGCAGCAAAGATTGGTATTTGACGTGAACCGGGATGGAGGTTATGCTGTTTTCTTTTAGATCCAGCTACTCAGACCAAAAAGTTCCAAGTAGTATGGGCCATGATGAGTCCGTGGGTGGTGTTTTTTTGTAGCCATTATCTGTATCAACAGCTGATACTAGAGATCTGGGGATGGATGGGGGTCTTTATGGTGGATATCAGCCTCGGAGGGCTGGCTGTACCAGTTGTGGAGCTGGTTGGGTTAGAGTAGCCCTCTAGGTCTTCAGTTTTTTCTTTGCCTGAGACTTTGCCCAAGCCGTGCTGCCGTTTGGAGTTTGGCGAGGTGGCCTCCATGAGGTGGTATCGTACCGAGTAGGTATCGTATTTGTAATGCGGCAGTGGAGCTCCTACTAAGGGTTCCTCGTCTGTGGAGTGCATAACATCCGTATTTGGTGTTTTCGTCTTTGTCTTGCAGACTGTGATTGGTTCAGATGTCGTGGATTAGTGGTAGAAGCTATTTCAGCAGCGTTGGTGGTGCTGTTAGTATTTGTAGACAGCATGTCTGCTAGCTCTTCTGCTGAGATAGTGATGGTAGGAGTGTTGGGAGCTTGAGAGGGAATCTGGGTTTTTGGTGGTTCTGGAGTCTTGTGTTGAAATTGACCTTGTGGTCGTCCTGGTGGTAGTCTCAGGAGTGGTAGTGGAAGCATTGAGACTTGCGCCAAGGGCTGTAATGGGGTCCATGCCATTAGCTAGGTATAATGCGTTCAGTTCACTGACAAAACGGTAGTTGTCTGATCCGGCAAGCCTCTCCACCAGTCTAATAAGACCAGGGATAATGCCTGCATATGATGCAGGGGGCTGTAAATGAGCCACGTTATTGTGACTGATCGCCTGCATAAATCCCAGTGTTCTATTGGTCTTATTATGAACATTTATGCATTGATTTTCTGGTTTTAAATTCGTATTAATCATAACTCCCAGATCCCTTTCGAAATCCGACTTTAAAATCTCGACACCATCTAGCTCGTATCTTGTAGCTATAGTATTATTACCAAGCCTCAAAACCTTACATTTGTCAGCATTAAACTGCATCCACCAATCTTCTGATCATTTCAAAACCTTATTTAGATCGTCTTGAAGTGATGGTGAGTCCTTTTTCCGTGTTCATTACGCTTCTGACTTTTTATCATCGGCATATTTGCAAATATTGCTCCTCAAACCTGAATCTAAATCATTTATATATTATGGAAAACCCAGGTCCCAGGACAGCCTTGAGGCACTCCACTTGCACATTTTCCCAACTGACTTAACCCCATTTATTGTTTCCTTTGATATAGCCATTTTCTAATCCAGCTTAATACAGCACCCCCTAATACCGGGAGCCTCTTTTTAATCAGTCTTTCATGCGGCACTGTATCAAAAGCTTTGCTAAAGTCAAGGTAAACATGACAAACCTTACCACTACCAACTGCCTCAATTATTCTAGAATATAATCATACCAAATTTGTTGAACATGAATGGCTATTTGTAAAACCATGTCGTGAATCACTTACTAAAGATGAAGATGAATGGTATTTGCAATTATTGATTAAAGTAACTTTCTCACAATAGATGTTAAGCTATTGATGCTAGGCCGATAGTTTGACGCAAGTGATCTATCTCCATTCTTGAAAATTGGTAACACATAAGCAACCTTCCATGACTGACACTCAGCCTGACTCTAATGATTTATTACATACGGAAGACAATGGCTCGCAAAGCTCCTTTTTGCATTCCTTAAGCACCCAGGCAAACACGTCTTCCGGCCCTTGGGATTTGTTTGGCTTGTTTCACTATTTGATTGTTTCCAGTGTAGGTTGGACATATGAATGAGATTGGGTGGATATAATTAGGAGCTTGGGATCTGAGTAGGAGGGGTCTGAGGAAACAAAAATAAACCATTTAAATGCTGTTGTTTGCACAGTAACGAGAGATTATTGCACTTGCCAAAACATTGATGTATATAGAAAACAGAACTATTTGCTGAATATCAAATAAAGATTTAAACTATTTCACACACTTTAATTTTAGTGGAATAAACTGGATTAACAAAAGGGAATTATAAAGCAGAAGATTTTCTGGAATTAATTGATTGTTATTTTAAACAACACATTAAGGAACCAATGCGGGAAAGTAATATTTTAGACTTAGTGTTAACTAACAGGGAAACAAATTAATGACATCGAAATAGGGAGTTAGGTAGGGAACAGTGATCACAAAGAAATCAGATTTAACATAAAATGGAATAGATTTGTAAGACTTTTTTAACTACTTTGAAGAAAGTTCCAAGTAGCTCGGTCTATGCATGGTGAGCCTGTAGCTGGCTGACTTGGCATAAGAGCGGGACTGTTACGCTGATTGTACATGTGGAGATGATTGATTGATGAAGATTAAACCACCCAAGAGGTTGCACGGGCATGAATAGCCCGTAAGTGGTACAATTTTTTTTTTCTCAGTGTTCTGAGGTTGCATTTAACCATCAAGCTGTTATCGCGGGAGAGGATACTGCTTCAGTCTTTATGAGGGTGTCCAGCTGCTGGACACCTTTGTTGACCAGGAGAGTGGCTGTGTTGATGATGGCTTCATGGTGGCCACTGCATGATTCAGTAACTCTTAAAGCTCTTCTAAGGTCATTGGTTGCTTCACATTCCAGAAGATAGTGAAGTAATGGCTTTTCTGTGACAGTTTGGCAGAAGATGCACTCTCTCTGTCGGGGTTCACCAATCTCCCAGTTGCATCTGTAACCTAGACGTAGTCTATATAACCTAACTGCTATTTCCCTGTGGATTTCTTTTAGGGATATTTAACCTTTCTAATTGGGTTGCCTGAAGATACCATGTTGCAGATGGCGAACCTTCAGCTATTCTCTGGTGTAGGTAGGCGTTGTTGAGATGAGAGTTTTTTGTTGATTATGTTCTCTAGGCTGGGTTGAATTGTTTTATGTATCACTGGATGACGAGTTGCCAATTTAGCAATTTCATCAGCTTATTCATTTAATGGGATTCCAATATGGGATGGGATCCAGTTTAAGGTTATGTTGAGTCCTTTGCCTTTAGCGACTGCTCCTTGATACAAAATGGTGGTAATAATTTCCACGTTATCTTTCCACTGTTTTTGTCCTAGTATTTGAAGTGCAGCTTTTGAGTCTGTGTGTATGATTGCGTTTTGAGTGTTTTGTGCAGTCACATATGCGAATGCCTGTTGTATGGCAAACAGCTCAGTTTGGGTTGATGATACTAGTCCTCCCAGTCTCCAATATGCCTGAACGCTGGCCGTGCAAAGAGCAGCGCCAGCACTCTCATATTGTGTCCACCGATCCGTCTGTGAAGATGTGGGTGGCTCCTGCTACTGCTATGCTATACATTTGCTCTTCTATTATGCGCCTTAGGATTGTCGGATCATAGGCAGCCTTTTTCATTGGGAGACTTTCTATTATTTTTTTGAAAGTAGGCTCTTCCCACGGTACGGAAGGAGTATAATTTGGGTGTCGATGATCACCCTCTCTATCAAGAATCATACTTTTTAAATGTAGTCTGTTTATGACTTTTCCTGCTCTTGCAGTCCAAGAGTTTCCATTGTTTTGGCCTAGTCCAACCACCAAGGCCTGCCGTACTGGGATTGGATCAGAAGAAATAATTATCTTTCTGATAATTGTAGCTGTCCTATGTGATATTCTTTCTTGTAGAGAGGGCAAACCCGTCTCCAGTCTAAGAGTTTAAAGCCTGGTCCACATGGGGGCTCCCAGTGCGGCTCTCATAGCATTGTTTTGGGCAACTTCAAGCTTTTTTCACTGTTGGTGTGATAGATTTGTGAGTGCAGGTGCGGCATAATCGATCACTAATCTGACTGCCTGTACATAGTATGTGCGAAGGACTTGCAGATTGGCTCCTCCAGAAAGGGAGGTTAGCGATGTGAGGATTGCCGTCCGGGCCGCAGTTCGCTCTCTCAAGTAAGTGACCTCAGCAGTAAAATTCATGTGTCCTGGATGATTCCTAGATACTGATAGGTGTCGACCCATTCAATTGGTTGACCCTGTACTGTGAGTTGGATGTTGGGCTTCACTATTTTTATGGGCATGGCCTTTGACTTTGAGGGGTTGAGTTTGATCCCAATCGGTTTTACCTCTTTACTGATGCAGTCTAAGCATTTGGGTGCAAGGCATACCGCATCCCTTCCTTTTATGATGACAAAGTCGTCCGCGTAGTTTAGCAGCCTGCAGTGATGTGAAAGTTTCGACCTCATTATTCTTTCCATTAAACAGTTGAAGAGAAGAGGGCTGAGAATACCTCCTTGCGGTGTACCATTTTCATGTCTTTTGTACTCACTGTGCCATGAAGTTTTACTCTTGCTTCTCTGTTTGAGACAGTTTTTGGTCCAGGAGAGCAGGTTGCCTCTGACCTCTTTGTCAATGAGGCAGCAGAGAATAGCTGGGGCGCTAGCCAGTTCAAAGGCTTTTTCGAGGTCCAGGAATATCAGCATTCCTGGTCTGTCATTCAAGTGGGCTAACAGAGTTGTAATACATTCCACTGTGCCAACCCCTCTTCTATAGGCATACATATCATGGTGCAGTTTAGGCATTTTCCACTCCAGTCTGTTGAGTGCCATTCTGTCAGCCGTCTTGGCTGCACAGCTTTGGAGAGTTGTTGTTGTTGTTTAAGATTCGCTACTCAGAACAATAAGTTCCAGTAGCACGGGCTATGGTGAGCCGGTAAGTGGAGGCTCTTTGGAGCCATTATCTGTATCAGTGGCTGATACTAGAGATGTGGCGATGGATGGGGGTCTTCATGATGGTTTTCAGCCTGGAGGGCTGGCTATACCAGTTATGGAGCTGGTGGGGTTAGTGTAGACCTCTAGGTTTTCCGTTTTTTCTTTGCCTGCGACTTTGGCGGAGCAGTGCTGTCGTTAGTTTGGTGACGTGGCCTCCATGAGGAAGTCTTGAACCGTGTAGGTGTCGTGCTTTGGAGAGAGATTTGGGGGGGGTAGAAATAGCCTAAAATACTCTATCCCTTTGAGATGTATTTATTGCTTATCTCAATAAACATACTTGGGGAGAGATGGGCCTGGGATTAGCTGGATCTTTAGGTTTTGGGATCGGCACTATGTCTGCTCTGTTCCAAGCAGAAGGTCTAGTTTGAGAAGTCCAGGCTAAATGAATTAACCTTAGGTATGCAGCGTCTCCCTCTGGGCCGAGGTTTCTAATCATTTTATAGGTTATTTTGTCGGCTCCAGGGGATGTATCCTTGGAGTTTTTCTTAGCCCGATTGAGCTCGTCCAGTGTGAAGGGAGCATTAGTGTCAGGGACTTCTTCACATGCTGTAAGGATTCTGTGCCACCTTTCTTCCTCTAGTCCGGTCTGTACTGCTAACACATCTGGTGGAAGTTGATTGTACATGTGGAGAACTAGTGTCACAATTTATATACAATATCAGCACACCACCCCTCCTCCCATCTTGGGGAGAGTTTACAATAACTTAGTTACAATATACAGTTAACAAACTGGGGATATTTGGCTAAGATTTTTGGTTGCAGATCATTATGATAAAATTATTATAAAATATTTACACCTCATGAACATGGTATAGAATTGTCTCTGTATTCTTGTATCTTTTTCCACTCCATCACATAGTTACGATTGACTGATGAAAATTAAGCCACCCAAGAGGTGGCACGGGCATGAATAGCCTTAATTTCACGTTTAAGATTCAGCTGAACAAAGTTTCAAGTAGCACGGGCTATTGAGCCTGTATTGGATTTACCTGGCACAGGAGCAGGGCTGTAACTGTGTCTAAGATTATTCACTTATCGATTGCTTATATAATCGGACTACACCTCGTCTAATAGGTTGGAAGTAGTGTTATTTGTAATTAGGGAAGAGGTATTAGAGGATGAAATACTTCTCTTTAAGCTAAAGAGTGGAGTTGTCGATCACGAATACTCCAGACTACGTACTACACACATCACGTACTCAACCCGCTCTCACACAAGACAGTATATATAACTTATTGCTTATAGTAAATATTTCGCTTATAAATAAGTACATGTGTAACATTCCAAGTAGTATTTTTTCCAGGACACTAACTCTTCCTCTGTTTTATTAAATAGAGATTTTATACAAAATTTAACAATATCCTGGGTTACTTTATTTTTTATTTTTTTTATAAAACTGTAATAACAAAATAGGTTTAGGTTAAGTAATAATTGTAATATCTTAACATAATAAGCAGGTTAGGTTAGGTCAGGTCGGTGTTTTCTATTCAGCTTTTCAAGGTAAACTCAAATATTCATAATAAATTAATGTCACATATGCAATTATTTGTAAGCCAAATCTTGACTATAAGCAAGTGTGAGAACGGGTTGCACGTACTACAATGTGGGATACAATACTAACACGTTCTTCTGCATAAATTTGCCCTAATCTAACTAAAGATGGCACCCCCAATACCGTGGCACTCTTTTTTAATCAATCTTTCATGTGGCACTATCAAAAGCTTTGCTAAATTAAAGGTATACAATGTCACAATTTTTTCCACTGTCAATTACCTCAACTATGATGAAATAGAATGATAGCAAATTTGTTAATCAATAACGGTCGTCGGTAAAAGCAAGTTTTGAATCGTTCATTAATGTTTATCAAGATAAATACGAATGGCTTTTGCAATTATCAATTCAAGCAATTTTCCAACAATAGACGTTAAGCTACTTGGGCTCTAGCTCGACGAAAGTGATATTTCAAATTGGTACCATTAATACCATTCAATCCCGGGCGCCGGCGAGAAACAATGGGCAGAGTTTCTTTCACCCTATGCCCCTGTTACCTAGCAGTAAAATAGGTACCTGGGTGCTAGTCAGCTGTCACGGGCTGCTTCCTGGGGGTGGAGGCCTGGTCGAGGACCGGGCCGCGGGGACACCAAAAGCCCCGAAATCATCTCAAGATAACCTCAAGAAGATACATCGCCATTTTCTTGTACTACCGACTTGGGGTAGGATACTATCAATTTGGTTCTACCATCAAAGAACCCGGTTGCGACCCATAGTGGCCGTAACATGCAGGGTCTTGTATGACATGTACACTGTAGGAGGTTGTATGGCATGAACACTGCACTGTGCTGCATATCATGAACACTGTCAGTCACTGTTGACTGACCTGGTGCTCTCGGAGGTGAAGGTGTACTGATAGCCGTCCGGGTTGACCACAGGCATGATGTACCACTCCGTAGCGAGTACAAACAATATACTCACTCCAACTTCTCATTAGCTTAATGGCGTAACTAATTAGCACTAATTGTAGAAACTATAATCTCTAACCTAATTACAGGTAACAGTTCTTCCATCCTTTTATACTAGTGGAGGAAGCTGATGTGTAGTCACCGAATATAAGCAGGCGATATGAGAATAGCCGACAGTACACTTTCCACAGTCAAGAATGTAGCACTCAGCATATGCAGTTCTAATCGACCCCAAGACGCTACAGCTTCAACACAGAACAGACAACAGACTAGGACCGCATCGAGCTACAACGCTCTCCCACATAGAGCTCTGCGACTCTGGCCACATTTAGCTCTGCTCTGCTCCAAGCTCCGTCTCAACGTCCACGACACTGCTGTATCCAAGACTACTAAATAAATATGAAAACCCACTAAACACTGTGTATCTAATCTACTGAACAACATAACATAATCGTACGTTACAACTGTCACCTTCAGCAGGTCTCGCCAAGACTCGTACGTAATCAACAGGTTCAAGATGTACGTGAAGACGGAAGAGAGCATGGACACCTGAAACAGTTAATAGACGGAAATGGTCAGACTAATTAGCTATTATTTCATATTTACATTTGAATTATTATTGTTTACTGTCTTGAGTAGCCAGGACAAACAAGCTACTCTCTAACTAGCTTCCATCCAGATCATCGTCTCGGGTTCAGTGGAGAATGGGTCTGTGATCTTAACCACCAAGACGTGGCGCCCTTCTCCGTGATGGCTCCCGTTAGCGCCAGCACAAAGCAATCTCCCATTTTATTCACTCAATTTAAGAACTCCTCAATGTCTTCCATATTGTGGTAGACGTTCTAATCCATTGGATGTGCTCTGGGATTCGTTGGGTTATAATATAAAAAACTATAAACTTTAAGCAATATAACATTAACAACATATAGTACGAGGTATTAAAATATATTGTACATTGTCTTGCATTAAACCTAAACTATGTGAAAGAGGATTTGTACAGTGTGAAGAGTTAAGGTATCACAGTAATTCTGAACCAAGGTGGTATTGCTCTGTCACACAGATAGAAAAAAACTGCTGGGTTGGCCCTTGCAGTGTTTAACTCGCAGGTGGAAACAAATTAAAATCAAATTAAAACAATTTGATTAAATCTTTGTGAACAAAATTGATACCTGAGAACACTTGGATGTTATTATAGAACAAATAAGTAAATGAAAGTTTAAATCTAATACAAGAGTATACTGGAGTGCAGAAGACAACTACCATACCACCACAGCATCCGGCACACGACGTAGGCTGACGGCAGACGGCGTTGCAGGAGACTAAGGTGATCCAAGAGCACAGGGTGAGTGGCTCTCCAGGTTGTTTCAGATTCAGCTACTCATAACAAAAGTTCTGAGTAGCTGAATCACCATACTCTGCTCACCATAGCTGCACGGGCTATGGTGAGCCCGTAGTGGACTTACCTGGCACAGGAGCGGGACTGTGGCTCTGTAGGGTTGTTGTTAAAGATTCGCTACCTGGAACAAAAAGTTCCAAGTAACACGGGCTATGGTGAGCCCGTAGACTCTGTAGGGAGGCGGTGCCCTTTATATAGCCTGGCGGTGATGACGTCACAGCCAGTGTCATCAGTGGTAACAAGCGCTACTAGCAAACTGCTAGTCTGTGGCTGGCGGCGTGTTTGTGTTGAGGCTGTACCACTGCTAGTTGATGGCGGATAACTGCTCGTTTGTGAAGGCAAACTACCGGTTAGCTGAGGCGCCCTGCTAGCCGCAGAGTCTACCAGGCTGAGCCAGGCTCTTGGGTGTGGAGAGGTGGCAGGACTGACTCATTTTGGCTGGTGTAGAGGTGAACTTCAAGTACAGAGGCATTGATGGTGAGGAGAAATGGCAGTTCAGGGGATTCAAGAGACAACAGTTTGTTTGGAAACAACTTAGAAATAGGTGAAGTTTGTGGACACAGTGGAAATGCTACTATATCAATCTCAAATTGATTTATACGCAAATTTATACTCAATCGTAAGCAAATTGTGTGTGTGAGTGAGCATGTATCTACGTCTGATGTTCTGGGTCGAGTCCTCCACCTTCTTCATAAACTGCCGCTCCTGCTGCACCAGACTAAGTGATGCACAACACTGGGTATGCTAATACGCAGAACTCTTAACTCTTTATTAGACTCATGCCTTACCTAGGTTTAGTCATCTCAGCAGAGAAAAACTTCTAAATCGGCGTCCACCCAGGCAGGGAGCAGCTATTCGCAAGATGCAACTGTATGATGGCTCCCAGCTTTACTATGTTAAAAGATTTAATTACCTTGGCCTTGAGGTGCCACTGTATGGTCCTGTAGTATTCAGACTCTGTCGTCAGTATAAAGAGACACTCAAAGTTCTGAAAGTTATCACTCAGGCTGTGGTGGCAATGTCAGCATTGTCAAAATGATGTATACAAAATGATGTATATATATTCATCATAACTTTAGTGGATTATGTTGCACCTCTATTTGCTTTGATACCTGAAAGATATCTTGGGGGCTTGAAAAACTACAGAACGAAGCTTTGAGGATAATCTGTGTGTGCCTTCGTACCACAGATACTTAATGAGAAACAAACTTAATATCCCGAGGGTCGTTGATCGTGTTTCTGAAATTAACTGTCAAATGGCATAAAAATGCTTAGGCTAGCTCATCCTTACCCTTGCACAGAAACCCTCCATAATTTTTCAGAAGGTCAACCTTGTTCCAAATGGATCCAATGTTCTAACTAAAATGGATCCTACCATTGTTCCAAATGTTTAAACTAAAACTGAAAATGAACCGAGTGTGAGAGAGATTTATAATTTGTACAAAGAGACAAGAACTTCAGTTTCCTGCACCGTGGGAGAG
Source organism: Procambarus clarkii (assembly GCF_040958095.1). Classification (NCBI taxonomy): domain Eukaryota; kingdom Metazoa; phylum Arthropoda; class Malacostraca; order Decapoda; family Cambaridae; genus Procambarus; species Procambarus clarkii. The sequence continues at coordinate 23,995,794 of NC_091194.1, forward strand.
TCGCCACTTTCAATTTCAATCGCTCCCTTTTCACCCTAAAAAGCAAATTAGATATCAGCCCAAGCTTCGTCTTGAGGCAAATCTCGACTCCATATTGACGTTCTGTCAACAGCTTTCTCTCCCAAACGGTATTGTGAGGTTGTTTTCCGTATCCCTTATACATGTCTTGGCCCCACTTTGGCCATCAGATGTGAAGTGACCAATTTCCTACAACAGTCTAGCACCGTGCTGGCCACCAGAGTGAGAGATTTTACTGGTTATTGGGATGTTGATTCGAATGTTTGTCTTCGACCAACAAATTAATACACAGTGGAGGCGTGAGCAAGACGCCAAAGATCTACTTCAGGTGAAGATGAAGGCAAAGGCGGTCTTCAATTCTTAAAGCAAAACCAGACCGTCCACACTTAGATCGTTCTCTGCAACTTGCTTGCATGAAATTTAGCAGGTAGCCGATGGGTTCTCACACTTGCCAATTCAAATTAATTTCGAAGTAGCAAATAGTGTTACTAAATGGGGTCAGCACTGCAGAGTAAGGAATAACAACATAGGCAACTGTCTTAGCAAAATGAGGTTTATTCAACAACTTTACTTCTGCTTTGTAAGGCTGGTAAGTTTTCCATTCTTAGATTCTCAAGATTCGTCCATATAGGTGCTCCCAGCATTGTTCTGGGGGCTTCATTTTGTGACATTTAAAGTTTCTTCCATTGGTTACCAATAAGGGATGTAAAAGCAGGAGCATCAGTCAATGAGTGACCTAATTGCTTGAGCGTAGAACATTTTGAGCACTGGTAGAGTTGCACCATCTCTTCGATTGAAATAAGTTTATTGATGTAAAATACACACAAAGGGATGAGGTAGCTCAAGCTATTCTTACCCCGTTCTTCGTTTATGTATGAATTGTGTTAATGCATACATAAACCCACATCACAAACAATAAACATATTACCAAACATTCTGAGATAAACATCTACATTTCCTCATTTACATAAGTAGTATGGTATCAGACGTACACACAAATACTTTTATGACCTAGGTATACTGTATAGACAATTTGCAAGAGATATGCAGATAATTCAACAAAAAATTAGTCTTGGTGCAAAATTCTTCTCTCAAGAATATCATCAACCTTTCCGTTGTGACACATCCAGGCTATTTGTTCAGGAACAGTCCTTATCTCAGTGTTTCAATATACATTAATCAATGAACAATCAAGAACATAATGGGCAAGTGTGTGAGACCTGAACATACCACATAGTTTACACTTCGTGTCATTATCATGAACACCTATCCCATATTCCCAGTAATATTTGTACCCAAGCCTGAGCCGCATGTACACAGTCACTCCAAGCATTTCTCCTTTTACCATAAGTGAAATGGGTGTTTTGACTCACATACATGTAGTGTTGCATGGTTTGACTTCTCTCATACATTATATCTCTCCTCTCCACTTCTGCCTGTGCCTGAATATTTCTGATTTTGCTTCTTATTTCTCATTGTGAATTCACATCCAATGTCAACTTGTGGTTTTGATGTGGCACGTTTGGCCAAGTCATCCGCCACCTCGTTGAGCACTATTCCAACATGAGATGGAATCCACACGAATTTCACACTATGACCTTTCAGCTCTATCTCAGTTATTCTTTTCTTACAACCCTCAACTATGGACATGAAGACTGGGTTTCGACTGTTTAAAGACTCAAGTGCTCCTCGGCTATCGACAAAAACAAAAACATTTTTGTCATGAGGTACTTCCTCCAAACACGCCAGAATGACCTGCAGTTCAGCTTGTGTGGATGATATATAATTACTAAGCCGGAGTTCAATTATCCTGTCCACCGTCCCAAACTCTGTATATTCTCTTATTAGGACACCACACCCTGCCCTGCCATCCTCCGACCCGTCACAATATACATGTAAACTGTTGCCTCTTGGTAACAGATATCATGCTTCCATACAAACACCGTAATTGTCCCGGTTCATGATGAATCTTTTTCACCTTGAGGGGTACAATTTCGACGTCTATTTTCTGTACTTTCCAGGGAGCAGACCTATTACACTGTCGAGAGGGTTTACAGCTGTCAAGTACGTCGTATTCCCTGAGGTCATGAGCTAATCCCCTCGTGTAGCGTGTCTCCCTCAGTTTCCTGGAAGTGTGTACGTCACTCAAGCAGGTCTGTACGCTCTCAAACAGCTTATCCTCTCCTTTTCTCCGCATGAAACGAATAGATAATCTAGTGTTAATGTCACGGACTCTTATCATACACACTCTGGAAATTTAATTCCATTCTCATTATTTCAATCATTGCATTTCTTTGACATCCAAGAATAATCCCCATAGCCTTGTTCTGTATCAGCTCTATTTTTTGAATTCTGCCTTGGCCTGTGTAAGACAATACGGGTGCTGCGTAGTCTATCAGGGACCGAACAGTACTTGTGTATAACATCCGCAAGATAGGTACCCCAACACCTTTACCAGAAAGAGCCAGTGCTTTTAGAGGATGCATACGGGCTTTACATAAGGTGCTGATATGATTTATTTCAGCATTTTTACTCTCACGTGTGTATCTAACATACATGCCCAGATACTTGTACTTCTGAACACGGCTCAGTTCCACACCATTTAGTGTTATATTTCTTCGTTTCCTATACTCATATTTGGTTTTATCTGCATTTATAACTAAGCCTAACTTGTGACAGGTTGTACCAAGTATGTTAAGAGGAGTTTGAATTTTGTTCCCAGAAGTGCCTTGTATAAGAATGTCATCAGCATATATGATCGTCGTGACCCCTGGAGGATACTTCTCTGATGCTAATTTGTTCATTAATACATTGAATAAGGTGGGACTTAAAACTCCCCCTTGTGGGGTATCTAACTGAAACATCCGTTCCTCAGACATGTATCCCTGGTAATACACCTGACCTTTTCTGCCTTGTAGGTAATCCCTTACCCAGTGTAGCAATCTCCCTGTTATTCCCAAATTGGCTCATTCGTATAAGATTACTTCCCCATTGGCTTTATCAAATGCTCCTTGTAGATCAACAAAAACTCTACAATTGTCATCCACATTAGACAAACACTTTAAGAGACAATCCGCAGTACTTTTGCCTTTGATAAAACCAGAGAGATTACTGGACATGTTATCACCTACAAGGTAGAGTAGCCTATTTAACAAAATCCTTTCCATCATTTTACAAAAGCAGGATATTAAGGAGACAGGTCTGTAGCCTCCGTTTGACTTAGGGATAGGAATGATGACAGCCTCTTTCCATTTTCTTGGTAACTTTCCCCCCTCTATAACTCATATTAAACAAATCAAGTAAGGGACTAGGTTTCATACTGGCTAAATAATTAAGAATGTCATACGTTACTCCATCTTTTCCCGGAGCAGTAGAGCTGCAACTTTTTATAGCATCCAGTAGCACATCGTGAGTTATCTCGGTGCATGTTACAGATCTTGTATTTAAGGCACATAAAGTTACTCCATTTCTAATATTTTCCCATGACTCAATGGTGACTCGTGTCTGCAGGTAAGGACTCCATACCAGCAACACTAGCCCATTTATCTACTAACTCATTAGCAGCCTTCCCTGGATCTGAGTGAGCAATGAATTTGGTCTTACAACCCCTGATTTTATTTACTGCTCTCCATATGTCTTTAAGGTTCTTAGTATTACCAATGGATTGAGCAAAGTCTTGCCAGTATCTGTCCCGCGCCTCCATCCTCACCTGACTGCATTCCCTAGCCACTTCCAACATTGTATTTTTCTCTTCATCCCTCATTCCATTTATTAAACATTCTTTATGTGCACTCCGTAGCATTCTCTCCCACCCCTTTAACTTGCCGATCATTAGAATATTTAAATTTCTTAGGTCCATGCGTCTTGCTTCCCCTGCCCCCGTTATTTTCCCTCTGTACTAATTTCTCTATGTCCTCGACCATGTCCTCGTAAAAACTATCAACGCAAAGCGGCGTGTATTGTTGATACCAATCTCCCATATTTTGAGTAAAATAATTTTTCATATCTTTATTAATATTTAGCATTTTCCTTTGAAAGTGGACTTGTTTTTTCCCCAGTGGTAATTCAACGTTCAAGGCAAAGTGGTCACTAAGTAGTTCCCGAACAACCCGAGTCTCCCCCATAATCCCCTGAGAGTTTAAAATACAGGCATAGTCAAGCCACCCTCCCCTGATGCGAGTTGGTTCATTGTTTCCCCAAGAGACAGGTATCTGGATGATCTTGTAGAAACTGTAACCACTTGACCCCATTAGCATTAATACTACCCACTGTCCCAAGGCTTGTGTGCCGAGCATTAAGGTCCCCATTAAGGTAAGTAAGGGGAGCCGGTCGGCCGAGCGGACAGCACGCGGGACTTGTGATCCTGTGGTCCTGGGTTCGATCCCAGGCGCCGGCGAGAAACAATGGGCAGAGTTTCTTTCACCCTATGCCCCTGTTACCTAGCAGTAAAATAGGTACCTGGGTGTTAGTCAGCTGTCACGGGCTGCTTCCTGGGGGTGGAGGCCTGGTCGAGGACCGGGCCGCGGGGACACTAAAGCCCCGAAATCATCTCAAGATAACCCCAATGACCAGTGAAGGATTAGTATAAATGCAGTCAGGTAGATAGTGTCGAAGCAGTTCCTGGATACATACAAATTAACTACAATAAATTCCCCTTCCCTTAATGATAATTTAACACAGACACTCTCTATACCTTGCGTTTTTGATGGCGGTTCTACTAACTCTGCTGGTATGGAGTTCTTAACATAAATCGACGTCCCTCTGATGTTATTTGCGGCGAAGAGGTGAAACCCTTTATAGCCATTTAATTTCAATAAGCCTTCATTCCTATCCCCTGTCTCCTGGAGAGCTACAACATCAATATCATTTCCCATCACATAACAATGAACATCTGTAACTCTGTTTCTTAAACCATTAACATTCCATGACAACACTTTCAGTCTAGGGTGATCCATTATTAAACAATTCACTGTCTAAGTCATCCCCAATAAGTTCACTAAATGATAGCCATACCTTGTATAACATCTCCCACCTCCTCCCAAGTTCACCAGTAAAAGCGACATTGCGTTTCTCAAGAGATTTTTTCAGTCCTGTGACGTCCATTATTGGCCCAAATGATTCCTTCATTTTATGTGTAATTATAGGGTTCTTCCTTTCACTAAGACTACCATCATTCACACACACACTTCACTTTCCTTCATTTCATCACTCAGTATTTCATTATTGCCCTCAACCATTATATCCCGACTTTCCTTCACCGTTTTGTGATTTTTCTTGACCTCCTGAACGTTTAATTTCGCCTCGATGAACTCGATTCTCTGCCCAAGATTTCGGAGGAACTCAACAACTTTTCTTAGTTCAGCCCACACCTCCTTGACCATATCATTATGGCCCTCTTTCTGAGCCACAGTAGCCACTTCACTCACCGTTACACTGTCACTGCCGGAGTCCTGAGTGTTGGCGTGACTGCTTGTTGCTTGAGCCTGACGAAGTAAAGGTGACTCCTTTACCCACGCATTCGTCCGGTTCACTGGCGCTGTTTGGGGCGGACTATTTTGCTGTGCTCCCGATGTCTGGGTAAGAGCTCTTGCCTGCTCTGTAACATTCACCGGCCGGGGAACATCCATACTCGGCCTCTTGCTACACACAGCCGAGCTGGCATTGTGAACACCTCCACAGTTGCAGCATCTGGGAACTATTTTCTCACCCAGATTAAGTCTGTTTCTACGCACATTAGAGAGGTGAGACTTTCCGCAGAAACGACATCGTGGATCATGTTCACAGCTCCACGATTTATGCCCCCATCTGCAGCACTTCAGGCATATTATGGGCTCTTCCACATACGTTGGTACATGTGTGTAGCCAACCCCGGTGATGAACACACACTCGGGAACTTCACCTCTCACTAGAGCCACCACCTGACTCCTAGCTTCACCTTTAATAAGGTGACGCTTGGCCCACACAAATTGTTGGTCGTCGAGGATGAATTCGGGATCTAGAATCTGAGGGTATTTATAGATAATTACCTTCGTCAGCTTCTCGTTCCCCTCCCGTATTTCCATAAGAATTCCTTCATATCGTTGCTGGGTAAGAAATAAAACTGCCTCCATAGAACCTACCGTTAAGAAAGGTCTGTTCACACCTTCACAAAAATTTCATTAGCAGTCATTATAGTGACTCATCATGAGCAGTATAATCTGTTGAGTTAATAGGTATTAATCAGGTTAAGTTACAGTACTATAGCCTTCTAGAGACGTAACAAAGCATAGCAACTTAAAGTTTAATATTAATCCATTCGATTATGGGAAACCTAAGGTTGCTGGAAAGAATTAATATTGTTACTATGATCAATCTTGCTTGGAAAGTAATTTGTTACGGATTATCCCAACCTATACGTTTCACACCTTTATAGTTCTATGTTATATGTTCACTTACAGATTTGCAATTCTTCCGTTTTACTTTTCCTGGTTTCTTCATAAACTTTCCTACGACTGCTTATGGGCAGAAGCGAGAAAGCAGCAGTAGCAGCTCAAGCAAAACTAAAACAACACATCAGGTGAATCACTAGAATCCTAGTGCAGAAAACTTTGAATATATTTGGTTATCTGGTTAAGACTTGCATAAGGTTGGCAGACCTTATGCGCCAATTCACAAGATGGGTCTTATTTGGAAGACTAAGCTAAGGTATTCTTGGCAGACCTTAAACGCCAAATATCTAGGGTTTTCTTGGCAGACCTTAAACACCAGAATATAACGGACCTTGGTCCTGGTAAATTTGCAGGTATAAAAGTTTCCCATTGACTCATCCTCCTGAGAGATTCTTGGGTACTAGAATTTCCTAGCTTAATTTTATTGGTTTAACATAAGGGGACTGAGTGTGGTCAGTTATTACTGTTGAGAATAATTGAGTCTACAGTGGGGTCAGAGACTTGGTCCCTGGGACATGCACCTGTTTAGTCTGCGAACCACTGATTTTTCACTGAGATTCATAGAAACTCAGAAAATCTCAGAAGATTCTCGGCTAATATTAATTGTACAAAACTCAATCTGGGTTTAATTACTCAGCTGTGTTCTCCTATATGCTTGTTGCTGGAGAATTATTGTCAGCTGATGTTTAATTTCTATTAATATTGTCTGTTAGCAGGTATAGGCTTGTTCAGGTTCAAAACTTTACCTGTAAGTAGATAGCCTCCTGCTGATTTGAGCAAATTCATGCCCAGTTTCATGCTTAACTTGACCAGCAATAAACTGGTGGTAGTAGTCTGCTCATACTGGTAGATTCGCATTGTTGAGTTAATTCCATTTTTCAGTAGGAAATGGGCAGCGTACCCTAGACCCTTAATATTTAGGTCAAATTGGATTTGATATATCACTGGCCTGAACGGGCCTGAAATGTCCACCTAGTCGTACGAGCGGTTGCACTACTGTGTATTCTTGGGGTTTTCTATCATGAACCCTGACAGGTTTAATTTTACCTGTGTGATTGGTTTTAATTTATGTGCCTCTGCCACTTTCTGGGGAATAAATTTTTTTTCTGGGACCCTTGATCGAATAGGCCACGAATGGTTATCTTAGCCCCTTTATTCTTTACTTGGAGTTGGGCAGTGGGCAATATTGCATCTCCTTGAAATGGAGGTGATTGTACACTGTAAACTTCTCACACCTTGTAGCATTGTACTTGGGTAGAGTTTTTCTTACCCTTGGGTTTGTAAAATTTGATTTAATAAATTTGCACAGTGCAGCATGATGCTGTTTCGTTTTACACCTATTACAGGTGTTCAGTGGGTTTCACAGCTGCTAGTATTATGTGATTTGAGACACTTTTTTTTTTTTTTTTTTTTTTTTTTTTTATTTTTACATGCAAGCATGCGTATAATGTACAATAAAAACAGAACAAATATAACATAGAACAAAAGTACAAAGCACACACATGAACAATGACAAAGGAACAAATCAAGAAGAAGACCAGCCAGAAGGGCTGACCACAAAACAAAAATGCATATACAAACATAACACAAATATAAACACAGCGTAATACAAACATAAGGGAAACAGAGAGGCGAGAAACATACAAAACAAGTCTGCTAACACCTCAAACACATAATGCACACATAACAAAGAGCACACCCCAACAGCCTGAAGGGCACACAAGATGACAAACAAGCGCACACGACATCCACAACCGAACACACAAACGTACAGGAACCGCACCCCCCCCCCCCCCCCACTAGCCAAACAAGAAAACCCACAATACAAACCGGAGCACGCAGGAACCGGGAAACAATACCCACCCCACCCACTCACATACACACCCCACAACCAGGCAACACAAAATACATAGAAATCACTTGCGAGGAACCTCGTGAGAAATGTACTTCTCCGGGAAAAGATCATAAGGATATTTCGCCTTGTAAGCTTCCCAGACGAGATCTTCAAGGTCGGTAGGGTTTTCGACCCCCCGCGCTCGAGCGGGTAACATAAACTCAGGAACATCTATATCTGGCGGCATCGGCCAATGCCTAAGGTCACTGACGCAAGTCGCATAACGAGGCTGGGGAGCGCCAACCACGCCCTTCGAGGAAGCAGATGACACCGGAGAAGCGGACGAGGGACGCCGAGCCTGCCACGCCTTCGGAGCAGGTGTCGGACGCTGAGACGATAGCACTTCCACGGATACCGCAGGAGACACGGAAGGGACTGCAGGAAACGGAAGAGGCGGCAAGACCGCTGCCGAGGAAACGGGTAACGAGGAAGGGGCCACAGAACATCCAGAGCGAGCATCCTTTCTCAACATCACCACCAGGCCACCCCGCTCACCACCAACTACAGCAGGGGGAACCACCGCCCACGAAGAACCGGAGCCATCCGACGCAGGCAACGCACCTGAAGCAGGACCCTCGGACACCGGACCAGAAGTGGAGGCCGAAACGCCGGCACCGGCATCCTCAGGCAAGTGTACCTCCGCCACCACCGTAGTGTGCACCACATCCGGAGCCACGCCACCGTCAACGGAAGGACGACACTCGTCGAATTCGCCAACATCAGCCCACACAGAAGAACGCCGGGAACGCTTAGGCTCGGGCCGCACATCATCAGACCCGGAGGCAGACTCAGCGACCCGCGCAGCACCAACCGAGCGAACCGACGCACGCCGCAGCACGGCAGCCTCCTCAACCACACGGGGCACCAGGCCAGGCACAGGAGGGAATTCCGGATCCACCTCATCTCCCAGCACAGCCGGGACAGACGGCGAGGGTGCAGGGACCGGGACAGACACAGCAGAGGAAGAACTGGAAGACGAGGGGTCTGAGCAAACGGCAGGCGGAAGAGGCGCAGGGACATCAGCCGGAGCACTAGGCGAGGACCCAACCTCTGGAAGAGATGCGGCAACAACAGGGGGCGCAACAGGCGGAGCAACAGCTGCTACAGAGGGCACCTCCTCAGCCGAAGAGACGTCCATACCCACCGAATCATCCCCCACAGGAAGGGGCGGAAAATCCTCCTCACTGAAGAGGTTCACTGGTGCAACAGGAGGCGCAGAACAGTCAGCAGCCTGATGGCCCAAAAGACCACAACGATAACACGTCCGCGGCTGACGGGCGTAAAACACCCGAACGTTGTACCCCATAAGGCGCACAGAGGACGGAATATCCGCCCGGAGTCTCATGCCCAGGGTGCGAATGTTAGACCTCACACCCTTAAGAGGACTAGAAGACACCACGTTCACTCTCACACTAATAACTGCGCCAAACCGCCCGAAATACCGCCGTAGCAGAGCCTCTGGAAACTCCAAGGGAGCCCCATGCACACTGATGTAAGTAAGTGCACCACTTCTATCCGAGAGGGTGACAGTGCCCGCACCATCCGGCAGAGGCAGTGTCCGCCCCTCGTATCGCCGGAGAAAATCGCGATACGCCGCCTCCTCGGCAAACTTCACAATGGCCCTACGGGCCGTTACCAACTCGACCCCATAAATCGCAAACACAGGGACAGAGAGCAGTTCACAAGCCAGGGCAATCTCCGGGTAACCAGCCCGCACAGAGAACTCTAGTCCCACAGACTGAGTCCGGACGACTGGGGGTAGAGGGACCCCCATCGTAACGCCACGTCAGCACAGGCGAGCAGACACACACCCGCCCCCAACCGGCCGAAACGGGCAAACAACACCAAACTGCTGGAGCGCCGATGCAACACGTCTGCCCCGCACCGAAGCTAGGGCCAGACTCAGATTTGAGACACCTGGTACATCTGTGTACCTGTTGGAGTCGTCTGACTCGGGGTGTGTGTATTAGGGTAATTTGTACAAAGAATGTACAAACATAACCCCCAGGCCACAGCATGTTTAATATTCGTCGGTTTAAATGTAACATTGTCTACATGTTTTGAAGGCTTTGTCGTTTGCATATATTAGTTTGTTTCTTATGAGCACTTGTTGTACTATTGGGATTAATTATTGGACTCTTGGGAGCACTTGGGTTCTTGGGAGCACTTATAGTACTCCTAGGTCTCGCTGATAAATCAGTTTTTGGCCTGTTAGTATTACATTATCAGTACCCTTATCACCTAATGACTGTGTCACTTTAGGAGTTTTAATTACGGAATTTGACGTGGGTACAGTTTCTGTTGATTCAGTATTAGCATTGAATGCCTGGTTTGCTTGCTTGCTTAATATTTGCATTTCGCAAACTTGCTAATATATCCTGCATTGTCAGGACAGTATTGTTATGATACGAATATAATTCATTTAGCATTTCGCTAGACAATTTTCTTTGGATGACAATGTCATATACGCAGTAGTGGGTTGATCCACTTCACTAAATGATTCCAACAGTAACTCGAGTTTTAAAATAAATGATTGCAAGGAGTCGACCGATTGATCTGGTTAAGCCCAGTGGTTGGTTTACCCGAATTATGATAGCTTTCTCTATCAGCACTTTCTCTAGAGAGCTAGATTGCTTGCTTGATGCTAACACATTCGGCATTACCTCTAGGAGACTGGTTTGAGTGGTTAAGACTTATTTGGTTTAATGCTTCTTGCTTAGTCGGTTTCAATTTCAGCGTCAGCTTCACTTTCAGCTTCAGCTGCATCTTCTGTTTCAGCTTCACTATCTATTGCAGCCTCACTATTTCTCTAGGTTCATTTGGAAGGTTTATTAATTCAGTAGCCTCATGTATTAAATTCTCAGAATCCATGGAATAAATGGATGTAATATCTGAAACTGTTCAGATTCTGTTAGTTATATGCGTATTAGAGGAAACTGAAGAAAAGGAAGGTTTAACTTCAATTATTGATCCCGTGTAAGGGTCAGACTTGATTGGAGGAGTATCCTCATCATGTGGTAGCTCATTTATTTAATTTGTTGAGTTGGTTGCTTGTTGTAGTATGGGTATACTATAAAAGTGTTCCAATCCATCAGGAACATTTTCTGCTGCAAGCATCTTATTATAGTAATTTAACCTGGCCTGAATTTTTTTCTTCATAGTTGGCTAGGTCAGACATAATTAGATCTATTTCATCTGGGTCAGTGTTACTGACATGGAGTGTACTTTATGTACAGCACAATAATCTCCTTTGTGTTTGAATTTTTGGTTAGCTATCTTTGCTGAGAATTCCAGTGATGCGAGATCAACTGTGTCTACTTGTACCCAGCTGTCACATTGGTTGATTAACCTTGTCAAGTGACTTTGAAGGCCTTTCAAAATTATTCTAGTTTTTCCTGGTGTAGCCATGTTGGCTATGGGTTGAAGCCTTAGAGGTTATATAGCAATTTATAGAAAGCTGTTACTTGATCATATATATGTAGCAGGTATGTTAATAGTCTAATATTTAACTAATGGGTTAGGCTGATTTTATCTGCCTCGTATAGAGGTCAGCTTACCTACCTAATAGTAAATAGCTAAGATTTGAGTGATACTTGAATGCCACTATGGTAGTACCTTGGGGCCAGCTCCTCATAATCACCTTAGATTGGTATAGTGACACCTAGTAGTACTCAAAGGTGAATACAATGAGAGAGAATGAAATATAGGTACACAATTGTGTAAAATAATACATTTCACCCTGTTTAGGCTTTGCACAACAATAAATAGTAATACATCAGAACTGTAACTCGATACTAGTTAGAAATTAAACTACCTATTAAGTAGCTAAATAGTTTAAGCTAGAGTTGTACACACCTTAGTACAGTTCCAGTCTAAAAATATTCTACCTCTGTGGGTTGGTATAAAATACATTATATGAAGTGCAGATATTGGTATACATATAGTGCTATTTTTGTATTTTTCGATATAAAGAATATATATACACCTGTAGAAATACGCATATAAGAAATTTAATATATACAGTTAATGTTGGCTCTTTGACCACAATCTTCTGTGAAGATCAATATTAATAATTTACTGGTCACGTATGCCTTAGACTCCTGTGACAGGTTATCACAAAATAGTCTGGCAAAAATCATATAGGTGGTATTACCACCAAGAAATTAATGGTTAAATAGGTGACAAAGTTAATGTGGTTATCAACACAAGGTTATTAATTGTGAGCAGTTGCTTTAGGTGAACTAGTAATCTCAACTCAGTGAGATATAGGTCTCAATGTGTGGGCATTAACAATAGCCCATTAAAGACAGATGTAGACATTGGTTTTAATCTAGTAAATTTATAATAGGAATAATGGGGGTCTAGGCTGTAACGTGTGTGGCTTACTAACACTTGTAAATAATAATGAATAAATATAAATAGCCTAGTACCTGTTAATACTACTCAATTAAAAGTATATGATAATCAGGGTTAGTAAATGTTACTTGATTATAACTAATTATCCAGGGGCATTATTACGTGTTAATTAAATGTTTATTTCACTATTCTGGTTAGTAGTACTAGTAAAATATATTACACAGTACAAGAATAGTTTCTTAATGTACTGAATATTAGTAATTAAGTGTTGGAAATTTCCAATTCCCCCAATACCATGAGCCCCCCTCTTTTCTGGGGGGAGCCCCGTCGGCTCCCCGGAGCTATCCCAGGCTGATATGCTAATGTCAGACTTTGGCATCAGTCATGTGTATGGAGTTCTTAGGCCTACCGGGGACCACGGCCAGAACCGGGCCCCCTCAGAGAGGCAAGGGGAGCAATGGCCTATAGAAGCCCCCGTGTAGTTGGAAGCATTCTATGTCTGCCATCGACCGGAACAGGCACCCAGAAAGGTAAGCGCCCCAAAACAAACCCCTATTCTGGTTAAAATTGCTACCTAAAACCGAACTAGTGGATAGAACTCCCCAACCGAAAACAAGCAAACTAGTGTGACGTCACACACTGCCGCGCCGCTGTCTGCGCAGCTCCCCCCTCCCCGGGAGGGGGAAGGGGGAGCCCCAGACCCCCCGCGCCGGCTACCCACACCTCAGTTCTTGAGGCTGATGCTATAGGCGATGGTCGTGTGCTCTGGCTCCGGTGTCGCTACTGCACTGTGCTTTGAGTGTGGTGTTAGTTTTGTGGGTGCGAGAGCCAGGAGTTATCTTCAGTACTCGGGCTGCATGCGCCTAGGGCTGCCTTCCCTAGGTGCCCTGTAAGTACTGCCCTTGGGGCTTGGGGCCACCTTCCACAGGCTCCTCGGGGTCTGCCTCTGCTGGTCCGTTTTACCTTTCGGTTTTTCGGCCGCCTGTTGGGCTCTTGGGTGTTCTGTTCTCCCTTGTTACCGGCAGGTAAGAGGCAGTTTGCACTGGTAGGGGCGCAGGGTGCTGCTCAGCTTGTAATTCCCGACATCGCGGCCGGCTCTGTTCCTTGGGGTTCGCTGTCCTCTTGCGGGGTTTTGTTTTTCTTTTTGTTTTTGCCTGGTGGGGGGTTCTGTCATTTTATTCAGTTTGTTTTTGCCCTTCCACTGTTCTCCTCGGTGGCGCCCCCTGCTAGGTCCCCGTGAGTGTACACGTCCCTGGGGTTCAGCTTTAGAAGTTTGCTTGGTAGTTTTGGGCGCCAGTTTGCAGCACCCTGCCTGGGACTACCTGAGCGCGAGTCCTCTTAAAGTAAACGCTCAGGACCCTGGGAATCCCCTAGGGGGCGCGTGGGTCCGATGGATGTGACCCCGGAGTCCCCACTCGCTGTGTGCGAGTTTGAGGGTTGCTCGGTCCCCTTGTCTCAGGGTGACCCTCATTGTTTTTGCCTCTGCCACGCTGCCTGTTGGGTCGGTGATACTTTCGACCCTGAGTCCTGTGAGTGTTGCTGCTTGCTTGTGACTCAATTTACCCAATCCTCTGATGATTCTATTCGGGTACAGGCGGCACGTGCGTTGCAGTCTAGGTTTCGTCTGTTGCAACGCGCTCGGTTGGTTGCTTCCCCGGATGCCCCGGGGCTGCCCCGCTTTGCTTTTCGAGACCCGGACTTGGGGGTGGGGGTCGCTTCGATCCTGGTTCAGTCCGCACCTCCTCGTCCTTCCCCTTCTGTTCGTTCTGGTCCCCCGCCCCTGCTTCCGGCCCCGAAGCGTCTGAGGGTTTCAGGGTCGGAGCAGGGGTTACTTGATCTCGAGACTCGGGCAGCTTCGGGGGTTGCCCCTTCCGGGGGGGTGGCAGAGGCATTCGAGTCTTGTCTCCCGGCCGAAGCTTCAGGGTCTGACCAGTGGGCCCCCCTTCCTCCAGCTTTTCCGGCTGCTCCGTCCTTGTCTTGTGGGGTCGGGGCTTGGGGAGAGGACTCGGCATCGGGTCCTGTGGTGACGGACCTCGAGGCTGGGGAGGGGCTGACTTGGGGGCCTTGGGCCCCGCTGGACCCCGCCTGGGTTTTTCTTCCCACTGAGCGGGGCTTATTGTTACAAGGAGTGGGGTTTTCTTTCCCCCCCTCTGCGTACGAGTTGGATTTGGTGTCGGCCCCTCCCCGGGTACGGTTCCGTGTTCCCCCGGGTACGTCGGTTCCGTCCTTCCGGAGGTTTTCGGCTTATCGCATCCAACCTGGTGTGGTGCGAGCGGCCTTTGCAGCTTACCTCCTGCGTGACCCGGATTATGCCTCGGAAATGGATCCGTCCACGTTCAGGTTTGGGACTTCGTTCCCTTTCTGGCTCCGTTACGAGGTTCCGGAGTCGTCCTGGCTAGCAGACTGCCCCTTGTTTGGTCTGGATTCCTGGCATTCTTTCTGTCGTTCCCGCACGCTGGAGTGGCGGGAAGCTTCCACGGTGCTTCAGGTTTTCCTGGGGGGTGAACTTGAGTACCTGAATGAGTGCTTGTTTGCCCCTGCCCTTCCCCGCGATGTGGGCGTTATTCAGCTCCATGTGCAGGTTCCCTCCCTTTCGGCGGCGCTCGTGGCGGAGGACTTGCGCGCTCGGGGCCTTTTGTGTTCGGCCTTGCGGTTTTTTTCCCTCCTGGAGCTGTCTTCGGATTGGCTCGTGGAGGATGTGGGGACGCTTGGGTCAGTCCCGGGGTCCGGCACCTTGTCCTCGGCTGCGCGTTCGTCGGCTGCCTTGTTGAAGCTGTTCACGCTGATTTTGCGGGATGCGGTTTCCCTGTTCTATGCTTCCCGTCTCGCGTGTCGGCAGGCGGTGCTGGGTTCCTCCGTGGAATCTGCTTGGGCTCTGGCTCTTAGGCGTACTTCACCTTTTTGTCCTCTCCTGTTTGGGGAGTCGGCTGTGGCGCAGTTTATTCAGGCTGCGTCGGCGGCTTGTCGTCCGATGTCGGACTTGTTGGTTTTCCGGGGGTCCTGGGGTTGGTCTTCCCGGAAAGGTCGTGCCAGGGCTCGGGGTTCCTCTCGTCGTGGTAGGCCTCTGGTGTCAGGTTTGGGGTTGGCTCCTCCTGCGGACCCTCCCTCGTCTGGTCGGCGCGGTGTTCGCGCTGTGCGGGGTTCTGGGTCTCGTAAGGGTCGCCGGCCCTTTCGCGGTTTGCCCCTTTGACGGGGCGATGGGGGGGCGGCTTGCGCTGTTCGCCCGCGCCTGGTCCCACGATTCGTGGGCCTTTCGGGTCGTGTCTCGCGGCCTGCGGTGGCGTTGGGTGGCCCCTTCCCCCTTTGGGGGGTCGGGGCTGGCAGGGCAGGCTTCTTCCCCTGCGCTCTGTCGAGTCGTCTTGGAGTGGGTACGCTTGGGCGTCGTCGAAACGACGTCGTCCCTCAGATGGGTTTCCCGTCTGTTTCCGGTTCCGAAACGGGACTGCGCGGACCTGCGGTTCATTCTGGACTTGACCCGTCTGAACCCCTGGGTTCATTGCCCCTCCTTTCGGATGACTACGCTGTCTCAGGTTCGGCTCCTCTTGGAGCCGGGAGCTTGGATGGTGTCCCTGGACCTCCGGAACGCTTATTGGCATGTCCCGATTCATCCGCGGTTCAGGGACTGGCTCGGTTTTGTAGTGGGGCGTCTAAGTTACCGCTTTCGTTGTCTCCCGTTCAGGTTGAACCTGGCACCTCGCGTGTTCACACGCCTTACACGGGTTGTGGTGGCTCGTTTGCGTCTCCTAGGTGTTCGGGTGTTGGCCTACCTCGACGACTGGCTGGTTTGGGCTCCCAGCCAATCAGCTTGCTTGCTAGCCAGGGATTTGGTTCTTTCCCAGCTCGCCGGGTTCGGGTTCTTGGTGAACTGGAGGAAGTCCCGTCTGGTTCCCTCTCAGGTTCGGACTTGGCTGGGTCTCGTGTGGGACTCTCGAACCGCCTCCTTGTCTCTTCCTCCGGAGTCTCTCCTGCGGCTGCGGTCCCGCCTTCGTCTGTTTCTGGAGGGCCCTCGGGTCACCCGGCGGTTGCTCGAGGGGCTGTGCGGGAGCCTGAACTTCGCGATGGTGGTCTACTCGCCGGGTCGGGTTTGGCTTCGACGGCTGTTCTGGTTCCTTCGGGGTTCCCCCTTCCGCCTCTCTCGCGATCGCAGAGTTCGACCCCCGGGGGACTTGCGTCGGTTGCTGCGTCACCGGCTTCCTCTTCGGGTTTTTCGGGGTTCAGTGCCTTGGCGCCTACCCGAGCCCTCGCTCGATGTGTACACGGATGCGTCGTCTCTCGGCTGGGGTTTTGTGACCAGTGCTCACCAGGCCGGCCAGGGGCGTTGGGATCCGTCCTTCCGTCGAGCTCACAGTACGGTGCGGGAGTTCGCGGCAGTGTGGTTTGCTCTGGGGAGGATTCGGGTGGCCCGCGGATCGACGATTCGGCTCCATTCGGACTGCTCTCCGGTGGTTCATTGCCTGAACCGTGGGGGTTCGATGCGGTCCTTGTCTCTTTGGGGTTGGTCGCTTCGGGTGACTCGTCTGCTGAGTTCTCGGGGTTTGGCTCTCCTGGCGGTTCACGTACGGGGCGTGTCCAACGTCTTGGCCGACGCCCTGTCTTGCTTCGTTCCCCTCTCCACGGAGTGGACGGTCGACGACGAGTCCTTCCGTTGGCTTTGCCAGACGTTCGGGCGCCCCGAGGTGGACCTCTTCGCGTCGGCGTGGTCGCGGCGTCTTCCAGTTTATACGGCGCCCTTCCCCGATTGCGAGGCCGTCGGGGTCGATGCCTTTCGGCTCGACTGGTCGTGGTGGGGGTTCCTGTACCTCTTTCCCCCGGTTCGGCTGTTGCTCCAGGTCCTGACTCGCTTAGAGACTTACCGGGGGAGAGTTGTCCTTCTGGCCCCTTGGTGGCCGGCCCAGCCTTGGTTTCAGGCGCTGGTTGCTCGGTGTCCGAACCCGAGGGTTTTCCCGCGGCTCCGCCTCTTTCAGCAGATCGGGCCGGTACGTCACGTAGCTGGTTCGATCTTCTAGAGTCTTAGCGTATGGTTTTTTTTACTCGAGTCTATCATCATCTCTATGGTGATCAGGTGGCCTCCTTGTTGGTGTCCCACCTGAGGGCTTCTTCTCGGCGGCAGTATGAAGTTTCCTGGCGGTCCTTCCGTTTCTTTTTGTCTTCATCGTCTTAGCTCCTTGTCTGTTCGGGTGGTCTTGTCCTTCCTCTCGTGGTTGTTTCAGGACCGTCATCTTATGCCTAACACTGTCGCTTCGTATCGTGCGGCGCTGGCGGAGCCGCTTCAGCTTGCTTTCGGTATCGATGTTACGTCTGCGCCGTTTCGCAAGCTGTCTCGTGCATTGTTTCACCTCCGGCCTGCTCATGCGTCGCCTGAGCCGTCCTGGTCTTTGGACAGAGTGCTCGCTTTCCTTTCATCTCCTCGTTTCGTTGTGGCCCCTTCGGTCCAGGATTGTTTTTCCAAGGCACTTTTCTTGTTGGCTTTGGCCTCTGGGGGTCGGGTAGGGGAGCTTCATGCTCTCCTCCGGCGCAGGGGTTTCTGCTCTTTTGGTCGTGGTGATAGTTTTGTTCGTTTGCAGCCGTCTCCTTCTTTTCTGGCGAAGAATGAGACTGCTGCGTTCCGGAGGGGTCCATGGGTGGTTGATGCTTGGTTGGTCAGGCCGGGGGTGCATCATGTTTTGTGTCCGGTTGCGGCGCTTCGCCGTTATTTGCGCGCCACAGCTTCTGTGTCCGGGGACGCGCTGTGGGTTGATCCGGTTTCCCTTCTTCCCTGTTCGCGGGTTCGGGTCTCTCAGGTCGTCCGCAGGGTTATTAGGTCCAGCCAGCCTGCGGTCTATCCCCGTGCCCATGACGTTCGTAAGTTCGCGGCTCTTGCTGCCGTCTTTGGGAATATGTCTTGGTCTGATATTCGGGCGCGGGGATTTTGGCGGTCGAACAGGGTCCTGGCTGCTCGTTACCTTGTGAATGTCCCTGGGCCTCGTCGGGCCTGTGTTGCTTTGGGTCGGCGGTTGCAGCCAGTTGTCTCGGCTTCGAGTTGAGGGGTGAGCGACGACCGCCTCCCGGGTAAGTCCCTCTTTTTCTGTCTGTGGGTAGTTAGCTCCGGGGAGCCGACGGGGCTCCCCCCAGAAAACCAGCGTTGAATGTAATGAAACGCCATTTTCTGGGTGAGTCCCGGAGGCTCCCCGGCATCCCTCCCTCCCTCCGGTCGGCGGTTTTTCGCGTTTTTGACATCCAGCCTCAAGAACTGAGGTGTGGGTAGCCGGCGCGGGGGGTCTGGGGCTCCCCCTTCCCCCTCCCGGGGAGGGGGGAGCTGCGCAGACAGCGGCGCGGCAGTGTGTGACGTCACACTAGTTTGCTTGTTTTCGGTTGGGGAGTTCTATCCACTAGTTCGGTTTTAGGTAGCAATTTTAACCAGAATAGGGGTTTGTTTTGGGGCGCTTACCTTTCTGGGTGCCTGTTCCGGTCGATGGCAGACATAGAATGCTTCCAACTACACGGGGGCTTCTATAGGCCATTGCTCCCCTTGCCTCTCTGAGGGGGCCCGGTTCTGGCCGTGGTCCCCGGTAGGCCTAAGAACTCCATACACATGACTGATGCCAAAGTCTGACATTAGCATATCAGCCTGGGATAGCTCCGGGGAGCCTCCGGGACTCACCCAGAAAATGGCGTTTCATTACATTCAACGCTGGTTTTTTTTAATCAGTCTTTCATGTGGCACTGCAACAGAAGCCTTGTTTAAGTCAAGGTACACATCACATCATTATCACTAACTACTACCTCAACTATGCTGGAATAAATGATAGCAAATTTGTTAAACATGTATGGCCATTTGTAAATCCATGTTGCGAATCATTTATTAATTTGTTTTTCTAGATGAAGATGAATGGTATTTGTAATTATCGATTCAAGTAACTTTCCCACAATAGACGTTAGGCTAATTGGCCGATAGTTTGATGCAAGTGACCAATCTCTTAAAAATTGGTACCACATTAGCAACCTTCCATGACTCTGGCTCCTATGCCTGACCCTATTGATTTATTAAATATGTTAGACAGTGGCTCACAAAGCTTCTCTTTGCATTCTTTAAGCGTCCTGGCAAACACTTCATCTGGCCCTGGGGATTTATTTGGTTTGAGTTTCCCCCTCCCCGCTCAGCTCGTTGTCGCCGTGTGGGGGCTTAGTGGGCGGCTGCCGGAGTGTGATGCTCCTTGGGACAGTCCTCCGTCTTGTTTTTTTTTTTTTTTTTTTTCTAGCCTTGTGCTCCTGCTGCCGTCCTCTCCAATTCTGCTGGGCATCTTTTCCTTTTCCTTCTGTTTCGTTTTTCTCCCCCCTCTTCTCCTATCTGCTTGCCGTTTCCTACCGACCTTTTGCTCGTTCTGGTTCTTCCCTTGGACTTCTTCTATTTTGACGCCCGGGTGCTTGAGGAGGCATACTCATGCACCCGTAGAACTGCAGTACCCGACGTCGAGAGCGAGGGGAACCTTTTATTGTCAATCCCCACTTCGTCACTGAACCCGATCTCGACGGACTGTCGGTTTCTTAAGGTGGCGTTTGTGGGGCGTATACTCGCGACGCACCCCTAGGAGGCCCCGACAGGATCGGCGATAGCTTCTTGTTGGGTGTCCTGCCTCTAATTGTGGCTCCATGGTGGGTGTGGGGGCACATTCGTGAGTGAATTCTTTCTTTCGTCAAGATGATTACCCCTGCTTCGGCTTCTTCTGGTTTACCTTCTCAGGCTCGTGGGGTGGGCGACCAAGCCCCCGAGTCGGTCCGTATTGGAAGACCGGGCTCTGTAGCCTCCGCTGCATTGGGCCCCGACCTTGCTCCTCCTTTGGCGCCTCTGACTCCTTCCTCTGGCTCCCCTCCCTCCTCTGTGGTTGGGTCGAGCCCCAAGCCCCCAGTGGTGACTACCTCGTCCCCTGGCGCGGCTCCTTCTCTAGTTGTAACTACTGCGCCTTTTAACCCCTCTCTCTCTGGGGGTTCTCACCGCCGTCCTCGTCACGGCCGCCCTCGCTCGTTTCCTTCCAGTTCTGCTACCTATCAAGCCTTGTTTGGTCCCGCTTCGTGGGCCAAATATTTTGATCTCCTCCCTCTTGATTCTGCGCCTCCTGACGATTTCTCCCTCCATCGACATCTCATTGATTCCGTGGATGCCTCCATTACTTTCAACCCCACTCGTCTCGGTACACGTGTCGTTGCTGCTCCTTCTCAGGATGCTGCTTCCCGCTTGGCTGCCTTATCCTGCCTTGGCGAGACCCCCGTTCGGGTCTCGAAGAACGTTCAGTTGAATGCCAGTGTTGGCACTATTTTGCTCCCGCCCCATGTTGCGACCGGTGTTCGGGACCTGCGCGACTGCCACGACGATATTCGACATATCCTCGCTGCCCAGGGCCACTCTATTCTCCAGGTGGACACGTTTACTCGTCCTCCTCGTGGTAGTCGCAGTCAACCCCTCCGGGTTGTGAAGATTACCTTTGATGGTAGGACCCTTCCACCCTCTGTCATTCTTGCTGGTGCCAGGTGCTCTGTCCAGGAGTACATTCCTTCTCCTCGGCTCTGCAACAAGTGCTGGAGGTTTGGGCATGGTGCCCTCCGCTGCTCCGGGACTCTCTCTCTCTGTCCTTTGTGTGGTGGCGAAGGTCACTCTAAGTCGGAGTGCGCTTCTCCCCAGGCTCGTTGCCTCAACTGCGGTGAGGCCCATCCTACCTTCTCCCGTGCGTGTGTCCATTACAAGCTTGAGGCAGCCGTCCTCAACTTGAAGCACCGGGAGCGTTTATCTTTTCCTGAGGCGAGGCGCCAGGTTCGCCGGCTCCCGCCTTATGCTAATATCTCTTATGCTCGCGTGTTGCGCTCTTCCTCTCCTCGTCCTTCCCGCCTTCCTCAGACTCACAACCGTTTCCGGGCCTTGGACCCTGATGCGCCCACTGCCCCCTCCTCTGTCCCTTTGGGTTCTCTCCCGAAGCATCCTCCTCCTGGTCCTCTGTCTGGGGTTCCCCTTCCTTCTACCCGGTCTGTCGTGTCTTCTGTGTCTTCTTCCTCGTCCCCCTCCGATCCTCCTTCCCATCCTCTTCCTCCATCTATCGGCTCTCCCCGCCGCCTGTCGGTGCGGGCGGATGTCCATCGCTCTCCTAACGGCCGTCGTGTGTGCTCTCGTTCGGCTTCTCCTGTTGAGACACTGGAATCCGTTGCCCGGGACGTAGTTGCTGGGACACCGGTCTCTTTAAGTCAGAAGCGTAAGCCTGGCTCCTCTCCTTCCTCTTCCCCGGCGGGTAAGAAGGCTTCGCTTTCTTCTTCAGCTCCTCCTCCTGGCTCTGTTGCTCCTTCCCCTCCCGTTTCAGTGCTTGCGCCCCCTGTTCCTGCTATGGAGGTTTCTTTGGCCCCTGCTTCCCTTTCGGTTGCTGCTCTTGCTGGGGTGCGCTCCTCTCTTTCTACTCCCCCTCTTCCTGCTGCTGTCCTTGACTGCTCCTCTCCGTTGTCTCCTCCTCCTCTCCGTTGTCTCCTCCTCCTCCTCCTCCTCCTCCGGACCCTGCCCGCCCACCTCTGATCTGTTCTCCCGTTTCCTTCCCTCCGTCTTTGCTCAGTTTACCCATGCCCCCTAACCCTGACTTTGCTGACCCTGATCCCGACCCTGATATTCTTTAACGTGCTCTGTTGCTCTTTCGCCTTTGTTTCTTCCTTGTTCTCTGTTTTTGTCCTTTCTCTTCTCGTCGTTGTCCATTCTTCAATGGAACGTTCGAGGTTATTACGCCAATTTCCTCGAACTCCAACTTCTGGTTTCGTGGTTTTCGCCCCTTTGTGTCTGTCTCCAGGAGCCAATGCTTGGTGCTCGTCCTGGTCGTTTTCGTGGCTATTCCTTTCTCTCCCCCCCCCCCCAGCCATTGCTGGGGCTTCTAATTCTTCTGCTCTCTTGATTCGGGCTGATGTTCCCTTTGTTCCTTTACTTTTTCCTTCGCCTCTCCATTGTTCTGCTGCTCGTATCTTTGTGGGGAAATGGTACACAGTTTGTTCCATTTATCTCCCCCCGAGTGTCCCGCTCTCTCTTCCTGATTTGAATCACCTCCTAGACTCCTTGCCGGAGCCTGTGCTCCTGCTGGGTGACTTCAATTGTCGTCATTCTCTTTGGGGTGACGTTCTGACGAATACCCGGGGTCGCCTCCTTGAGCCGTTTCTCCTCTCTTCTTCCCTGTCTCTTCTGAATTCTGGTGAGCCCACTCATTTGGACTCTCGAACTCGCACCCTTTCTTGTCTTGATCTTTCTCTCTGCTCTTCTTCTCTTTACTTAAATTTCACGTGGCAGGTACTTGATGACCTCCATGGAAGTGATCATTTCCCCATCCTTGTTTCCTTTTTCTCTTTTCGCCCTTCCCTCTCTTTCCCTAGGTGGCAGTTTGCTAAGGCGGACTGGACCCTATTTTCCCTCAGTGCTACTCTCTGACCTCTCCCTTCTGCCCCTCTCTCGCGCTCTCCTCCTTTTTCATGACTGTCTTCGACGCTGCCCTCCGCTCTATTCCTCGCTCTTCCTCTCGGGGTCCACGGAAGTGCGTTCCCTGGTGGAATGCGGACTGTGCTCGGGCTGTCCGCTGTAAGCGTGCAGCCTGGAAGAAGCACCGCCGTAGGCAGACGACCGATTCTTTTCTTTTCTTTCGGAAAGCGAGTGCGGTGGCCCGTAGGGCCATCCGTACGGCTAAACGTGAATGTTGGGCATCTTATGTCTCGACAATTACGTCCGAAACCCCTCTGGCCCAGATCTGGAAGCGTATCCGCAAGATAGCGGGTAAGTTCGTTCCCGATGTTTCACCGGTCTTTCACCTCCATGATACTCTTGTGGCGGACCCGTTGCAGGTCGCTTCCGAACTGGGTTCCCACTTTTCTTCTGTTAGCTCTGGTCTTCATCTTCCCCAATCTTTCCTTCTTCGTAAACCTGTCCTTGAGTCTCGTCCTTTAGATTTCTGCACTCATCTTCAGCTTCCCTATAATGATCCCTTCTCTCTCTCTGAACTTCGTTCTGCCCTGGCCCTCTGCGGTTCTACGGCGGCGGGCTCCGATGGTATTCATTATGAGATGCTTCGCCATCTCCCTCCGAGCACGTCTCAGTATTTACTGAGTCTGTATAATCGGATCTGGGAGTCGTCGTCAGTCCCTGAGGACTGGCTCGATGCCGTTGTCCTCCCTGTTCGCAAACCGGGGTCTCTGGGTACTTCCCCTAAGGACTTTCGCCCTATTGCTCTCACAAGTTGTGTCTGCAAACTCTTTGAACGTATGGTTAACGTTCGTCTGATGTGGTTCCTGGAACACCATCACCTCCTCTCCCCTTCTCAATTTGGTTTCCGCAAGTGCCGCAGCACGACAGATGTCCTGGTGAACTTGGAGGTCTATATTCGTACTGCTTTTGCTGCGAAGACCTCCGTTGTTGCCGTCCTTTTTGACCTAGAAAAGGCTTACGACACCACTTGGCGTTATCATATCCTATCTCAACTTCATTCTTTTGGCCTTCGTGGTCATCTCCCTCTCTTTCTCCGCAGCTTCCTCTCTCGTCGTTCCTTTCGGGTGCGCCTTGGTACCGCTCTGTCTCCCTCTTTTCAGCAATACGAAGGTGTGCCCCAGGGTAGTGTTCTGAGCACTACTCTTTTTCTGGTTGCCCTCAATGGTCTTCTTTCCTCTCTTCCTTCTGGTGTCTTCTCCGCTCTCTATGTCGATGATCTTACCCTTTGTTGTCAGGGTGATGATTCGCCTTTCCTTCAACGCCGGCTTCAACTTGCAATTGATGCCGTGTCGTCTTGGGCCACAGGTCATGGCTTCAAGTTCTCTACTTCTAAGACTTGTGCCATGACTTTTACGCGGAAACGGGTTGTTCTTCGTCCCTCTTTGTCACTTTATGGTCATCCCCTTGAATACAAAGATTCCGCGAAGCTTTTGGGGTTATTCCTTGACACTCGTTTGTCTTGGTCTCCCCATATCTCTTACCTCCGTGTTGAGTGCTCTAAGGCCCTTACCCTCCTTCGGGTCTTGTCCCATACTTCTTGGGGGGCAGATAGGCGCACTCTCCTTGCTTTACATTCCTCTCTCGTCCTGTCTAAGCTCGATTATGGTTGCCCTGCTTACTCGTCTGCTTCTCCTTCTACTCTTCGCCGTCTTGATGCTTTGCACCATACTGGGTTGCGCCTCAGTTCTGGTGCCTTTCGTTCGACTCCCGTCCTTAGCTTGTATGTTGACACTGGCTTCCTGTCTCTCCAGGACCGCCGTGATCGCTACTGTCTTCGCTATCTTGCGCGGTCCTTGCAACATCCTTCCTCTCACCTCTGTCGTGCTTTAACTTTTACCCCTCCTGCGGTTCCTGTTCCTCTTCACCACCTCCCTCTTTCTGTCCGGTTATCTCGCCTACAGGATTCTCTTTCCCATCGTATTTCTGATGTTTCTCCTCGTGTTGTTCCTTCTTTGCCCCCGTGGAGGGTCCCTATTCCGCGGTTTTGTACATCCTTGACTCGTATCACTAAAGCTTTTACCCCTCCTACGGTTCTAAAACGCCTTTTCCTCGAGCACTTTTCTTCTCACTCCCGCTCAGTTTCTGTCTTCACCGATGGGTCTAAGTCAGCGGACGGTGTTGGCTACTCTGTTGTTTTTCCTGATCGCACTTATATGTGTCGCTTGCCTCCGGAGACTAGCATCTTTACAGCGGAACTTTATGCTATTCTCTATGCTCTTCGTCTCCTGCTTTCTCGTTGTCAGTCTTCCTTTGTGGTTGTTGTTGACTCTCGTAGTGCCCTCATGGCTCTCGGGTGCTTTAATCCAGTTCATCCAGTAGTTGTCGAGATCCAGCATTGGCTGTTTCTCGTTCACAGTAAATTTAAGTCGGTTGAGTTTTGTTGGGCTCCCAGCCATATTGGCGTGTCTTTAAATGAGCGTGCGGATGCTGCCGCTAAGGAAGCTGTCCGCTCTTGTCCCATCTCTCGTAAAGGCATTCCGTATTCCGACTTTTACCCGGTTATCCATTCCTCAGTCCTTACCCGTTGGCAGGCTTCTTGGTTGTCTCTTACTGGTAACAAGCTACGTACTCTTAAATGTTGTTTCCTCGTGGCCGTCCTCCTTCCACCGTAACCGGCGGTGGGAAACAGCTCTGGCGAGGTTGCGTATTGGCCATACTCGCTTAACCCATGGTCACTTGATGGAGCGCCGCCCTGCTCCTTATTGTCCTAGTTGCATTGTCCCTCTTACGGTCGTGCATGTCCTTCTTGAATGTCCTGACTTCCAGGACGAGCGTGTGTCTTGCTTTCCGACCGCCCCTCGCGGTCACCTGTCCCTCGATAGAATTCTTGGTGACTCGGATACTTTTGATATCGTTCGCCTTATGCGTTTTTGTTCTCGTATTGGCATCCTTGGTGATATTTAGCGCCCTCTGATTATTTTGCGTATATGATGGTGCTACATAGCCTTCCCGGTTTGGTGCCTTCTTTTGATAATTACTTACTTACTTGGTTTGAGTTTTACTATTTGTTTAATAACATCCTCCCTCTACGTTATTATCCATTATATAACCTGTCTCGGTTTTTAATGGACCTATCCTTTCCCTAATCTTTTTTCGATATAACTGAAAAAACTTAACGATTTGTCTTTGCTTGCCCTTCTATGCAAACTTCATAGTTTTTTTTTTGCCCTCCTTATCTCTTTTTATTAACTTTTCTAACCAGTTGTACGAATTCCTGTTCTAAACTGATTTACCCATTCTTAATCCTTTGACCCCATGCTCTTTTCTTTAAGGTTCTTCAGATCCTTTGTTATTCATTTTGGGTCATTAGTATTCGATCTATTAAATTTGTATGTATTCTACTTTCCTGTGCTTTGCTTAGAATATTTCTAAATAGGTTATATTTTGAATCCACAAGAAGAAGAAGAATCTCAAGAAAATAATCACATCAAAATCTCTCTTTACGTCACCTATCGCTGGGTTCACGTTGCGCTCGAAGACTGGCCCACCCCCCTATGCACAAGACTTTCCAATCTTTTCAACCCAAAGAATTTCTTAGGGTATTAAAATCAGCTTTTCGAAAATCTGGCACTTTAACAAAATTTTCTGCTACAAATCTATTCTATTCAAAGCTAAATTTGATTTCTTTGTGATCACTGTTCCCTAACTCACTCCCTATTTCGATGTCATTAATTTGTTTCCCTGTTAGTTAACACTAAATCTATAATATTATTTTCCCATGTTGGTTCCTTAATGTATTGCGTAAGAAAGCAATAGTTAATTCTAGAAAGTCTTCAGATTTATTATTCCATTTTCTGTTAAAGCAATTTATTCCACTAAAATTAAAGTCGCCCATGACACAATTACTGCTAGACCTAGATTCTCTAGATATTTCATCCCATAGGTTCTTTGCTTCCATCCTGTCTAAGTTTGGTGGCCTGTATATAACTCCTGTTATAAGATTTGCTTTTTCGTTTAATTCTATCCAAATAGTTTGTGTGGGGCTCAGTTTTGATTCCCTCTGAGAAGACATTTAAAATTTTCCCTAACATATATGGCTACTCCCCATCCTCGTCTAATGTGTGTGTGTGAAATAGTTTAAATCCATTTATTTTATATTCAGCTAATAGTTATCTTTTCTTCATTCATCCACGTTTCGGTAAGTGCAATAATCTCTGTGCAGACAAGATTTAAATCATTTATTTTGTTTCTTAGACTTCTACTGCAAGTGTAATATATCCTAAGTGTATTGTTATTTTGAGGTCCTTCTTCCCTGATCATTTTGTCAATTTGTTTCCCCCACAAACACATACTTTTAATACCTTCTTTATTCATATCATTGCCTATTCCACTATCTACTAACAGTTTAAACCCAAACAAACGCTTCCAGCCGTTGGTTCCAACGAGTTCCCCAACAACCTCCCCAGCCCTTGACTGATGAACCCCATCCCGACCATACATTTAATTTCTTTCATAGAAGTGTTCCCAGTTACCTATGAGAGATATTGCATTTCATTTGCAATATTTTTCTAGCCAGCAATTGATACAAAGTTCCCTCGACAACCATTCATTTCCAACTCCCTTTCTTGGAAGAAAGCCACATATGATCGGGATTGCTCCCTTATTCCTTACTAATTCTATGGCTGTCTTAAACCTCTGCACCAGTTCCTCACCTCGTTCAACATTATTTCCACCTGAACAAATAAAATAATGGGTTTGTTCCCATTTCCAGCCATTATATCATTCAGGTTGCCAGTAATATCACCAATTCCAGCTCCCGGATAGCAAACCCTTAACCTGTTCCTCCTATTTCTGGCACAAAAAGTTCTATCAAAATACCTCGCCTGGGAATATCCCACAACCAAAATTAGCTTAGTGACTTCTTTACTTTCTGAGCACTTTTCTGTTTATCTGTAGGATAGTGTTACAGCAAGGTTGAGGCGTCAAGTTGAAGTATGTTTATTGAAACCAGAAAAAATACATCTCAGAGGGGCGTTGTAGCTTAGTTTATTTCTACCCCCTTCTACTTAAAATCCCTCAGGGGTGCATAAATTGTGAGAATATATACACAAATCACAATACAAGAGTCCCATTTAACATTGCAGGTTAATATTGTAAGCACTGCATGTAAGTATTACACTCTTAGGGCAAAATTCTTTTAGCTCCTAAGTATCCTGTCTATCATACCATTATCACACATCCAAACAATTTGAAGTGGCACGACTTATTTCCTTATTTCTAGTTATCAATAAATTGACACTCGAATACATAATATAATAAGGTTTGGGCGTGCGATATACTACATAATTTACTCATCTTTTTCACTGACATTAACATCGTATTGCCAGATATATTTGTATCCTAATCTTAATCTCATGTAAATTGAATCCTTCCTCTACCATAGGTGAAGGACGAGTTTGTATATATTATTGAATAATTCTTAAGTGTGTTACTACTGTCCACCATTGCCATTCTCTATACTGTTGACCAGACCACACACTAGAAATTGAAGGGACGACGACGTTTCGGTCCGTCCTGGACCATTCTCAAGTCGATTGTGATGAGGAGGTAGGGACAGGCAATAAATAGGCAAGAGAGAGCTGAGGAGGAAAGTCAGGTGTAGGGGATAGTAGTAATGGAAACTGCAGCAGGCCTATTGGCCCATACGAGGCAGCTCCTATTATAACCACCGAAGGAGAAGTAATAGGAAAAAGAAGAGGATAGCAAGGGAGCGTAGGAGAAGACAATGAACATAAAAAGGGAGAAGAGAGAAAGAAAAGGAAAGAGAAAGAAAGAAATGGAAGGGGGAAAGCTTAAGTCACGTTTGTTAGAAAGATTAGAGCATTTGAGTATATACTGTGAAAGGGAAGAGTCCACAGCAACAAAGCCAGGACTCAAGTTCATGTTGGGTACATTGTTTATAAGAGCCGATTCTACAAGACGGCGTCTGTGTAGAGTAGAGGCAGAAAAGATTATTTTGGAGGAAGACCAATCAATGGGATGATTAGAATCCCTCACATGGCAGAAGAGAGCATTGTTAGTGTCTGGAGACTTAACACTTCTCTTGTGTTCTTTAAGTCTGTCATTCAGTGTACGGCCAGTTTCGCCAAAGTATTGGAGAGGACAAGATGAACAGGAAATAGAGTAGACACCAGCAGCATTAGAAGCAGGAGGAGCAGTGTGAACTAGATTGCTACGAAGTGTGTTAGTTTGTCGAAAGGCGAGTTTAATGTCAAGAGGACGAAAGGTATTGGTAAAAGTTTTGAGTTCAGATATGAAGGGAAGGCATAGTACAGTGCTAGTAGTGTTGGAAGCAGGTTTAGGATGAAAGAAATTTCGTTTAGCTTGAGAGTGGGCACAGTTGATGAAATGCAAAGGATAACCAAGGCGAGAGAATGATTTGTAGATAAAGGCAATTTCAGAATCAAGAAACTGAGGGTCGCTGATGCGTAGAGCGCGGAGGAAGAGAGAGAAGAGGACACTTTTCTTAACAGAAGGAGGATGGTAGGAAAAGAAGTGAATGTACATGCCACTATGCATGGGTTTACGGTAGACAGAGAAAGAGAACCCAGACACAGAGCTGTGAACATGAACATCAAGAAAAGGAAGTAGGGAATTAGATTCCCACTCAACTTTGAAATGGATAGAAGGAGCCAGATTGTTGAGAGGCGAGGAAAGGCTGGAAAAGATTAAGGTCATGAGGCCATAAAGCAAAAATGTCATCAACATATCGAAGCCAGAGAGAGGGACGAGTATCAATAGAAGGAAGAACAACAGTTTCGAAGTATTCCATGTAGAAATTAGCAAGAACAGGGGAGAGAGGGGAACCCATAGCGACGCCGAAAGTTTGAGTGTAATATTTACCGTTGAAAGAGAAAGAGTTAGATTCAACACAGAGTCTAATGAGATCGAGGAAAACGTCAGTGGGAAGTGGGAGAGGAAGGAGGCCCTCTGACGCCTTCTGTCTGAGGAAAGAGAGAACGTCATCGAGCGGAACATTAGTGAACAGAGTCGACATCAAGACTAAGCATCTTACAAGAGGGTTGCAGGCGCAGTCTTTCTATGAAGTCCTGAGAGTGACGAAGGTGGGCAGGGGAAAAAGTGCCAAGGTAAGGTGTCAGGGTTTTAGCGAGCCAGGAGGCAAGAGGATAGCATTCTCTATACTCTGCAAGAGGAGGCATTCTCTATACTATTTCTTCACCCTCATGGATCATCTTGATTCTTGTTTTTATTTGTTTCAAGGTTATTTGACATCATCAACAATAGTTTTTCCGTGGCTCTCTTCGCTTTCTCATCAACTACCTCACTCAACAGTATTCCCACATATGAAGGGATCTGCATGAATCTTAATTTATACACAGTTTTTCTAATTTCTTAACATTCTCTCTACACTCTCACAATATTCTGGTATACTGGGCGTCTGCTATTTAAAGACTTTTACGCTCCTCTACTGTCAATAAAGAATCAGGCATTTTTACCACATTTGACTACTTCCTGTAATCCTGCTAATACACCTTTAAGTCCAGCCTGCGTTGAAGAGGCATTGTCAGTAAGGTGGCGTCCAATAACAGTATCTACAGTGCCGATGTCAGTGTACTCCCTGATCAAGACTCCACATCCTGCCTTCCCATCCCTAGCAACTGACCCATCACAATATACATGAAGTGTGTTTTCTGTAGGTAATTTTCTAATTATACAATCATATGTTGCCCTCAGCTCTCCTATTTCATACATATTTTTTTCTTTTGCATCGGAATAATTACTACATCTACATTACACTCCTCCCATAGTGGTGTGAATTCTCTAAGGCACAGCAATACACTCTGTAATAATATCATACTTTATAACATTAGAACATAAGGTACTCATATATGCTCTCCATCATACATTGTTATAGATTCAGCTATTCAGAACAAGTTCCAAGTAGCACGGGCTATGGTGAGCCCGTAGTGGACTTACCTGGCACAGGAGCGGTGCTGTGATTGTTCATTTCTTTCCACCTTTCGAACCGAGAGGATTAATTCATTAGCTCCCTCACCTCTCATAAATGTAGCCTCTGCCATGAGATTAATATCTGAAATTTTATCCCCAATTCTCTTCAGATTCAACTCCATCCTCATTATCTCAATCATAACATTTCTTCGGCATCCTAAGATAATTCTCATGGCTTCATTTTGTTCCTTCTCCAACTTGCCCATCCTACCTTTACCAAAACAAGAAATGTTAGGTGCAGCATAATCAACTAGAGATCTTACAGTACTCAAGTAAATCATTCGTAGCACAGGAACTCGCACTCCCTTTCCACAGCCTGCCAAGGCCTTCAGAGGTTGTAATCTCTTCAGACATTGACCCAACAGTGTCCATCTCAACTTCCAAACTCTCATGGGTATATCCAACACACATGCCTAAATATTTATATTTATTAACTCTATTTTTACTGTTCATTTTCAATATAAAGGACCTCCGACTGGTACATTCAAACTTAGTTTTGTCTTGACCACCAGTCCCATATGGTGACACAGGTTTCCGAAATTATCCAACACTGTTTGCAACTCTGAAATATCTTTGCCCTGAAACAAAACATCGTCGGCATATATGATCTGAGTTACCCTATTTGAGTATCTCTGAGGTGCTGTCCTATTCATTAGTACAGTAAACAGCGTGGGACTCAACACTCCTCCCTGAGGTGTGCCGAGTTCAAAGGATCTCACACCTGAGCCTTTCTTTCGTGAAGATAATCCCCTATCCAGCGCAATAATCTCCCTTTAACACCAAAACCAGCTAATTCATATAAAATAACCTTTGTTGGCTTTATCAAAAGCTCCTTGTAAATAAACAAAAATTCTATAATAATCATTAGCTAGACATTTAATAATAGTCAGAGGTACTTTTGCCTCTGATGAACCCGAACAAATTACTAGACAGCTGATCACCTATTATATATAAAAATCTATTTAAAGGTGTCCTCTCCATTTTACAAAAAGAACGAGGTTAAGGACACAGGTCTGTACTCTACATTAGCTTTTGGGATAGGAATGACCATAGCTTTCTAACACATACTAGGATGGTTGTTGTTGTTATAGATTCAGCTACTCGGGACAAGTTCCAAGTAGCACGGGCTATGGTGAGCCCATAACTTACCTGGCACAGGAGCGGTGCTGAATGTGCATACTACGAATTCGGCCCTCTTTATAACTAATATTAAAGAGGTCTAACAGAGGGCGTTTCATCATAATGGCATGTTCATTAAGTATTTCACAAGTTACTCCATCCTCCCCAGGGGCGGTAGATTTCCCAACTTTTATCACCGTTATTAGTTCTTCTCTGGTAATACCTGTGCAAGTGACATCACTGATACTTGTTGTAAGTATAAAATCCTTTCTTAGATCTTTCCAAGAATCTGACACACTCGTTACAGCGGGTAATGAACCAAGTTTGGCAGCTTCTACCCATTTATTTACGAGACCATTTGCAATTCCTTGCAGGTCAGGACGTTCAACAAGTTATGCTTTTAACCCCCTTTACTCTGTTTATGTCTTGCCAAATCTCCTTCAAGTTTGTTACTCCCAACTTTCTCTGCAAACTCCTGCCAATACTTGCTCCTAATTTCTTTTCTCTTCTCCACACACAGCTTAGCAACTGCCAGTAAAGCATTCTTCCCTTCCTCAGTCCTACCATTCCTATTCCAATCCCTGTGAGTTCTCCTCATTGTTAATGTCCACCCCTTAAGCATCTTGTCATGTGCATAATTTTCTTTTCTGGGGGGATGCTTTTTTATACTAATGTTTTCCAGTTCAATGTTGTATTAAATAAATCTACCTCCTTAATTAGATCTTCATATAATGCTTCTGTCGAAACTGGCTTATAAGTATCATACAAAGACTTAATATGACCAACAAGACCCCTTAATTCTCCCTCACTAAACTCTAACCTTTTCCTCTGAAGGCAGGCATTCGTTTTATCTAGCTTAAGCTGTATTTGTAATGCAAAATGATCACTTAGCATTTCATCCACAGTAAGGCAATTCCCGTCTATGCCCTCTGCATCTATCAAACAAGCATAATCTAATCTCCCTCCCCCTCAGATGAGGAGGAGAGGGCTCTCCCAGCAGTTGAACGTCTTCATGTTTCTGCATATATTGGTACCATCTGAAACCATTCCCATTTGCTTTACCCCATGAACCTAAAGCTGGATGTCTGGCATTAAAATCCCCTACCACAAGTATATCTTCAGAAAAAAAGGAATCTGGTAAGTATCTTAAATCAAGGGAGCTATCAGAGATGTACAGATTAATGAAATTTAATTCTCGGTCTTGTAATTGTATTCGTAAACCTAAACTTTCAATATCTCTCTATCTCTGAGGGCTTCCAGTTATCTCGGCAGGTATGGTACTTTGACACGACATGAGACCCCCCCCCCCCCCCCTTCGTTCCTCCATCAGCTTATAAGTGAAAACCTCTAAAGCCATTTAGCCTCAGAATACTACCATCTCTATCCCCAGTTTCCTGGAGTGCTACTATGTCAATATTCTCTCGAAGAGTATAATAATGTACATCCACCGCTCTAGTTTTTAAACCATTAACGTTCCAAGATAATGATCTCTACCTACTTTCATCCATGATTAATAGTAAAACTATCTTTGCCCTGTCCGTCACATTCCATGAGATACGCGAGTACCTTAGAGACTTCCTCCCAACACCGTAACATTTGTACTTTCTCCTCACTAGCACAACTACTACTAATATCGAAGGTAATAATATTCATCTTTTTTTTTTCTGTATACCATTTTACTTTAACCTTTGTTTCAATATTTGTCACTACAGGAGGTTGAACACCGCTAACACTACTAGAAAGTGTGTTCTTGACTATCCTTTATCCTCGATATGTCATGTTCTTCCTTGCTTTCTTCTACGCACGTTTCACTTTCCATTTCACGTCCTGTTTCTTCCAGCTTCACCCCGTCTACCCTCCATAGCCATTTTTTTCCAATGCTTCAATCCTCTTGTCTAGTTTCTTGTAGATACTCCAATATTTGATTACCAACCTCAGAGTTCACCATATTGTCCTGACCCTTTTCCCCCACAAGGTTTTATTTTCCACTGCATTACCTACTTTCTCTTGGTTCGCCCTAATTATTTCCGTTCCTTTCTCCCACACATTGTTCATAGGGACTGTCGTTGGCTTTCGGCTGCTTAATCCATGTTTCTGCTGCACAATCTTATCTTCATTCGAGGATACATCTATCCTGCTTGTAGGACTGTTACGGCCCTACTGGGACGCAACCAGGTTCTTTACTGATGGTAATAGTTGTTTGGGTATCCGGCCCCAAGTTAGTAGAGGCTTTCAAGGGGTGAGCCCCGTAATGCAGGTAAAATCAACAAGGAAGGTACATTAAATATACAAGATTAGCACTTTCCTCTATATATGATTTCCACCACCATATATGAATAAAAAGTCACACGCTGGAATTATTACTACACAAAATATATACAGCTTCATCTTCCTCCGAAGACACTGGATACTCGGCAATGCTCACTCTGGGTAGCCTTTCCTGGTCTCCTCTGCCGTGGCCCAGAACCCACGATAAATCCATCCTGGCCACAGGCCAGCCAAACCACAATCCCACTGGGTGCCTCGTCGTGATGGCCTACAACCACGATCCAGCCTGTAGCTGGCAGGTACTAGTCAGCTTCGCTGTCAGGCCACTCTTCAACTAATGCTAGGGTTACGAGCCCTAGGCAGGAGCCTCGTGTGACTCGCTGGTCACCCTCCTCGGTCGTCACCTCAGTGGGTGGTCTCTTCCTCCAGCCAGCCCTGGATACGGCGAATCCCGTTATTGCCACTCCTCAGGCAGGCAATCATACACTCAGCAGAGTTCGTCCAGGGGTGGCTGACAGCTTCTACAAAGCAGACTGGTGAAGTCTGCTTTGCAAGTTTCCCGTAGCCTGTTCCTTGCACAAAAATTCTTTCCGGAGCCTCACCCTTTACCAAAGCAACAACCTGGCTTAGTTTTTCACCACGAACAGTTCCTCTTTGCCCAAACAACACTATCATTGTTGAGAAGAAGATAATCAGGATCAAAATAAGTTGGATACTTAAAAACTATTACTTTGGTGTGTATAATACCTTCTTCCGGAGTAATCATCACGATATTCTCATACCCAACCATCGTTAGGTGTTCCACGGCCTTTTCTGTCCCAACTGTTATGTAGAGCCGGTGAAGACGCTCCTTGAAGAGTGGTTCTTATTCAAAACACTCCTCAGCCAGACGTACCGTCCACTCCAGCTTTTGGTGGAAGTTCAGTTGGCGTGTTGTAGGGAATAACAGCCGCTCCCTTCTATTATTGTTCGTGTCTTGCGTCCTGCTGGGTAGGGTTGCCGTTTGAGAGTTCCTGGGTGTTTGTACCACTGATGTCTCCTGTCGTGGATCACATCAATTTTTCTGTCTCTTTTATAATTTCATCTTCATTATCACTGTCTCGCTGTCTCTGAAAACTACGCGGTTTCTTTCAGGACATTGCAACGTGGTACGGCCTGGTATCACCTTGTACTTGAAAGTCATCCTCACTCTCATTATCCTCGGTTCTAGTGCACAATTGTCTATAACTGAGGCAACCGCTTCTGTCATTTCCCCAACACGCAAATGCACTGTATAATTGTAAGAGTTGAGCACAATTTCACAATATCCAAGAGCGCTTTCACTACGACCGCGGGAGGCGTCACTTGTGATGTGACGACCACGACCGGTACAGATGCCCAAGACGCCTATGTGAACATTCTGTGCGTAGATTCGAACCCTCAAGGCCCCTGTGGGTGTGGTCATTTGATATATCACGCTATTGTGATTTCTGTGTGTATCTGAAGTTTTTCTCAATCAACATACGATTCAGTTTGTTTTATTATTAGTAGTAAAGTTTATTCTAAAAGAATTAAAATCACCTAAAACGAAAACAGTTTGACCTTGACTTTGATGGATTGTTTCATGCGTAGGATAAACAGAATTGTTTAATTTAAATTATAACTGCCTCGCATGCCAACTCTATACAGCTGGTATGATTCAGGAACACAACTCAATTATATATACAATATATATTGTATAAATACATGCATTAATGTATGTATTTTAATGATATTAAGGAAAATATAAAATATAATCACAAATAACAATTTAAATCCAGTACTTTAAGAGTATACATTACATTATAGTGAAACTTGGGCGCCAGTTTCAAGCCCACAAGAACCACCATTCTGACTGCAAGACATTGGGACAAAAATTTAAATCTATCTAAAATTCACATATATATTACATACTGCGAGTATTCTTACAAGAGAGCGTCGAGACGCTATAAAGTCCTGGAGGTTAAGGCAACTCTTGGTCGCCATATGGAAGTGTCTGGTGAGCAGTAATTGAAGGGAATTAGGAACAGGACGAATCAGGGTCGTCCTGTACCAGAAGATGTCGGTCTAACCCCCTCACATCGGCGCTCGTGGTGGCCACGCCGTCCAGTGTAGTTATGTTTGGAAATACCCTCTTCGGGACGATTTAAGACAGTTAAGCACTGGACATGTGCTCCATAGTGGGGTCATGGGCCCCACGTCAAGGATGGTAACCACAGGAGTCTCTCCTTCCATCACTACGCTTACATTATCAATTTTTTAAGTCATTATGAATAAAACCAGCAACATGCAGGGAGTCCTCAATGGTGCACATATCCAACATGCACCTTACAATGGTCCTGCTCTGGGGAAGAGATTCTTGGTTAATTTCGAACCATGACTCCAAGACTGATTTTCCATAGTAAGTCATAAGTAAGGCGGGGTGAAATGGGCATATAGTGAGTATGTTGTTTACTCTCTCTAGGCACATTCCCAGTATTTTTTGGGAACCTCCGAGAATCTCTAACCTTGTGTAGCATTCGTGCTTCGATCATTAAGTGTTTAATCGTAACATGTTTATCTAACAGCTTAAGACAGAGCCACTGCGGTTCGTCCTCAAGGGTCACCTTGTAACACTTCCCAAAGGCTCCGGATCCGAGGAAATTGTTTTCGTTTACTTGGGACAACAGACGACACGACCTGATAAACGACAATCCCTGATGTTTGTGTTGTTCCAGGAAAGACGTATCTGGGCATTTTATGTCGTGCATCACAAGGTGTGTGATCCTGAATATTTCAGTCATTCTTTAGCTGCTGAACACATTGAGCTATCGGCGAAAATAAAGGTAATCTTTCGGTTTCCGCAACAGCATTGTAGATCCTTAGAGAGGTGTCAGTAGGTACTGCAATGTTAAAATATTGGTTGTAACATTTCTTGATGGACCTCAGGTTTTCTGGTGAGGAATCCTCTTTGCCGTCCACTGCTTCACCATCTTTACACTCGGCTTTGACCTTATCACACCCCAGATAATTATCATTGCACTTGGGACTGTTGGAACCCCACTCGAGACTAACGGTTTGTCACAGTCATCGACTTAACCTATAATACAGTCCAGCTTTTCAATCTGTGGATCAGAACTGTTGTACTCGTTTAACGATAATTTAGAAACGTTTTCCACTTCTTGAGTTAAAGACGGGTAACACTGCTGCTCCTGATCCATGTCTACACTCTCCAGTCGTTGAGGGAGCCGGGAGAACAGTGACGCAACTGTGAACTAAATAAGTCCTGTTTAAGATTTGCTACTTGGAACAAAAAGTTCAAAGTTGCACAGGCTATGGTGAGCCCGTAGTGGCCTTACATGGCACAGGATATACATATAAATGTCCGATTAGTTGATTAAGATTAAGCCACCCAAGAGGTAGCACGGTCACGAATAGACCGTAAGTGGTGGCCCTTTTGAGCCATTACCAGTAACAATAGATGATACTGGAGATCTGTGGAGGTGCGGCTGCACCCTGCGTGACGGGAGATTCCCCCGTCAATAAATGTCCGATTGATTGATGAAGATTAAGCCACCCAAGAGGTGGCACGGGCATGAATAGCCCGTAGGTGGTACAATTTTTTTTCTCAGTATTCTGAGTTTGCATTTAACCATCAAGCTGTTATCACGGGGGAGGATACTGCTTCACAGTCTTTGAGGGTGTCCAGCTGCTGAACACTTTTGTTGACCAGGAGAGTGGCTGTGTTGATGGCTTCAGGGTGGCCACTGCATGATTCAGGAACTCTTAAAGCTCTTCTAAGGTCATTGGTTGCTTCACATTCCAGAAGATAGTGAAGTAATGGCTTTTCTGTGACAGTTTGGCAGAAGATGCACTCTCTCTGTCGGGGTTCACCAATCTCCCAGTTGCATCTGTAACCTAGACGTAGTCTATATAACCTAACTGCTATTTCCCTGTGGATTCCTTTTGGGATATTTAACTTCTCTAATTTGGTTGCCTGAAGATACCATGTTGCAGATGGCGAACCTTCAGCTATTCTCTGGTGCAGGTCGGCTTTGTTGAGATGTGAGAGTTTTTTGGTGATGATGTTTTTTATGTTCTCTAGGCTGGGTTGAATTGTTTTATGTATCACTGGATGACGAGTTGCCAATTTAGCAATTTCATCAGCTTTTTCATTTAATGGGATTCCAATATGGGATGGGATCCCGTTTAAAGTTATGAATAAATGTCCTAACAGCTTGTGGATTTATACCAAAAACTATCGCTTCACCCCGCCGCTCTTCACCTCTCCTCGAGCTAACTGGAGTATAGTTATTACAGTAAATTTATTAAAGAACTTAAGAATGAAGGTAACTGCAGAAGGCCTGTAACAGTTTCACGCCTTAAATAAATAAATAAATAAATAAATAAATAAATAAATAAATAAATAAATAAATAAATAACGTCAAAGAACACAAAGTGCAGTTAAATAACGAGACATCTCCTATTTATATCTACCCAAACTCATTCATATATACGTCAAACCTACGCTTGAAATAATCGAGGGATTCTACTTGTATTATATAGCTATTTATATTCCTATGTATTATTAATATTTACGAAGCTGTATAGTTACTAAAGCCCAAATCATATATAAATGATTTAGATTTGGCTCATGTTACGGGCTATTCATTCCCATGCCTCCTCTTAGGTGGCTTAATCTTTATCAATCGGCTCTCCTGGCCTGTCTCGGTGTATTTCCCTGTCCACGAAATGGATGGTCGACACCGACTCGTTCAGTTCGCTCTGCCGGACGTACGGGCCTCCAGAAGTACACCTCTTCGCGTTGGCGTTGTTGAGGTATCTTCCGATATGTCGCGCCCCTCCCCGACTGCGTGACCGTCGGGGTCGATGTCTTCAGGTAGTATTAGGCGAGGTGGAGACCTGTACCTCTTATCTCTCCCCGGTTCAACTGTTGCTTCAGGTCCTAGCTCGCTTGGAGACTTACCAGGGGAGAGTTGTCCTTCTACCCCCGTGTGGCAGGTCCACCCTTGGTTTCAGGCACAGCTTGAACGGTGTCCGAACCCGAGGGTCTTCCCGCGGCTCTGCCTCTTTCACCAGATCGGTCCAGTCCGTTACATGGCCGGTTCGCTCTTCTCCTAGAGTCTTTGCGTTTGGCCTTTTTGACTCGAGTTTATCATCACTTGTATGGTGCGCAGGTGGCTTCATTGATGATGTCCCACCTGCGTTCTTCATTTCGGCAGCA